>NC_069729.1:6975022-7290022 GCF_027358585.1 Pangasianodon hypophthalmus | reverse complement strand
TTTTTCTTTTTGCTTTGATGAGAACACAGCATTGACCTGAGGAAAGAGTGTAGGATGCTTCATGTCAAATACACAAAATCCCCACATGAAAAAAAAAACAGGGGGAAAAAATCAATATCTTCAGCCCAATAGGTTTCACGCTGCAATTACCAAAAAAGAAAAGGAAGAAAAAAGTGGTTACTGCTAACAATTGTCAATCTTTGTTGACACAAGTTACGCAGACGAAAGAGAAATACAAGGGCAAGACAAGGACAGACAACATATACGGTAACGCTGCAATGTAAGCTCACAAAACAGAGCTGAAAACACTGCTTGTTGGTCACTAGACACCAAATTCTATGGTTCCTGTTGATCTCATAACTGGTGGAATAGCAACAAAGCAGACACTTTCATTGCCAAAAAAGCAGTTTTCATAGAAATATCTCCAGTATTTTTCATAAAACTATTTCATTCCACTTTCTATGAAGCCCATATGCATAAACCATTATAACTGTACTTATAATTTTGTGGGTTTGTAATGATTCTTTGTAAAGATTTATAAACTCTAATAAACCCTCATAAAGCTCTACTAAGTAAGGAATAAAACGTGACATGGCATGCTGGTATAGGAAAATAATCCACAACAGGGCGGTGTGATTCAGCCCAACATGAAACAGGGTTACTCTTACCATCCTGAACTGGATTATTTTTCTATACCAGCATGTCCTGATGTGTTTTATTCCTCTTACACAACAGTGATTTGGTAGCGATTGCAATTTTTAATTCATTAATGAATGACACTTTGTGCTTTTTAAACCATTTATAGTTGCATTTAATATTGTGGACTGTCAGTAGGGCCTTTCGCATTGCGGGAACCTTTTCATAGTACGTGAACTCATTGTGGAACTACCCACTTTTTTGGCGTTTTCGCACCTCTGGAACTGGGTGCGATTTTAGTACCGGACTGCCTTTTTCGAGAACCAAATTAGCTCCTACTCCGGAGCAGGGTCTAACCAGCACAACTGGTACCATCCGTGACGTAAGTAGATGTTGATTGGCCAAACGCGTATGAAAACGCCCTCACCCGCCATGATTTAAAACGCCGTGTCGACTTATTTCGCAAGTATAGAGAACAGCGATAGATGGACGCGAGACACAACAAAAACACAGCTCCGATCACAGTGTCCTCCATCCTCCTGTTGTTTACGTTGTTCTTCTTTGTTTCCATTGTTGAACGCCGCGCACAAATGACGTCGCTGTCGACCGGCTTACGTCACTTCCTAGTGCCCACTGTCGGTGTGAATACAACCCTTTAAACGGTACTGGGAAATAGTTCAGGCAAAATCGCCCAGTACTTTAGTTCTGGAACTAAAGTGGTGCGAAAGGCCCTAGTGTGTCAAGTTAGTTCCTGTTATCATTAATGTTATATGCCCCGCCTCTGGAGACCCGGCGGACAGATTACTGTGAATACAGGAAACAAAGTACCCTTTAGTACCCTTTCATTGTTTGCAAAAGAGTCCTTTCTCAGTGTCCATATTCAGAGTGCAAAAGAGAATATAGTTATTATATTTGTTAATCACTCTATGATATTTGTGTACACATTTTCTGTGGGTACCACATATAGCAGCTACATATAAGCACCTGCCATCCCCATCCCATCAGTTTCTCTTTCTTTCTCTCTTTTCTCTCTTTTTAATAAGCAAAAAAAAGCCAAAAATGACAAGGACACCCAAATACTGTATGTAGCACCTGCGTAACCTTGCAGGTGTGTCTTTACTACACGTGTGTGTCCTTGTCATTTTAAATACTTATAATGTTTTTATAATCATTCATAAATATTAGATTCGCTTTATAATTATCCCCAGGTCATCGTTAGTTATAAAGGTTGTGCAGTACAGCGCATGGCATTATAATGAATAATGACACGTGTGTAAAAACATGATTATAAGTTATCAAGGAATTATTTATCACACATTATTACATCTTTATGAGGCAGTTTGTAAAAATGCTTACAAGGAGTCCTTACCAACGTACAAAGAATTCTAAGTTATAATGATTTATGAGTATGGGCTTCACAGAAAGTGTTACCAACTATTGTATTTATTTATTTATTTTTGGATAACACCTTCCCAGTACTATCTCTGATATCTTCAGTATCTTTCTTTGGAAATAAATGTAACTTTCCCAACATGAGATGCCTAAAAGAAGCGAAACAAATCCAGATCTGTATGGCTGTATGACTCTCCAGCAAGAAGTATTTGATGATACGCGAGTGCACTGACATTCAGTAGTGTGTAATTGTATGTGAATGGTTCCAGGTCCATTCATGCTGCACATATGCTGGATAAAATCACAGTGGCAATAAACACACTGTGGGTCATATTTGCAAATCGAGGTCAGGCCTTGTTCTCCAAAACTGGAGGAGATGAAGTATACCTGGGAGATGCTCAATGTGACAGCTGTGTTATTTGTGTTGCCACTGAGTAAGTCCAGACCACCATCTAACTGCAGACGAGAGGAAGGGAAGAGGAAACTGCTTTTCACCATTCATTTCCAAATGGGACACATGGACGTTCTCACATAGGCCGTTTCTCTCCCTTTCTATTTCTCTCTCTTTCTCTCTCTCTCTCTCTCTCTCTCTCTCACACACACACACATACACACACACACACACACAAACACACACATCCAACCCTAAACCCACGCATGGGTCCAAAACTCTTTTATAATTATTTCTTATTTTGATTGCAGTCCCTCGAGGCTAGAAATACCTTTTTGATGAGGCCCGAGCCAAAGTGAAACTCTAGTCAAGTGCTGAGACTTGGCACTAGCATGGAGGAGCCAACAAAAAAGGCCAGTTTAATTTTCTCTGCTTCATTAGTTAGCGAGACCTCTGTAAGCCCTCCCAGGGAGTCAACTTGCCACCACACACACACACACACACACACACACACACATGTTCCAGTGGTACTTGTCTCTGTGGCTGTTGAATTGCCTTGCTTACTAGGCTGCCACACACACATACACATACACACACACAGTTCAGGTGTGGCTTAAGGCAACACGCATGTCTCGGCTCAATTGGTTTTTATCAGATTTCATCAGAGGACCATTACTTCTCTCTCTCTCTCTCTCTCTCTCTCTCTCTCTCTCGCTTACTCCCTCGGAGATTTTTGTTACTCAGCCATTTTTTCCTGCTGGGTACTCAGGCAGATGCATGCATGTTTAACCATATACATCGTACAAGGTGAGAAGGTTAACTATATAACGTTAACCTCCCCTGGCTAGTTCCAATTTGGTAGAATTGAACATGTTGTAGCCTTTAACATTAGCGTAGACATTCAATTTCACCTCTTTTTAGCATTCGGCTCACTCATTCATGGCAAATCTGATTCAGTTACACCTGGTAATATGAAGCAAGTGTAAGATGGGGGAGGGGAGGGGAGGGGAGGGAAAGGGGGATTTGCTGGTGTTCTTACCCTGCTAACAGAGGGCATTCAGTAGGTACAGTTTCTGAAATATTTTATGATGGTTAGGCTGTAACATTACAAAAACTAATAATTTCAAAAAAATAGCTATAAATACTGTAGCAGTGTTGTAGAAACGTATAAATGTTATGTAAAATATTATAAAAACACCCAGAAAACTGCAGAATACAGTAGACTAAATACTGTGATGAATAAAACACAACAGGGCATGCGGAAAACAATCAATGTTTTATTCCTCTTATACCACAGCAATTTCATTTAATTTTGTGGACCATCCACAGAACAAGTTAGCACCTGTAGCTCCTCACATATGTTTTAATAGCTATAAACAGTCATTTCCTCACCATCCTCTCTTTTCCCTCTCTCTTGAACTTAATAAGACAAAACTGCAGACTAGAAAGTTACTGGCTGTTACAAAATACTGACACTGGAGACTCCTTCTGTAAGTGTTATATAAACATCTCCTTACAGAAACCTTCACCAAATCAACAATTATATGCTTTTATTTATTAAATAACAACATTTTTAAATAACAACACCTTTATTCTTAGTCTTAGATTATGTGGGTGTCCTCCATATACGTCCATGTGAATTAATACTACAGCCAGAGCTGCTGTTATAGAAAATTAATCAACACCTTATTTAGATTCAAGAATTCAATCATAATTTTATAAAAACAGTTATTCCATAAGTGGAGTTTTCCCCAGTTGGTAACCCAGATATTTGCTATTGCTACATTTTTTATTGTAATTTTGAAAATTAGCTGTTAATTTGGGCATTGACTAATTATCCATTAGTCATTTCCTTTTTTTCACATTCATTATATGAGACAAATGCAGTGATTTTCTAATGTATTACAATAAGAACAAAAGTTTTTAATGGTCTTCAGTGGCAAAAAGGTTCATTAAACTTCATAAAGTAGCCTCAAGCACTAAAGAAACCTGCCCTCCATCCCAAACCAATATCAATATCTAACCCAGTAAGAAACCTATCAGTGGAGTGCTTTAGCAGCTGAAATATACTGACTTAATTTACTTCCATTGAGCTCTACAGAGAAAATGACTGTGATAATACTGAGCTACAGAGCCTGACCCACTTGTGAAGAGCATTTGCATTTACTCTAATATCAGGAGTTAAGCACTGTGGATAGTGTGTGTTTGGTGCTGGCGTTCAACTGTCAGAAGTGACTGTGGCAGTGATAGATATGGGTATCGTTTCTGCAATAGGGCATTTGCTTAATGCCTTTACGATAATCCCTTATAAACAGCTACTTCCTTAAAGTGTAACGCCACGGACTATGTTTCATAGCCTGGTCTATTTGATTCTATGTGAGGTTTGATGGTCTGTAGGAAGAAAAGAGAAGATGAATAATAAAGAGAAGAAGAAAGGACAGAGTAGGATGATGGCCTTATGAAAGCTTACAATGAAAGACAGCTTTTTATGAAATATATTTATGGTATTTGGCAGACATCCTTATTCAGAGCAACTTACAACTCATTTATACAACTTGAGGGTCAAGGGCCCTACTCAAGGGTCCAGCAGTAGTAGCTTGACAGGCCCGGGATTTGAACTTATAACCTTCCAATCGGCAGGCCAACAGCTAAACCACTTCCCACCCATGAAGAGGGTCTGGAAGAGAGAAAGAGGGATTATGGGAGGGAGAGAGATAAAAAGGGAGAGAAAGAGCTCACTGTCAGTAGGCTGATTTTCGTGAACTGTACCTTGAGCATTCGTTAATTTAACATAATACAGTCTATATGCAATCACTTCACCATATGTCAATAATACTGCAGATGATACACAGGAGATTTGTGTTAGTCACCCTCGAGATGGTATCATTTACCATATTACTTCTTTAAAGGTGGTTTTAGGGGTAGTTCAAAGGTTCCCTTTTGTAGCTGTGCAGTTTGATCTTATTTATTACAACTTATTAAGGACCTCTATAATTAGATCTAAAGATTTCTAATAAAAATAAGAAACATAATAAAATGTAATAGCGCTTCCCAATCAAGGTATGACTGGATATTTAAGATTAAAAAAAAGCAACCAAGAGGCCAAGCATAACATTCAACACGATGCTACTACCACCATGCTTCTCAGGGTGATGAACTGTGTTAGGGTCCTGCCAAATATAAGCATTTAGTAATCCTTTCATATGCTGATTATAAACAGAATCCATGTTGTTGCCAGGTTACTGATAATTAACATATTATCTAGGAGGAATAGACTCGCCATGGGCTACTTCATACATTCATAATCAATCCATTGATGTGAATGACTGAAGCCCCACCACAGACCATCTCCTACTGGCTGATGCATGATCACATCAGAGCACATTTCTTCACAATTTAACATTTTAAATGGATGATGGATGATGGGACACAATTCTTCTGCATGCTCATATTTTGGTGTGGTTTGCCCATCAACGCATTCTCATTAAAATCAGACGCAAAAGTGTGTGTATTTGACGGATTCTGAGAGCAACCCAAAATGGAGAAGGAAAGAAACACAATTTATAATAAGAATAGGAAGAGAGAAATCTGAATGGATTCCTACAAATCAGGATATTTCTCTTTTCAGCTTGGTGATAATACAGCCAGATGTCACTCCAGTGTGTAATTCACACAGATCATTTTCATGAGACACTTTATTCTCCTTACCTGCTTGCCAGCTTTTTTCTTGACCACAAGTCCTCATTCCCATACAAAGATTGTACAGTGTCTCCACAATGCATGCATTTATCTCGTCTACAAGAAAGGGGCATGGGAATGCTTGCAACACACACACACACAGATTTGCACACATGCCTTGGCCCACACTTGTGCTAAAACACACACACTCAGACTCACACACCCTTATATTCACATACGTCTCCCTCTATCTGCTATTTGTATGTGTGTGTATGTGTGTGTGTGTGTGTGTGTGTGTGTGAGGTGCTTATGTGAGGCTTGTTTGGAGCGGATATGAGCCTGGTCTCTGACCTACACTGTGGGCCTCAGGGGAAGGTCGGATCTTCTTGACCCCCACGTTCCACAGGCTGTGGTGAGCAACCCCAAAATGCCTCCCAGGCACACACACACACACACACACACACACACACACACACAGTATAATATAGTGTCCCATAAGGTTTTAGGTTCCCCATTATTCTCACTTTAAATCCAGTCTCTTGGACACAAACATGATGTTGGCTTTCTCTTCTCCGCTGTTGATACACAATGGTATTTCTAGTTCAGCAGCATAGCTATGAAAAATGGGAGACTATAAAATGCAAAAATGTTGGGATGGAGATTGAAACTTCTTTCTCCTAAATTCTGACAAAACAGAAACACTGATGTTGGCTTTTAAGTCTGGTGCAATAAGGTTTCGCTTTGGACTTTGTAAAGACCAAAAGCTAGAGTTAAGAACCTTAGTGTAACCTTGGACACAGGTTTATGATTTGATTCCCATATAAGTATTATCTCTAAAACTGCTTATTGATATCTAAGAAGCATAGCCAAAATAAGATAGATATGTTCCCCCTTAGTGCAGAACGAAAAGTCCACGGGTGGATTTTGACCCATCTGGGCGGAGTCAAAAGTCCAGGAGGTGGAGAAGTCTCATTGTATTTCAGGTTGGATAAGTGTGTTTGTTGTACAACATCTCATGGGTTAAGGTTAGGGTTAGGGTTAAGCCTATAGGAGGAGCTGGATCAGGTCCAGCTCCACCCCCTGGATTTTTGGCCCTCTGGCTGCCTTGTTATCTAGTTCAGAATGTAGCAGTCTGCATCCTTACCAGAAAAAAAAGTCTAAGAACTTTACCCCAATCTTAGTCAAGCTACATTGGCTGCCTAATAATTCAACAAATTCTGTCATTATGTACACTATATGGCCAAAAGTTTGTGGACACCTGACCAGCAGACTCATAAGTGCTTTTTGAACATCCCATTCCAGATTTTGTCCCCCCTTTGCTGTTATAATAACCTCCACTCTTCTGGGAAAGCTTTCCGCAAGATTTTGGAGCGTGGGATTCATGAAATAGTCCTGCTCAAGCTACCTGTAATGGCACTGATCACTCTGTCAGTCAGAACACTCAAAATGCTTATGTATGGTAATGCTGAATGTATAAAACAACACACCAAACTGTATTAGAGAAAGCTGATCACAATAAATCGTGTGTACTGTATTCTAAGGATTTAACTGAATACGAATACATTATAATGAATAGATAATGTGTTCTAAATGGATACAAACTAATAACAGCTTGGTCAGGGTCATGCTAGTTTAAATTAGGCTACGAGTTTGTTTATATTTTGGGAAATAGAACCAACTAAATCGTTGGAAAGTATTGCAGGCAAATACAGACAAAAAAATGCATGACGAACTAGCATTCATTTTTAATTTTTAAAAAAATTTCCCATTTAGGCCACACCCACTTCAGGTTTACATCCAGGTTAGTTCCTTTTATCATTGAAGTTATAGCCGTGATAAACAGTCATTCCAGCATCTCACCAGCATCTCCTTCTCTCTTTTTCTCTCTCTGTCTTTCGAAAAAATGCAGCGAAAAAAAATGAAGACTTTCCTGGGAAACTTTGCATAGCACTGTAACTGTTATAAAGCACTGACACCCGGGTCTCGTTCTATAAACGTTAAATAAATGTCTCCGCAAAACCTTTGCCACATCAATGATTGTATGTTTTTGTTGTTCTTTAATCTGGTTATTATTAGTCTTTGATTATGTGGAGCACCCAACATACAAGTCCCTGTGAATTAGCTGTTACTACAGAAACAATAAGGTATTAGAACGAATGCATTAATATAAACCAATCATTCATGTTACAGCCAGAGCTACTGTCTGAGCCATATGGATATACAAATACAGTATAAAGCACACCTTCTGACCAATCAGATTCAAGAATTCAACCGTGCTGTGGTATAAATTCCAATATTGTGTTACATCTCTAATATATTCAGCTCATGACCATAGCAGTGCTGAATAGTAGGAGCTGCTTCTGTTTGCATAATTCCTCATTATAATATTTTACTTTTATTTTAATTTTTGCCTATTTGTCATGAATAATGATGCAGAATGTAGCTGTGAGCCTAATGTTGACTTGAGTTTGAACTTCTGATCTGGGTCTGTGCCACATTTGGGCACCTGCGCCAGCTTAAGGCCAGATTTGTTAACCAGAGTCAGTTCTAAATCGGTTTTGATCGGTAGATCAGTTCCGCTAGTGGACCGTTGTGCAAAAAGGCTCTGCTATGCAAATCTGGCATGAATGCTGCACTACATTTCAGCACAACAATGTGTGATGATACTTAGACATGTTAGTACAGTGAAAGAGATGATTTGTTCTGTTTGTTGAGTCGATGTAGCTGTTAGCTGCATGTGTTGATTTAAAGTGTTAGCACAGAGTGTCTGAGAGAGAGAGTTGTGTTGACCCAACTTTTACCAGATGTTCAGGTTGCTTTTGCACTTATTGGCCTCAAACTTTTACACCGTCAAGGTACTATTGAAATGAGACATATAAATGCATGTTTCATATGCGTCATCAAACCTATACACAGGGACGTGGTGTTCCGACACTTTTTCCCTCGTTATACACATCTAGCTTATCCTCACCACCCAAACATACTGCACTCATTTCAGACTAAACAATTGTGACTTGGCTGGGAATTGAGCTTTGAATCCAGATGCTACTCCTCTGGAAGCCCTCTTTGTTGCCTCCCTCTCTTGCTCTCTCTCTCTCTCTCTCACACACACACACACACACACACACACACATACACACACACACACCACCTCGCTCTTAGGTTGCAAGTTCTTTAATTGGAGTGGCAGTCATAGACGCTCTTTCAACAAACGCAATGCATGGGGGAGTTCCCACTCCTGGCAGAGGCTGTCCATTAGTGCTCCAAATAAAAGAAAGTTGAGAGCTATGTTTCAGGTGTTTATTGCTAAATCAGCTTCGGGCAGCTGTCTCCAGTCCACTTCCCACCCCTTTCACTCCAGTCTGCCTGGATCGGCACGAAACAAAACTGGGAAGAAAAAAAAAATACAGCAGATGTTTGGTCACTGAAGGTGGTGGAGTTGATTTTATCATATTTCTCAGTATTCTTGCCTTTTTTTGCTGTCTTCATGGAGCTGAACGTTTATCTCTAGCACGTAATTTGTAGAGCCTCACTCATTTGGAAAAGCATACCATAGACAGAGAGTTACAGAGGTGGTTAGCTGTTTACTTTTATTAGCCGGTGTAATCCGAACTGCAGATCTTTCAACAACTCGGTCTTGTTTTATTCTCAGAAAGGCTTAGCCACCTGTGGAGGCCAAGACCAACTCTCTTAAGTCAATTCATGTTCCTGTCGCCTCAAAGCGAGCATGACTTCCTGCCAAAACAGCCTCAGAATCTATTACCTAGCAGCAACAAGTAGGTGAGACCCAGGTAATAATTTTAGGTACTATGGTTCCAAGACATTTTGGTTCCAAGAATGTTGAATCTGTCAATATTTCTGGGTGTATGGAGAATGTTTTTACATTGCTATAACATTTTTACCTTTAGGAATGAAAATATAGAATAACGTATATAATAATGCAATAATAACACAAATGTTTCCATAATGATACTGGGAACGCAATATTTATTTATTTATTTTTTTTAGAACATTGCACAGATGCTATTTCTGAAATTTTACAGTCAGAATTTCTTCGAACCTGACGTCTACCTATGAATGTTCCAATAATGTTCTAATAACAAGTGAACGTCAATGAAAATGAAACGTAAAAGCACACAGTCTCTCTGTTTCTTTCACCTTTTACTCAAATTCTCCATCTTGGTTAAGATCCAGGCTACAGGCTTTATATTTTACACCATGTCCCACTGGCCAACTCTATAAAGAGTTAATTAACATTTCCTCCAGTCTAGTTTACTCACTACCCCTTCAAATCTGTTCAGAAATAAATCAAGTTTATATATAATTAAAAAAAAAACATTAAGGAAAAGACCAAGATCAAATTTTGCCAAGAATCCTGAATCAGAAGCTCAAGTGTGAACTCGACTTATCCAGCTGTGAGGATGACTGTTTGACCCCTTCCATTTAGGAGCCCCGACTTCCTCCTCATTATCTCCCATATGTTTATAGGAGCTTAAAAAGAGCCCCTGTGTTTTTCACAGGCAAGGTGGGGAATTCAGTCAAATCCCCCAACTCTACTCAATCTTGGCCTTTTCAGCACATTTCTACCAGCATCTCGCAAGCTCTTTTCTGAAATAAAACAAAATATGGAAAGAAAAACAAGAAAGCGTCGCGAAAAAGGCGGAAATGTTATTTAAAAGGTACCAGACCGCATCATTTTCCACTGATATTATATACTCCCCTGCTGTAGTCCAAAATATATACGGGCCCCGGGCCAAGAATGTCAAACTAAAACACATAGACTCAACATCTGGACAGAGGCTGAACAAAACATCCATTTAATCAAAGCTGAGTGAAGCGGTTTCCCATTTAACCCTGAATCCATCGTTTGTTGCCTTCACCTCTGATCCTGCCATTGGCTTACCTTTCAGCCACTTTAGCCACGACTCAGAGCAAACTGTTCTTTTTCATTAGAGCTAGCCACATTGTGTGTGACGAACAGAGAAGGCAGTGTGCTTCACGAGCATACCTACAGCGCCGATGGTCCAACATCCACTTCTGAAAGTTGCTGTTGGCTAAACAGGCTGGAAGACTTTTGGAAGGGTGGCGGAAGGTAATAGCTGTTTGAGTTGCGGGTTCGAGGCCCACTCCCAGAGCTGCATGGCAGGCTTCCAGTGCTTTGGCTGAACAGGAAATGTTTACTCCGTTAATGAACTGGCTGGGTGGACCAAGATTCCTGGCAATTAAGGAGTGAATGATATGTGCAAGGTGTCTGTAACAATGTGGTTTGGCACCAAAAAGGCTCTAGATAGCACTTTTCATGGATGCCCTTGTAATGTATACCTGTGTCACTGCATTAGGCATTTTAGTCGACACAAAAACAAATCTAGAAACACTAATTGCCACTTAATGCAATACAGAGTTGGATTGGAGGGATGTTATTGAGGTCAGAAAAAAAAATTCTGTAGGAGGGCAAATTGGCCTTGCACTGAACCCACCGCCCAAGATGGCTTTCCTAGGGAAGGTACAAATATCGTAATTTATCAATCTTGCATGTGAGTGAGTTGTGTGTAAATATTTTAGTCAGTCCAACCAAAATAAAAAAATTACTGCCAGATTTACAAAAGTTTCAGTAACACTGATTTTCTTCGTACTCATTTGTGTATGTTTAAAAAAATGCCTATCGCCTGTAAAGTGCATTCATGTTACAGTTGATTTACATTTACTGACGTCCACAAAGCTCAAAGGTTACAGAGATGAAAATGACAAAATGATGACCAAAGAGCGAAAAGAGCACCTCCTAAACAGTGTGTGCTAAATCTAACAGTAATGCAGCTCAGCCACTGCAGCGTGTCAGCTACCACGAATATGCAATAATTCTTCATCCTTTTACAAGGTCCCTCTTCTTTTGTCTTAACTGACTAGCTAGTCTTACTTGTCTCAATATATGGATTTGTTTTGGGTTGTTTTTTCAACCGAAATATGACACTAATATGAAATGAATGAAATCACAAAATGTTCACTATATGCATGTGTGCAGTTGAAATAAATAAGGGACCTAAACATTGCAGTATCTCCAATATGATTTCAAGCCTAATCACATTAGTAAGTCTCCTTATATGTAAATATACACAAACTCAGGATATGAACATTTTTCCAAACAAACGTTTTTTTTTTTTGTTTGTTTGTTTGTTTTTTTTAATGAATACCACATTTCTCGTTTAAATGCTCCTGTAAATGATTTTGGAATAAATCCAGGTTGCCAAATAAGGCCCAATATGTGTAAAATGTCTTCAGTTGAACACACTAGCGATGCAGAGAAGCGTTAACACGTTACCGCTTAGACCCTTAGAACCCAGTACAGATGAATATTTATCTCCAGAGAGATAGACAGGGAGAGAAACCGGGATGTTTGCTTTTGTCCGTTCGCATTCCCCCTGTGTGGTAGACATGCTCTCTGATGCATCTACTGCTTCCGCCTGCGTTAAGCTGAGCACAAATAGAGCTGTCAAGAGCGGACAGGTATCAGGAGGCGATGCCTGATAGGCACTTATCACACTAACACACACATTGCAGCTCTTTAGAGTCACTGCAGGCCACATACCTGTTTACGGAAGACTCCCAGGTGATGATGTTCTTGAAACCACCCATTAGCAGGACTAACCGGTTACTAACAGGAGAACAAAGAAATTACTCTAAGTCGTCAGGGGAAGGTCCAGCCCTGTTTGTGTGCATAACCTTCTGTATCACAGAGTGATCGCTGCTATATGCTAACTCGATGTTCTGACAGGCCGAATCGGAGATGGGGCTCGGCTGACAGGCATTTACATGCCTCACAGGCTCCTCCGCACAACTTATCAGAATGGCACATTAATGTCACCTGCACAAGCCCTCATGTGATAAGCATATGAATATCAATACGGCTCAGTGGAGACACACTCACAAACACACAAGCCATCGCATAATGCTGGATGTTACCCATCATGTTGATACTCTGACTAATACATATTCAACACCTGTCTCATCTCTTTCCCTCGCTCTCTCTCTCTCTCTCTCTCTCTCTCACACACACACACACACACACACACACACACACACACAAACACACACATTGCACTTTCAGCTTTTATATAATGTTCACTGTTCCAAGCTTGGTTAAGTAACACTGTGTTTTGTAAGTGTCACAATCAGTCAGGGATAAAACCGAGTGAAAAGCTATAATACTGCAAACAAATTTATGTATTCCTGAATTGGTCGTTGTATTTTATGAGCCTGAATGGTTAAATTAAAGAAGTGCTCTAGCACTTTACAGCTCATTCTATTTCTACAGCATTCGTAGAGTATGTGTGGTTACCACTGATATATTTTTTTAATTTCTCTGTTTCCCTGTGCTCAGAATAGAACAGGAAACACATACAAAATTAAATCACTTATAAAGGAAGTCTAGGGGCAGTTATAAGAGGCAAACAATAAAAATATTTATTTATCTATCTATCTATCTATCTATCTCTTTTGTGGCTAACTCTTGTCACTGGTTAGATAATACACAAATCATCTATATGAATCACTTAAAAGGCAAAATTCTTCTTTGTCAGAAATCCAAGTGCAGCAAATTTTGCCTCACTGTAAACAGGCTCTTTAATTTTTGATTATGACGATGTGCTCATACGAGAGTATATATTTACAGTATATACAGTATATAATGCACCCAGCTACTGCGATGAAGCATGCTGGTGGTAGCATACCTATAATTCTAGCATCTTTTGGGAGGCCTATCAGGTAAAGTTTTTGAAAAATCCCCATTAACAGCACAAGCATTACAGTTATTAAGGATAATAAGGTTAACAATGAAAATACTCCAGGTCTAATGTTAGGCTAATATCATGAGGAATTGTAGAACTAGTCTAGTCCTTCTTGTTACTGATTTGCATGCCTCAAATACTCTTAAAATGTATTTCAAAAAGGAAGTGAGGAAAATCTATTTCAGACATTTAACCTTGCTGTGCCCTTGTCCATGTTTGGATCAATTCCAAAATTGAATCACTGAATCAGCTGGTTAAAATAATAATCGCAATAATAATCACATATAAATCCTACAAACATTCACCCACTTGTTCTTGAGATATCAGACTAACGATGGATGCACGGACACCTAGTGGTGGAGGCATACAACTAACGTTTCACACGTTTCACACCACACTCCTCACACTCAGCTACCACAGTGAAGCATGGTGATGGTAGCAACATGCTTTCCCTTGGCCTCTTGGTTGCTTCTATGATTAATGCACTCCTTACTCAGTCACTGACTTTTGGTAGATAGCCTGATATTAGCAGATTCAAAGCCTTAAAGGTGTCCTGCCATGTTTTTTTTTTTTGTTTTTTTTTTGATGCTGTGTATAAGACATTCAGACAGTCTGGATTTGCATTACTGTTTCCATAATTTTCTATTATCTAATCATGCTACACTCTTGGGAAATGTTCCATCTTAAAGGTCCTTTGCTTTAAGGTTTTATGAAAAGCCCTATAACACAGGGTTTCCCTTTCAGAGAGGGTTCCAAGTACACCATTTTAGGAAGCCAATAACTCTTAACTATCCGAAGAACCCTTCACCACATTAAACACCAATTTTCCTAATCCTCTTTAGCACTAATGAACTGTTGTTCAGCTCCACAGAGAAAACCTCCAGACCATGCATGCGTCTGTTAAAATGTGTGCATGAAAGCAGCTGTTTACAAGGCCACCTCACCCCATGGTTCCCCAGTATTTTCCCTCAGGTCTATGCTCCCTACTCTCGTTCTTTCTCTCTCAGTCCCAGTTAACCTGCTCGGGCTGTTTATGAAGTGTTTAGCTCGTTTTCCTCATTTTAAAAAATACACTCTACCCATACTAAAACACCAAAATCTGTGATATTTTCCTTGGAGAGAGAGTTACTTGAGTCTCTTGTTAACATATCAACTCTTCAAATCAGTGAAGGTCAGAGGCATTAAGCACCATGATTAAAAAAAACATACATTCAACATGGCACAAGCAGACACGGCTCCCTCCGTGTCTGGCCCCTGTCTGCTCTCCGAGAATTAGTCACCATTCATCCATTCATTCATTCATCTGCGGGGTTCAGGAGGCTGGACAGTGCCGGTGCTCCATTCAGTGCTCCATTCGCTGTGCTCTGACTGAATTCTTAAGGAATGCTTGGTCTTTACCAACTCAGCCCTTAAATATGTTCCATGATGTCAGTGATGTGCAGAACAAGTTTCTGGACACTCTGATGAATAATGAAACATTCCTAGATGTGTAAATAAGAGCAATGAGAAATCACAGCCTTGCTTGTGGATGTTTATTCACTGCTATTTGTAGTTCTATATAAATCTCATATAAATGGCATAAAGTAAAAATATAATGGCTGTTATTCATCAAGGTTGCATAGAAACAAGCCTAGAGACAAGCCTAGATTTGAGCACACGGAATGACGTACAAATGAATCAGCGTCTGATTCATGAAACTGACATTCAGCATTAAAATGAGCCTGGAAAGACCCTGCACATGTTCAAGTTTTATAGTTTTCAGAACTATATATAACATCGCTGAACCCAAAAATGTTAATTTCTTTATGTATCTCAACGACAAGTAAAGCTATAACATTTTGCAAATTACCATTCCAATTGCATGTCATTTTGGTACAAATATACAGTATAGTATATTGCATATATATTTTCATTGTTCAGCAGTACAGAAATTATATTTTTGGTTTGTCTGTGTGTCCATCCATGCATCCGTCAATCCGTGTGTCCTTCCGAGCTTCTCGTTAGCACAATATCTCGAGATTCAACGGTGAATGTTCGTAGGATTCATATGAAATTATACACCAGTTAGTTCTGGTCCACTAATTTGATTGGTCGAGCAGGGTTCCAAGAGTGCCTATGTTTCCTGTAACCTCACTGGGGTGTTTCAGTGTGTGTATCACTCCACTCGTCTGTGTTCGCTACGGAAAAATTCCACTTCCTATTTTGAAACGGTTATTACAGTACTGTTAGTGACATCATCAGCGGTAATGGCAAACGATACTCAGTGTCAGCTAGCCAGCAAGCTGGCGTGCTATAAAGCACGCCAGCTTGGGATCTATTTCCGCTATATGTTGTATATGTTGTATAAAAGCAATAAAGCACTCGCAATCTGTGCTGATATTCAGTATAACCGTGCACTTGCTCATGAGATATTGCTTAATTATCAATGTAACCAGTGGATGAACTGATTGAATTTTGGAATTGATCCAAACAGGATCAAGGTCACAGCATTTTTTTTGTTCATTAACTTCCTTCCTGTTTGTCCTACAGAGATGTTCATGTTTAAAAACTCATTTTCTGGCCCTCTACGATTTTTCGCCATTGGTAGGAAATTCTTGTTAGTAAAGATGTAAGTGCTTAAATGTAGGAATTTTACATTTTGGCATTGATCCAAACATAGTCACGATATATTTTAAGGATATTCGAGACATATAAATTAGTAACAAGAACGACTACACTTTTTAGAGGCAGAGCCATCCCCATCCCCATCAACGCCACTGGCCTTGAGTTCTACGTATTTAAAGTAGAGATGGAGAACACTGGTAGAAAAACTAATCTCACTTTTGGTCAAAACCTGATTTTTCATTTTTTATTATTTTTGTTAACCAACAGGTTTTGCAAATGATGACAAACATTTGCTTTAATTACTGATTACATTGATTTTATAATTATTTAATTGAAAGTCAAGCATTTTTTTTCAAGTCTGTAAAGGTTTTCGGTACTATTTTAGGTACTCTAACATTTACGTGCACTCAGACCAGACACATTGATGATACAGATATGCCCAATTTATGAATAAGGCATATGAATATCTGTGGAATTTGTGTATACACACATTGTGACTGTACACAACTCTGATAAATAAAACCCAATATATACAAATGTTGTGCCAAGTTATTCCAGGACAAATTCAGTGTACTCAGTTTGTGCCTTTAATGCTTCCTGTGAGTGACACAGTGCATTTGGGGTGACCCATTGCCTCTGTTCTATTTATTCCCATAATGCCTTGTGCACAGAATGGGCTTTTTTTTTTTTTTTACTCATTTAGAGACAGTCCATGCTATTCTACTACAGCACAGTCTTATAGGTCACAGTGGCCATTTTAATACAAGGGCCCAGAAGGTGGCAGTTGATTAATTCATTCGCTGACTTGTCTTAGGTTTAATCACCATCGTTTGCAGTTGTCGGAAAGAAGAAGGAGTAAGGAGGGAAGAGGTGGTGGAGGAGGAGTGGAAGCTGATTAGAGACGGAGAGTAAAAGGGTAAGGTTGCTGTTGTTTAGCCCGATTAGCGTTTTCCAAATTGCACCTGAAGGTGTAGGGAGAAAATTTGAGTCTTATAGAGGTGTGTAGTTTGGAATTTTAGGTAGAGAGAGTAGCAGGAAGGAGAAAACACGTGTGTGTGTATCTTGAAAGATGACCATCAGCTACAACAGGTGTGAGAGTTACAAATAGACAAATCCTTCTGAACTCTCCAAGTGCTTTCAAACCCCTTAAACCCCTTTCTTACATTATTGACGTTGCAAAAGCACAGCAGAGGAAGTACAACAACTGTTTCTGGAGTTCAAACTAACAATGATAAATAATGTGAGGCTAGCTAGGTAGCTAATATTTGCTAGCTAGCAAACGATAATATTTTAAATATAAATATTATAAAAATTGTACTGTAGCTTGCTTGCTTATTGTTTTGTCTGTGGTATTCAGAACTTCGGCCCATTGATTCTGTTCTTATTGTTCATTTGAGTTCATTTTTTTTATTGTGTAATCTTTCATTTTAGCAGTTTTGTATTACATAACTTGATTGGTCGTGTTAGAAATGCTAAAGTGACTCAAATTTATTTAAGATGCATTTTTGGGAATATGAGTTAAAACTGATTTGTCACAATAATATACACAGCTACTAATATGTACAGTATTACTATGATAAAAGTTTTGCACTGTAATAATACAGTACAATGTGCCATTACTTTTACAAACATTACAGTACAGAATGCTGTAAATATTCTCACAATTACTACCTGCTGCCAGCAAGTTACTATACATTTACAGGGCAATTTTTACAGCGTACTACAGGTGCTTTCTAGGAATTAGAAATAATACATTGTAAGCAGTTATGAAAAACTCTCATAATGGATTGAACAGTTTTCATTTCACTTTTTCTTGATCATGTCTTAGACTGAACTGAAGGGAAAAAAATGTTGCAAAGTACTCTATAATGAAAAAAATGTATGTTCGTGCTTTTTGAAAAATATAAGATAGATGAATGTGAATTTGATTATTTGCGAGATGGAGAAAATACTTCGAAATTAGCTGACAATAACATGGCCATTGTTAATTCATTTAGAGCTTGGTGATTGAGCATTAATAATTCATAGCACCTTTCCCCTATGACTCATTAAAAAGCGTGTTCGAGGCGGCCTTCCTCGGAGTAGAAATAATAAAAGTGACTGATTTGAATGGATGGCTTTATAAATTTTCAGCACATTGGTAAAAGGAGAGGGAGAGAAACAAGAAAAACACGCTTATAAAAATGTTCTCTCTCCTAAAGCCCGTCTTCAATAGGGTGTTTTGGACAGTGGTCTAAGATTAACCTGCGTGTGATAGAAAAGGAGAGGATATAAAGAAAATAAATGGGGGGTGATACTCAGGACAATAATAGGCATTATAACATTAATGCTAATTTGGGTTTGTGTTAATGAGTAGCACAGCTACATAATGAGAGTGCATCTGACCAGTATTACAGTCTTACAGTATTCATGCACTATGGAAAAATCACATACATTTCACACATGATCATGTGATCACAATATGCGATCACATGAAAAATAAATGAATCATTGTAAAAATCACATGTGAAAAATAAAAACACATGCACTACATGACATTTCGCATGTTCATCATGTTCCTTCTCACTTATGAAGTTTTTGTGACTTCTGTAAGGGACACCTCGTGTGTTAGTCTGTAGAGCTGACACACACACACACACACACACACACACACAAAGAACACACATGCAAAACCAAAACCATAATATTGTCCTCAAATAAAGTTTCAAATAAATATTAAGTAGGAAAAATATATTTTGCACTATATCTACTTATGCCCTTAAAGATATCAGTGAAGCTGATGAAATTGACAGTGACGATCTTTAGCATGCAAACACAAACACACACACACACACACACACTCGTGTCTGTCATACTATCCTTAATGATGAGCTTCCATTTACATAATTATTAATGCAGCTAATTAATGCTATACCTACACCTATAACCTTATACACACACACACACACACACACACACACACACATACAAAACCCACCACTTTCCCTTAATTCTACACCTTGTTACACATTGTTTAATAAACAATGGTGATAATTGTAGTATAGTATGCCCTATATTAAGCCCTCCACTGTTTATTTTTGCATGGGCCCTTGCTCAGTCCTACACTCTGTGAATCACATGCTAACACATAGAGTCTGTGTGAGGAGTAAGCAGTCTCCTCCCAGACCGGATCCTTATCAGCACATACAAAGAACCGAGAAACAGGAATAGGAGAAAAGACAGACCACCTCTATGTCTTCTCTCTCTCTCTCACACACACACATACACACACACACACACACACACACACACACATTATATGAGGAGTGTTGTTTTTGCGTTTTGAGTGATTTCGAACTTTACTTTCTCATTCAGAGGGGCTTGTGGTGTTTTTTTTCCCTGTGTATGAGGACACATCACTCACTTTATGGTAATTACAACAGAAGCAATGCAATTAATCTAAATATAAAAAGTCAGCAAAATTGACCTAGGTTTATGTAACAAAATTGGTGGCCAGAGTCATTAGGTCCTGAGGCAAAACTAGACCGCAAGCAAATCAAGCAATTGCTTGGAGATCCAGTCAAACGTGCCCCAAGGCGATAGATGTCAAGCTGAGAATGTTGTCCATGAATGCACTTAACTCCTCTAGGCTTTATTAATTGATAAAGCCTCAGAAAAAGTTTGTTTATGGCTTATATTTTATTGTTAGCATTCTCTTATTTTGACATAATTAACATCGCCCTTTGTCCCCCCCCCCACAGTGCAACATTAGTCAAGGTTCTGTTCCACACTGAGAAAAATGCTAGTGTAGCTAGCGCTTTGTGCTCACAGCATGAAAGTGAGGAAGGTAAGGAAGACCCACCTGAACAAGTCACTAATGATAACAGTGAGTTTTATATATCTAGCTATATTTGATGACGCACTGAATGGTTGAGATCAACTGGTGATAAAAAAAAAAATACAAAGACAGCATACAAGCTAATATAAGCTCTAGCTCAGATTATTATGTTTTCGAATAAAAAAAAACAGATTTATTCTATGAACTCTCCAAATATTAAGTAAATTATTCAAATGTGTACAATGATATTTTGGGACTTACTGGAGCTGTAGAGCTTTTTTATCCCTGAACTGTCCACCAGTCCTATCGGACAGTATTCATTAGCTTTTCAGTTTATTACTGTTTGGATTAAACCCATTTATTTCAAGTGGCAGTCAGATAGGTCAATAACTATAAAATCAATAATAAACACAACTATTATTGAATACTGGTGTCCGTTTTCAGAGTTGGTGATTAAACACAAAGATTACATAAATATTTATGCAAAGTTATGTGTATTCAGAGTTGGGTTATGCTTGCACTTAAATCAAATTTCTGGGTGTGTTATTCTGATTACTTGCATATAGGTCATGCCTTTAGGTTGCCAGAGTTTTCTTGAATAGAAGCATCTGGGACTGGGTTTAGACCACCGCCTTGAAACTCAAGCTCTTACCTTTAAGCCACCCTGAAAAAGTCAGCAATATAGTTTTAGTCCTTGAGATAAGCAATGTCTATGATTTAGGTGCTCCTGTGATGTCCTCCATGCAGGAAAAAACCCTTTTGATACTATTAATTAACTAAAAGCATCATATTTATGTAATTAAAACTGGCCTTGAATGGCATACCATAAGGTGTGTATTGTGTGTATTTAGAGTCCAAAACATGAATTTCAGCACAACGTATTAAATTGTCATTACATTAAATTGTCAGACAGTGACGCTGGACTTAATATCTCGTTCAGGCCAATACCGTTCAAGAAATATGGCCTTAAGTCCAAGGTCAGAATCATACCTCTGTTTTTCAGGGAATTTTATTCCTTGTGCTTAACTCTCGCTCAACTCTCTGAATAACACTTAAGATTGTATTCAATTCGCAGGTCTAAATACAGATGTACGCAATTTTGGTGTTAAATCCTAACTCCACGTACATAACCATAACTCAACCCTGAATACGACCCTATGGGAATGAGGGTAGATTTTTGGGTAAGTGGATTTTCTGTAGGGCCCAAAGTGTTTTTTTTTTTTATTAAAGTCCCCAAAAGTAGAGAAACATCACAAATTAGGATGTATGTTCTTTCAATTTGGCCTTTTTCATGAAGCATTGTCAGAATTCCTTCTGGGTCAGACTACCAGTGGACGGTGTTAGTAAAACACAGGCAAATGTCAAAAATGAAAGCTAAGAACACTAAGATTCATGAAATAACATGGTTCAGAATTGGTAGTATAATTGCACAGTGTTACATAGAGAATAAATATAATGATGAAATTGGCACTAATGAGACCAATAACCAATGACAGGTATAGATGATAATTAGTGGGGTGTGTTGAGGGCAGAGTTACAGCAGTAGGAATCACTCAGTAGTTGCAGCCATGTCAGAGCCATCAGAAGTAACCACACTAATTAAGAGCAAAACAGTTGAATATTATGGAGTTTAAAAGCTATTGTTGGCAATCGGGGGCTATTCTTATCCAGAACTGCCTGTATGCCTGTAAAATTCAGAAGAACATTAGCAGTAAGAAGAACAGTATTCCATCCCAAGTGGACTTTAACAGTGCAATGCTTGGAAGGTACGCATTTTTATGAGCATGTGGATATTGAACCTATGATGTTGGGATTGGAAGCCTGATGCTCAACAAGTTGAACTAGGCATAATTCTTAGATTTTTCTCCCGAGCCAAAGACCTCAGGAATATCATGTGTCTTCTGTTGAGTTTTAGAAGAAATCTCACTAACATCACACTCTATGCTTAGATTTGCTGATAATTATTCTGTTGCTGGTTTAGGACCGGTGCCTGTAACCAGAAGATTGGGAGTTTAAGTTGCAAGACTGTTCGAGGTTGATGAGATTAAGCCTGCAGCTGGATCTTTAATCTCAGAAGTATCTTATATCTCCATTTTGTAAAATCCTATTTCTAGTAAGGAATTTTAGGAGAAATATCTCTGACCAAGATGATTCCTAAATGAAATGTAAGTGAGGATCACCGTTTAGTCTCCATTGAGTTGGCAGAGATGGAGATGGAGGAATATAGGACCATAATCAGAGTTGAGTTACTCAAAAAGAGTTAATACGGAAAATGTTCAGAATCAGTTTTCCGACCTCAAATGCAACTACAGACTTACGCACTATTCAGAAGTTGCACAAGAGGTATGCACACAGGGTGGAGTTTGTGTATGGAGCACTATTAAGTCCAGCGCCACTATTTGACAGTCTGATGTAACCACAATAAGGCATACTGAAAATTCCTTTTTTTTTACTGAAAATTCATTCATGGAATGCCATTGTCATAAATATGACAATAGTAATTAATTAATAGTATTGTCCATGTAAAGCCCATAAAAAGCTTTTACTTTGTACAGAAGATATTGGAGGATACAGCATCTTTATGCATTAAATCATGAACAGCACTTCCTTCAAGTGTGCTATAGCAGAAAAGTGCTTGGTCAGCTTAACAAAAACTGACTTAACAAAAACTTTGGCATCATTTGATTAATTTGACCATTCAAAATAGCAAATTAAAACATAAAATAGCCTACAACCTGCACACACATTAAGATTTCATAACCTGTTTTTAGTATCTCATAAGTGCTAGTTTATAAGCTGCCAAATAATGATTTTGTGACATGTTTAATGATGATATTATGAATGTGATGATTACAACTAGGGCTATTTAGTAAAAACAGAAATGGCATCTGACATCACTGAACTAGAATAAACTATACTTTAACTTTGCATTCATGAAGCAATACATCCGTGGCTTTGATACTTTGGGATACCAGTCAGTGAAGCTAGAGTTTCAGTTGGTGTCAATAGGCTGCATTTCCTCTGTTTTTTTTTTTTTACGGTAGTGTCAAAACCAACCCTTTAGAGCATAAAGACAAAAAAGACAGAAAGTCAGTGTGAAAGAAAGCATTAAAGTCAGCTTGATGTGTTTTTCCTCAAATCTATCCAAACCTTTAGACACTGTTAAAATGCAATATTTAATACACATACAGTGCACACGTATATAATGGACAGCCTTGTGCAGTGTATTCAGCAGGCAGAGAAAAAAAGAGAGAAATTGATTTTCAAAGAGGATTTTTTTCATTATTTATCCTATAACTGCTAAATATTTCCTAAATAATAATGAAAGTACGTTAAAAAAATATGTTTAGAAATCAAACAATAATTCAGTAATTGACTTCTAAGTGTCAAAAGGGACCAAGAGCAATTTTGGCTTTGTTTCAGGTTCTATGAAACAGGCAGAAATGTTTAAAATGATTTAAAATAGTGCATGAGTATGTGATTGCAAACAGGTTATGTTTATGGCACACAGAAGAAGGGAATTTGCATTTAATTCTAAATTATAATAGCATTTAATTGCATTTAAAAAGCCTGCAATTTACTGGATAGTACCAAAAGGTTTTTAGTCATAGTCCAGCATATTTACTCATAGAGTTCTCATAAATTTAGTTGTGCTAACTTTCTGATACATTATGAAGCTACGTAGTTTAACTACTTTTAATAATAATAGCTTTAAACATTAAACAATAGATACCTACCTTTATGGTTTTTTTTTCTTTTCTCTTTTATCTGTAGAAACTCTCATCGTAAGAAGGGCAAAATAATAGCAAGCACATCTTATACCAGATCAGCTCGTGTCATTCTCTTTAAGAACTGAGTGAAGCACAGTAAAGCACAGTGACATTTACACAATGACATGCAATAAGATTCACTTACAGATTTTATATTCATTTTCAGGGATACAAGTGACCAGCTTGGTAAAATTTGCTTCTATAAGCACTATAAAGTATAAAATTCATGGTATATTGTGCATTTATAACATGTACTGTACATTTAAGGAAATCTTGCCTTTTATTCAGAAAGAACCTTATATTCATTATCCATATTCATTCGTCCATCGTCAGTAAGCATTTTAACTTGGTCAG
Organism: Pangasianodon hypophthalmus; assembly: GCF_027358585.1. NCBI lineage: Eukaryota > Metazoa > Chordata > Actinopteri > Siluriformes > Pangasiidae > Pangasianodon > Pangasianodon hypophthalmus. The sequence continues at coordinate 7,265,599 of NC_069729.1, read as the reverse complement.
GGTTGCCGTGAATCCAGAACCTTTCCTGAGAAACCTGGGAACAAGGTGGGGAAAACACCCAAGACACAGTCACACTTTACAAATGCCAATCCATCGACCTGCATGTTTTTGGGAGATGGGAGAAAACCAGAGAACCCAGAAGAAGCCCACATGGACACGTGGAGAACATGCACAGAAACTCTATACAGACAGTAACCTGATCTCAAGATCAAACTGGAGACCCTGGAGCTGTGGGGCTGCAAAGTTTATAATCCATATAATATACAGTATCAACATTCATTTCCTTTTCTACTTTTTAAAAACAGCATCTATAATTTCCAATTATCTCACACCTGCTTTCCACATTTCCTTCATCCTCATCCTATACCAGGAAATAAACAAGAGCTGGTACATGAACTCTTAAATGGAAGAACCCGTAAGAAGCGCACTCTGTAATCGGTGGTGTGTTTGTGTCTAAATAGTAGGGATGTAACTGAATATGGATACATAATTCAGAATGAACAGATAATGTGTTCTATATGAGTTCAGATATACAGTAAATAGGAGGCACACTATTTGTTTTTTTTAGAGGTGTGCATCAGGACTGGGATCGTGTAGGATGCAACAAAAAAGTCACTAACAGAGATGTCTAACATGAAGGTGCATCATGCATTTACAGCATTCATTCTTCCATCATTAGTTTCAATTAGGTTACTTGTGCATTTATATTTTTGGAAATAGACGGCATTGTGTTACAACCCGAGTTAGTAGGTAAACGTTGCTATAATCTTTTCAGTGAGGAATGGAATGATACAATAATAATGGCATTTCCTATATTAAATTAAAATAGGACCTTTTTGTTTACAAGAGCACATTTTTTACCAAAAAAAGTGTTGGTAAAGTTTTCTCAGCTGACACACACACGCACACACACACACACACACACACACACACATATATACATATATATATATATATATATATATATATATATATATATATATATATATATATATATATATATATATATACGGGTTTTTTTTTTCATTATTTTATCAGTTGAGAAATACCTTTAAAAAATACCTGCTATAAGTTGTTTTTTTTTTTTTTTTTTGATCCAAGGTTAAATTTACATAAAAACATACAAGGCATCTTTATCTTATACTCTGCTTGTACTACATCTCCTGTAAATCTGTCCCATCTGTCCAGTTGCTATACAGTCCACTGTATCAGCAAGGATATGAAATAATATGGTGCTTAAAAGATGCAATTAAGGCCTGTAAATTGAAATAGAAATGGTCAGCTCAATACAAAAATTAGACAAGCTGCATCCATATTTTTCTAATCACAGGCGTCTGAATGACTCTTTTTTTCCCCCTTTTTGCCATTAGACGGATGCACCCCCACCCACCCCCATTTAAGCCAATTAGCGTGTACCAGAGGCTAACACCTTAAGAACTCAAAGGTGGCAAGAAAATCGATGGAAGTTAAAGCTTAAGTTCAGATATAAACAGCTGGATAAGTTGAGATCAATAGAGTTGGATCCTGGAGCAACTGGTCAATATTTCATCACTTTAGATGCAGGGGAAGCCAGATCTCATGAACAGACAGAGCTAGCGGGAGCGGATAGTCCTATGGCACAGCGAGGGGATGTTAATGACCGCTGCACAGCGACCTCAAACCGATAAACTGATAGCGGCCCCGGCGCTGATTCAATAGCCGCAGCCGTAATGAAAAAGTACTACTTTGTCTGTATCGATTTTCCTCCCTGTCCTTTGATTCTTTCCGGGAGCTAATTCACTTGTTGCCGGCTAACACAGACATCACGAGTCAGCCTGGAAAGGCATGGCAATACTTTCTCTCAGCTTCCTGAAGACAAGACATTTATTAATCTTCTCCCATTTATTTCTCACTGTTCCATTTCTTTTAGATTTTTTTTTTTTATTACTGATGAACTGGTTTCACGTTTGCTCTCTCTATCTCTTTTTCCGTCTGCTCCAGACACACACGCACATACGCACACACGCGCACACACACACACGCGCACACACAAACATTGACACACTGAGACCTCGGTCCAGATGGAAGTATGCTAGCTCAAGACATTTGTGTAAATTATTTACAAGAACACAGTTTCACATACTGTTCCGCGGGCATTTGTCAGATGATTCACCCTGAGCTTCTGCCTGACAGCTATTGTAACACTAGGAGGAATATCACAAGCCCAGCCACTTGCTATAAACAATTAATAGATCCAAAAATAAACACAGGACATGAGGAGGACCTGTTATATCTCTCAGGAAAATGCAACCATTTATTTTTCCCCTTTACGTCACCTACCTGTAAAAGGCTTCACATTACTCTAGTGTCTGCAGAGCAATGCTTATGAAATGCAATAATTAATATCCTTCTGACTTTCTGTACTTAATGCATCCTTGGTGCTGGGCCAAAATCAGAGTACAGTGTGTCGAAAGAGCTGGAAAAAGTCCAAATACAAGTACAGTGTGTTGAGGGAGTTGGAAAAAAAAAAGCTGGCCATTGAAGTGAATCTAAAGCTTTGAATGCCATGCTCTGGATAAATCAGGAAGCCAATTACTTTCCCAGCAGCTCATTGTGTAGCACAGAGGTGGAAGAGAGGACGAGAACAGCTGTCCTTATTCTTCATACCAGCTTTCCAACAGGCGACAAGTGACATAAAGACAGGTTTCAGCAATTTTGATGTCAGGTTGACATGCCACCCATGTTCAGTGACGTATATTTATTCATTTATGCATTCCACCTACTCCTAAGGGATCCCTAGACCTTTCAAACTATCCATAAAATGTACAGTATATACTTAAACTCTTATAAGCAGTAATAACATGCTTTACCTAAGGGCCAGAGAAAAAAAAAATATATATATATATATATATATATATATATATATATATATATATATATATATGTATGTATGTATATATATATATACATATATATAAAACTTTGTTTGTAATGTGAAATGAGTGTCACTGTTAAAACTTTCCCAAAACCTTACAGTATCAGTATTAAGCAGGATTTCATGCTGATTTTTCCACCAAGTGCTGAGTTCAGGAGACACTGCAGAGCATCTTAACGACACTTGGCACGCTACTTCACATTCTCACCATTATGTGACTCCAGAAGTACACTGAGCTGCAAAGTCAGTTGTCATGACATTCTATTTTAAGTTATCCCAGAAAGTACAGGCGTTTTTTTTTTTTTTTTTTTTCAAATCTCACTTCTATTTTAACCATTTTAAATCCACACCAAGATGAGTGTGTGATTGTGTTTTTGAATGGTGCTCTGTGAAGTACTGGCATCCTATCCAGGGTGTATTTCTGCCACGTACCCGGTGTTCCAAGCATAGACTCCGGATCCACCCAGACCTTGACACTGAAGATAAATAAATGAAAGAAAGAAATCCACACCAGCTTTTTAAACACTAATCACAGAACGATGGATGGATGGATAACACACTGAGTAAATTGGTTGCTACACTATAATGACAGCTATAGACACTATTGAATCTCAATTTGGATTCAGATATGAATCACTAACATCATTGTAATTTTCCATTAATAAATGCATGATACTATAATGATGAATAATATGATTGTCACCATGTGTGACACAAACAGCCAGGTTCTCAGGAAAAGAAACAGCAGTAATTTATAATCATTCAAAAGTTTTGCCATAGAGGAGACGTTTTATTACAGACGCCACTCTGACAAACCTCTCCGGTGGTGCAGACACTAATAATAGCTCCAGCATCCCCAGTTCAATCACGAGTTACTGACCATGTGGAGTTTGACATGTTCTTCCTGTATCTACGTGGGTTTCCTGACAGTTCTCCGGTTTCCTCCCACCTCCTAAAACCATGCTAGATGAATTGGGAGGTGGGAAATCGCCCCTAGGTGTGAAAGAGTGTGGAAATGTTCATTGGGTCCCATCCAGGGTGTGTTCCCGGGATAGGCTCCGGATGCACCACAAGCCTAAGCAGGATAATGAGGTTACTGAAGATGAGTGAATGATTCATTATTATTAATTCCACACAGGCTGACCTAAGAGTGTATGTTACTGGTGTATTTCCATACTGAAGGCTTATTTTCTAGACAAAATTGTGTAGAGGTTGTAAGGAATACTGTATCTTCCAGACACTCTCCATACTCACCTACTGCAGGCTCCAGACCCAGGTCAGACAGCTTCGGTGCCAGGAGTGTCATTTTTACAGTTGGGTAAAATTAAGTATTAAAAAAAAAGGAAGAATGGAAAAGGAAAATCTAGCATTAAAAGTGGTGGGTGGGTGGTTTGGATTTGGCTAAGGAGTGAAAAAGTATAAGGTTACAAGATGGAGGCAGGCGTGCTCAGTAGATTGGCCACACACACACACACACACACATATACAGTACATACACACAGGGAAAATGAGCTTTTCTTACGGGATGGGTGTAGAGGTAACAGGGCATCCCAGTGGTCGACCACACACACACACACACACACACACACTCTGCGAATGGGTGTACAGTAGCCACCGTGCTTGGTGGTCAAAGTGGAGAGGATGCAAAGAAAACCCAAACAGAGATGGACACCATATGCCCACTGTTTTCTGGCCAGGAGGAAATGGGGAAATGGAAAATGCTTGGTCTGTTTTACTGAGGTTTCCTTTGTGTGTTTCTGTAGTTAAGACCTGGTTAGCAGCTTATGAGGTTCAGAGTAGCTTTTGAAATCATGCTATTATATGGTATAGTGAGTAAAAACATCATATTTCAATATAAGCGTCAAACACTATAATAACAATAGAAAAACATTTTGTTTGAATATTACTCGTTCGTTAATTTTCAAGTAAAACTGGAGGAATATAATTGATTGAGCTCTTGTTAAAGTGACTTGTTAAAGTGTCTCTTAAAGAGGTTATCAGAGTAACATTTACCATCCATCAGACCTAAATTGCCCTTTAAACACTATACCCCCATCACTGGATCCTTTTTTTTTTTTTTTGCCCTTAAGGCAACACGGCATACAGGGATGTAAGAACACATGGACCTGACTTCTGTCCTCTCCACTCTGCACAAGCCATCCCTCTGTCACGCAGACAACCCCCACTCGACAGTGCCAAGGAACAATTAATATGCACTCATACATTTTTAACGCTAAACTCAATTAGAGTGGGAATGGTAAAATACGGCCATGGCAGAGGCGTCTGTTTCAGTGCCAGGGGTGACATTTTCACTAATGAAGTTGGGCTGAGACTCGAGGTGCATCAATCACCCACACAACCATAAAAACACGTACAACAAAGGGGCTATAAAGAAGAGGGACATGCACTGAAGATGGTCAAACATGCTAATGTCTTATACTGTCCACTATGTGATAGTACAGACCACCTTGTCTTTTGACTTGGGAGATGTTTTTCCAAGTACTAATTTTCAGCTAGACCATTGGGTGGCCTGTTATAATAATCAAACTTGAGCATAAGCGCCTTAACGCATTGGAAATAATTGCTTATCAATTTTTGCCTTTCCCCAAATACCCCAGATTAGCATAGCTTCAAAGCTCTGGACAAGGTTGACCTTCTCTGGATCTTTGGCGTGCCAGCAAATCCTCTACACAGAAGACGTAGCTCCTGCTGTTTGTCTAATTGTTTCTAGCTCTGCATTACATTTGTCGAATGAAAGCTAGTTCCATTTAGAGAATTCTTGGGCGATAGAGCTTGTAATTTGCTGGCACAGTTAAAATCTGACACCTCTCTTTGGATATTACCAGACACACGCATAAGCCTAATTAAATGATCGCGTGCGTTCAGCAGGGAGCATTTGTTTTCACCGTCCTAAGATGGGGGTGGACGGAAGTGTTGGACTGGGGATGACGGGGCTCTGGGCGAATGTGTGAAGGGGGTGGTGAAGTCGTTAATTACCACATAAGAAGCATTAATGACTTGCTTCACCTCCATCTTTTTGAGAAAAGGTCACACAAACAGTATTTGCCATTAATCTTTTCTGAATGTGGACACACAGAGACCATTGTGGCATGCAGAAATATCGAACGGCCACTGCAAAGGTGTTCAAAAATCAAAACATTTACTTTAAAATTGGTTAATATGTACTCACTCAGATGACAGTGATTGCATTTGAGTTTTTTAGAATAATAAACTAAACTGTATCTAACTGTATTTCATCAATTGCAGACCTGCAGGTATGAAAAGCAGTGAGAGAACATTTCCAAAAACCCAGAAACTTCATAGTACAACTTTTGACAGATAAACTGACACAAAATTTGATATTAAAGTTATATTTTTTTCCACATCATTAGAACATCCTACAAAAGACTGTTAAGCCCTAGAAAGTCTGAATATTGAATACTGCATATTGAAATCTTGTAAATTACTCTTCAGTCATGGTCAAACATTCAACAGTCTAGAGGACAAACCTTGTTAGCATTGAGAATTCTTCACCCAGAAGTTCCACTATGTTAAGTATAAAAACAAGGTATTCATCAGTTCTAAGGATGACTTCGTTATGCTGACATTTATTTTATACATGATTAGAAATTATGATAATCCAGTAAAAAAAAAAAAAAAAAAAAACAAGGAACTTAAGACCATTGGATTAAGCATCTAATATTTTAATTTTCACATTAACTGGTTTTATATTGAGCCATGGTTCTTGCACAGACACTATTAAAGCTTGGAAGTGTGGATGTTATGGCACGTATTTCCCACAACCCCTTGCTGCGGAACTAAAAAGTTCAGATGGTAGAGTCAGACCTGATCCAGCTTCTCCTACCTGGGCAGAGTCTAACCAAAAGTCCAGGGGGTGTAGACATCGCTGTGTGTTTAAACCCTTGCCTAAGCTTCATGCTTTCTGCCCCTTCATGTACTTGAAGTTAATAATAAGATGTGCTAGATCAAGTGCAATTTTATAAGCTGCTGAATAATGATGGTGCATGCCATATTGTAAAATTAAACCAAATTTGCAGTGATTAATGGGATCATTCCAGCTAGGACTATTCATGCAGATACATATTGGAAATATAGCCTAGTATGAATGCTTTCCATCTACTTGTTCATTATACTGTATATATACTCTCACCAGGCACTAGGAGCACCTACCCATTTGTGTAATTAGTCAATCAGCCAATCAGGTCACAGCAGCTCAATGCATAAAATCATGCATATATGGTTCAAGAACATTAATTAATGTCAAGAACATTAATGTTCACATCAGACATTAGAATAAGAAAAATCTCTCATGATCTCTTTGACGGTGGAATGGTTGCCTAGACTTTACACAGAATGGTGCAAAAAACAATAAACATGCAGTGAGCAGTAGTTCTGAGGGTGGAAACACCTTGCTGATGAGGGAGGTCAGTGGAGAATGGTCTATGGTAACTCAAATAAGATATTTTTCAAATTTTCACCAGTTTTGGTGAGCCTGTTCTCATTGTAGCCTCAGATTGCAGTTCCTGGCTCACAGCAGTGGAATGCCATGTGGTCTTCTGCTATTGTAGCGCATCTGCTTTAGGATTCTGCATTCTGAGATGCTTTTCTGATCACCATGGTTGTAAAGAGTGGTTATTTGAGTGAGTTACCATACCCTTCCTGTTAGCGTGACCCAGTCTGGCCATTCTCTTCTGACCTCTCTCATCAACAAGGCATTTCTTCCAGCAAAATTGAGGTGGTCTATAAATTGTTGAAAAAACAGTGTCTGACACTACTACTTAAGGAAAAACCGTAAACCTCAATGGTGTGAACTAACAGCAGATAACTTTAATAATGTGAATGGGCCACCCAGAAACGTAGATTAAGCACCTGTAAGTTTGGATATGGAGAGTGGAAGTTTAAAAGATGGTGACGTACTGTATGAATTTAAGTCACATGATTCTGAATACAGCCTATAATGAATAAACAACCATACATAACCTGTTGTATATGGCTATGAAGTATGGCTTTGGCTATGATTGCAATGCTATGGGTGTAATTCCTCGTTAAAACTCTTTATATTCTCTTGATCTGTCTATTGTACTTTCTTTGAGAACCCAGCACTCACTCATATATATATATATATATATATATATATATATATATATATATATGTATATATATATATATATATACATATATGTATATATATATATATATATATATATATATATATATATATATATATGTGTGTGTGTGTGTGTGTGTGAGTGTGTGTGTGTGTGTGCATGTGTATGTTCAAGCATCTATTTCATGATTTCATTATAAGACAACAAATATATATATATATATATATATATATATATATATATATATATATATATATATATATATATATATATATATATATAAACCTTTTATTTTTGTTGAAATAAAACTAAAATTAAAAATTAAAACTAATTGCTATATACACAGTATAATTCAGCTATATGACTCTTATTGCATATTCAAGAGCATCCAGGGTTGCTCATTAAGTCTCACTTGAGGTCTGGGGTGATGACACAGACCCCACAGTTTTGCAGCCATTTGTTTACAGTAAGAAATTATGCACATATCACAGACTACGGCTTTTAATGAGAGAGAAACAGAAATAATTAATTCAATTTTTTTTTACTTTAAACTTTAAATACTGGTGGGCTTTTAAAGATTTACTAGAGCAACAAAAACCCATGCGTGGCAAAGCAATGCATGGTACAGGCCTGTTTGCACACTGTGGTAATGTTCTGTACCTCTGTAACCACTTTCAGAGTGGCTGCTGAATTATTTATTTTTAGTTACTTAAAGCAAGGTTGGCAGTTTGCTCACAACCACAGAGTGCATCTAGGACTCATGCAATAACTGAGTTCAGGATTTTCCCCTTTTCAAATGGGGGGGGGGGGTTGAAATAGAGGAGAGATGTGGGACAGTCAGGTGGAATAGCTACCCAAATAAAAAAACTGCCCTGACCCTGTCAATTCTGCCTCTATTCACAGCCACTTGTTACATGCATGTGTAGTGCCCATGTTCACAGAGCATTAATTATGGCTGCCCATTAATCTGCTGCTTAATAGCAAAATCACAATTCTCACGTTTCAGAAATTTGACATTTTATGACATTTCCTGTTCTGACTTATCACCATGTTTTAACATTATTTAGATACATTATTCCTTATGTATATTAATGAGAGATACTGGGAAATCTAATGTGTGGGATGAGAGTAGCGGCAAGCAGGGGGGTGCAGGGGGGTGTAAGGAGGGATGGAAAGGATGGCCTGCTCATGCATGATTTGGAGAAAGATATTACAATAGAATAGGATAGAATAGAATAGAATAGGCACAGGTCATACAAATGCAATCAGGCAGGTCATTGTTATTTTAAGTGAAAAACCTTCTGTCACTTACAGTGAAATATAAATGCAAAACAAATTAATAAACTAAAAACACAACAGCAAATCAACAGCAAAACAAAACTAAAACACAACAACAAACCAAAACCACAACAGCAGAACCAAAATCACAACTCCAAAACTATAAACATAACAGCTAAAAGCACAACAACAAACCAGAAAACACAACAGCAGAACCAAAAGCACAACCCCAAAATTATAAACACAACAGCAAAACTAAAAACACAACCCCCAAACTAAAACACAGAGGCAGAAATGAAAACACAACAACAACAACAACAACAACAACAGCAGCAACAACAACAAAACACACACAAAAAAAACCCACAAGGGCAAAACTATAAACACAACAGCAAAACTAAAAACACAACTCCCAAACTAAAGCACAGAGGCAGAAATGAAAACACAACAACAACAACAACAGCAGCAACAACAACAAAACACAAAGGCAAAACTAAAAACACAAAAAAAAACCACAAGGGCAAAACTATAAACACAACAACAAACCAAAAAACACAACAGCAGAACTAAAATCACAACCCCAAAATTAAAAACACAACAGCAGCAAAACTAAAAACACAACAACAAAAATAAAAACCCAACAACTTTTTAAAGCTTTTCCAACATTGCTGTTTTCTTTTTGGTTTTCGCTGTTGTGTCTCTGAAATTGCTTTTGAGTTTTTGTGGTTTGTTTTTATGTTTCCAAAAATGCTGTCATGTTTTTGGTTTTGCCGTTGCATTTTCGGTCTGTTAATATGCTTTGCACTTACGTGTCACTGTAGTCATTTAACTACTAAATGGGCCAAAATAGGGCAGAAAAGGAGATAACAGTGTGTGAGACCAGAAAATCAGCCTCCCTAAACCCCCTCTGTCACCCTTGCTTTAATTACATGCTTACTGAGGTCACCTAACAGAAGTGTTTATCTTATAAAATGACCATGTGAAGTCACAGCACACACTGAGCCATATGTAAGCGCTTGTTGTTATTTCAGTTTTCGCAGTGTTTTAGCCATGCTCTTAAGCTGTGCACCAAGCAGGGTCATTCGGCGCAAGCTCATTATCCCAGACCCCAGCAATAAAGCAAATGCGACCTCAAAGCTGGAAAAATTAGGACCCGGTTTTTATTTGCCAGAATGTGACATTTTGATTCTGCAAAATAGACTAATAAGGGAGAGGGCTGAACAACAAATAACAAGCCCTAAAAGTAATAAATAAGACTAAGCAACAGTGTTGAGGACAGCACAGAGGTCGAGGGGAGGAGGATGTGCTACTTGTATTGACTGCAAACGTCAAGTAATGCATGTAAATATAATGCCAACATAGTGTTTGTATTCAAATAAGTTTATATTTGAACTAAGTATCTTTGCAAATGAATGAGGTAGATTGTTGATAATAATAACAGATGGGCATAAATAAAAGGTTTAATCATAATAAAAAAATTATTATGACACATAATGCCATAAAGTTTCAAAGTGTTTCTTTTAAAAAAATTTTTTTTTCAAATATGCCTTAAATGTGGGTTTAAATGTGAATCCTGTCACCAAAAACATGTGAAAAAACATCTGTGCACAAAGGCCAAGCCAAGCTCCATATTCACTTCAGAAATGTACATAAAAAAAAGAAAATAACTTCATCCACACTCAGTGACAGTGGAAAAGGTGCAACCTGCAACACCTAATAGGAAGAAAAACAGTTGCAAAAGTGGCCCCAGTCAACAAGTCAGCCAATTTATAGGATAGGTTTATCCCTAAATTACCACTTTAGCTGGTAGAAAATAGAAAAGAAGGAACTGTCTCTGAAGCCTGTATATAGCACTCACCCTCTCCTGATAACGGACACTTGTGTTCTGTAAGCCAGAGCTTAGTGTGTGTATGTACATTGTATACATTCTTAGAAATAAAAGGTTGAACCTAGAACCCTGAAGCTTTCTTTGGTTTATTCCTCAAGGGGAACCATTAAAGGTTCTGGTTTTGGTTTGAAACTGGGTGTTCCTTATTATGCAGGGTTCTAGATAGAATCTTTTAGACAGCTATGAATTCTTAATTTCAAAGATCCCTTTTCTATAGGTGTCCTCCCTTTTTGGTGCCTGGCTTCATGTGAATGAGAATTCATCTCATTGTGTGACATTGTATTGTATTGTAGTGTTATGACAGTTGTCATACAATATGTGTAATAACATTTGTCATAAGATCAGGGTTGCGGTAGATCCGGAGCCTATTCCAGGAACACTGGGCGTAAGGCAGGAATACACCCTGGATGGAATGCATTCACACATGCATTCACACACTCATTCACACATGGGGCAACTTAGAATAGCCAATCCATGTAATGTAATGTTTTTGGGAGGTGAGAGGAAACCGAAGAACCTGGAGGAAACGTATGACCCGGGGAGAACATGCGAAACTACATACAGACAGTGATCCAAATTCAGGATGGAACCACATACGCTGCTAATGTGAAGCAGCAGCGCTACCCACTGTACTACCATGCTACCCTATGATATAGAAAACCCAGTCTCACAAAAAAAAAAAAAAAACATTTACATGCAACTAAGTCTAATACTATGTTATGAAAAGCACAAACCTTATGCATGAAGTTTGCATCACTTAATATGTTAAGAAAAGAGATAAACTTATTATCAATCTTATTCAAATAGTGTAATGGTAGAGGTTAGCTTGGGAAATTGATGCTTAACATCTCCTATACAGCGTTCAGCTGAAAGTTTGATATGTTACTATATATGATATTTAACATATACAAGGTGATGCAAAGAATGATAAGTCGCATTCAAACCTTTTTTTTTCCTTCCTGTGAGACTGGGTTGGACATACAGTAGATTATGATGTAGAATATTAAGAAAAGGTACAAAAATTCAAAAATAAAAAGCAACTATCCAAAAACTAATCAACAAATGAGTAATGTCATTGCGCATCATAAATGTACCCATATGGTACAGTATTTTGGACTAGTTGATGGACATGAAACTGTAGCACACATTCAATGAACAATTCATCATAATGCTTACATTTTCTTAGAATGATTTCCATGAGGTGACGTAAGGTATTATGCCATCAGGGTCATGCCAATTGTAATAAAGTGTGTAAATAATGTGTAATAACATGTGTCTTAAGCCATATGCTAACTAAAACACTTTGCAAACATTAAAATGAGGTCAAAAGCATCATACCATCACCCATTATGACAACTACTATATCATGACAAATACTGTTAATAGTACTTAACATAACGCTATATCAACTGTTATGACAGCATAAGACATGATATGACATGACAGCTGAATGACATGCTTACATGTGTGTCATGGCGCAGGATTCGATTAATTTTTCTTGTATTGTACATTTACATATATCTCAAAGTTGTGTGCGGTTCAAATCAATTTTATTTGTACGGCATTTTTAACAACTGTCACAAAGCAGCTTTACAAAAATCCATATGGAGATTTATATTTAGAGATTTATATCCCTAATGAGCATGTCAAGATTTCACGTGGACATGTGGTTAGCTATGAAAAGATAGTTATGGATCCACAACAACAAATCTAACAACAGCAACGCTAATCTTAAATCCCTCAATGGCCATATGAGATTAAGTAAAAAAATAGCAACTCATCAGTGCAACAGAAATCCTGAATCAATAGCAGATTGCTTTCCATATTACCAACCTGGCTTTGTTATGGGAAGCGAGCTTATTATCACCTGCTCCCCAGAAGACACGGTTGGCCTTTAAATATAACAGTCCCCTAAAGGCTGGTAGTCACTGGAACAAGCACTCATCAACACGTATTAATGTGGGTTGTGTGAAGAAGTGCAGACCCCTACTGGTCTGCAAAGATGACTCGCTGCTCCTGGACCATCTCATCTCCATATGTATCTGACTGGACAGCCTGCTGGAAGAGCATGGCTACTGAACAGAATCATGTCACTTTGGTATGATCACTACAAATGATCATCTCGGGTCAACTTTAATCATTCAAGCATTGGATGAATGCTCTCTGAGATGGTGGAAACCAAAAGAACAGTTACATCCAAGGTTTGGATTGACTAAAATAGATTTTTAAGTGCTCCTTGATAAATACCAATGCATACAGATTCATTTATATTAATCCAGAATGGAGTGGACTGTGTTGTCTTATAGCTCATTGCTTTTGTCTTATAGCTCATTATACACACATTCAAACATATCTATTTACAGTATATTGGTGACATCATCATCTACTGTTAATGTGTAGTGGCCCGGGAAAACCCTTCACATGGTGAATTTTTTTGACATTTTCAAATTACATATAGTTCTGAAAACCTTCCAGAACTGAAATATGTTTCTCTTTTGCATGCATCTCAACCACTGGTCAAGCATTTTAAAGTTTTGCCTACCCCCAAAAGTAAAAATGGAGAAAATGACATTTAAAAAGCCTTTCCAACTGTGGTGCAGGAACATCACAGGCATTTTGACAACCAATATATGATTACAAACTGGCCATTTCACTGTCACATGTCCATCCAACAACTTGATCAAAGTGTGACTTTCACTAGCCACTAGCAAGGTTTTAGACATGTTTACGCAGACTGACCACCACGTTTGGCTCCATAACCAACTTTATGATCTTTTCAGGAAGATAGACAGGGTAAGATTAAAAAATAAATAAAACCATTTCCAGATCCTTTTGGTGAAATAAATTAATGTAAACCTCAATTTTCACCAAAACCTTTTTTTTTTTTGTGGCTGTGTCAGAATTCAGCCACAGTGACATCCAGTGGGTTTTCCCATCCCACCACACAAATCTGGACGAGCATTTCTGCCACTGTAAAGGCAATATTGTCAAGGTTACAAGGGCACAATTTGCCAAAGCTCTGAAGTGGCCTCTTACCATCTGTCCCTTTACTAGGTTTCGCCTTGGGACTCAAGAGTATATGCATGAAGGAGGGAAAGGTTGATGTGGTGATGGGTTGGCTGACCCCAAACACCATCTGGGAATTGCCATGACTTTACCATAAATTTATATAGATATTCAACACAGTTATTCTGCTCTGTAATGCTCAGGCTGCTGAGGACCTGAAACACTGATCAATCCATCATCTTTACTGTTCATGTTACGTTCTTGAGTATGTCCAGTAGAGTCAATGACTCACTCTTAAGTTTCTTAATCCATTCACATTTTAATTTTTTTTTTTTAATCTTTAACAATTGTTTGTAAATACCTGTTAAAGTGGAAATTTGGTACATACATTGAGGGCTTTCCTGGATTTGAGCAGGAGAAAGGGTGGGTTTGGAGGAGGGATCCTGAGTAAATGCAGAGGATGTTTTTGATCTCATGTTGAAAGTTAAAATCTATCATTGGTGGCTGGAAAAGTAAACTCTACACCCTCGTGGATAAACCCCAGCCTGGTGTTCACACACCTCTGAAGCAACATGGAGGGGGGGTCATCAGGACATGGAATTAGCAATGCATTCCTAGTGCTTAGGCTTTGTCACATTTTAATCCTATTTATCCTGTAACTAGACATAGTTTCTTTTTGCTCTGTTTAGCGAGAGGTCTTCTTTCAGGTTTATGAGCATTACAGATTATTGATTAATTAAAGAATAAAATATGATTTTTCACCTTATACAACAGCAGTTTGCTAACGATTAAATTTTTTAAATAAATGAGTGACACATCATGCTTTTTAATAATTTACTGTCCACGAGGCAAGTTCTTGTTATCATTCTCATGATAGCAGCTATAGTTAAGTTGAGTGGTTCCTTCACCAGCTGCTCTTTTTTTTCCTTTTTTTTTTAAGTTAATAAGACAAAAAAAATCTCAGTCATGTTCCTGAAACTGACACTGTGCTGACACTGGAGACTCCTTCCATAACCGTTAAATAAACATCGCCTAACAGAACAGTACACAATATTTATGATTACACTTTTCCTTGTTAAAAAGAAAAGAAACATTTTTTTGTTTGTTCATGAACAGCCGTAGATTATGTGGTGCATCCACCATATAAGTCCCTATGACGAGCGTGTTCATGTAAATCTGTGATTTGAATTACAACTAGAGCTACTGTCAGAACTGCTGTTATACAAAATTAATCAACATTCTGACCAATCAGAATAGAGATGTCAGGGACTGGGAGGTGGATGGAGGTTGGGTATTTATTGGGCAAGCACAGTAAGAGGAAAACACATACAAAACAAACCAAGCACAGAACAAAATTATCCACAAACACACAAACAAGAACAAGAGTAGGAACAGCATGGTATAATACATACATGAGAGCAAGAATAACCAAGATGAGATGCGGCGAAACACGACAAAAGCTTGACAGTCAAACACTAAGAAACTGGAACTTAAATAGGGTTACGAATTAGTGAAACACTAATTTGTGTGACAAGGTCATGTGATGTACTAGGACTGATGGGTAATGTCGTTCTTGTCAGGCAATGATGTGACAAGAGAATGCTGCATTACTGTGGTACAGTACATTTTGATCACAAGCCGATTATGAGGCCCTTTTTTAAAGAACTATTTTCTTTTTTTCTATTGTCACTGATATTTCATTTGAATTTATTTGAACACCTTAGAATTCCTGCATGTATTACACCTTATTACCTAATACAAACTCAGGAAGCATGGGCATTTAACATGATGTGTATACTTTTATCTGATTATCAGGCTCACAACAAGGCAACTTTCCTTTCAGAGCATCCTAAGTGTCTCTTCTCTTTCTGTCCTTCTTACACCACCTCTCTATTACTGCTGAGTGACGGCTTCACAAGCAGTTCGCAGAATGACTTTTTCACTTGCACAATGGCCAGGATTGCTGTTTAATTTGCAGTTGAAGGGCATTAAGATAATACATTCATTTAGTAAATCTCACCCACAAAGGCTTGGCCATCTTTGCTAGCCAGGCTTACAAGAGGAAGTGCTTTTGTCTTACGTTTGGCAATATTCATTTTATTACCTTAATTATACATTTATCTTTTAATTAGCATTTTAAACATTCCTTCCGGTAGGAAGTTATTGGTATTTCTTTTCCCGTGTTTATTCTTCACTCCCATTTACCAAAACCTTACTGGAAAATAATGGGACAGGTCATGGTCTCTTAGACCGTCTAATTATGAACAATTATTGAATTGGGATATGAGAGCGAAGTTTGGCTCGTGCTGGACGACTGCACTTTCAGGCCAGAGACAAGCGCCAGGGTCTAATTCCCTCTCCAGACTGTTTGCTTGTGTGTCTACCAAGCTAGGGTCGATGATTCAGAGCATCCTGCCAACACGGGCCAATGGACAATAGACTGCTTCGCTTTTTTTTCTTCTTCGTTGTTTTTTCTGCCTCATGTTGCACGTCTCATTCCAAAAAAATATACAGGAACCAAACCACTAAGACATAAAAAACAAATAAAACATGCACACAACACAATTCCTTGCATTTTTTCCTTGACTAATGGCCTTCTCCGTTGCGCTGATGCTCCTCCCTGTGGAATGCTTTCATAGTCGTCGGCTTTCACAGCATTGTGCTGGTGCAGTACCTTAAGCACATCAATCTGACTAGTTTGAATAGGTGCTGGATCAGTAGAGGAGCAAAAAGGGTGAATAAACACAGCATCTTTTAGAAAGAGTGATGAAAAAAATGTAAAATGGAACGGTTGTGTCCATTCTCAAAAAAAAAAAAAAAACCAAAAAACAATCACTAATTTGAAATACATTTCTCCATAGCTGAAGGCTGGAATACAATACAATACCAAAGCAACAAAAAAGGGAGTTAAAAAAAAGAGAGAGAGTGAGAGAAAAGGAAAAATAGAAACTAACAAGCTGTGACGTGCAAACTCTGATGAAGACTAGTGCATTTTTTAAATACTGCAATTTGACTTTGAACAAAGTGACTTTTGAAGTGAAGGGAGCTGTTTCCCCCTTTTTTTCCCATTTTCCCCCCTATATTTTAATGCTCCCCGCTCTATCATGCAAATCCCCATTCAAATTATTAGAGTATTAGAGCCCACAGCTCTAATGTCACAGAGACAAAATGAGATGGGGGACTTAAGCACCTAACGAACAATGAAATTTCAAAGCCCTGGGACAGGACAATTAAGCAGCAGGCTTAGCCAATGATGAAAATTTATTGCTATCTAATACATATTTCTATTTTCTGAACACTAACCAATTTGAATGTGATTAAGGGGGGAGGGTGGGGGGCTGTTCATTAAAGTATAGCAGCTACAGAGGTCTATATTGGAGGGTCTTTTGATGTTAAATTACAAATATGCACCCGAAATCTTATTTATTGTCTTTTTGGCCGCGTATTGTTTCTTTGGCCGCCTCTTAAATGGCTTTTTTAACCCTGCTTACACTCATTCAATCCTGCAACATTAATGAGAAAGTGTGAGGGCGAGAACCGTTCTTATGAGTTCTTATCCTCGTTTTTAATTCTTCCTCCTCATCCTTTCATCTAAATGAAATTGCCCCCCTATTGTTTCCTTTCTGCCCTTTTATTCTATTATCATAACACCAAGTTCTCATGCCTGGTGTTCTCAGAAGGGCAAATGCACCAGGGGTGTCTGGGTAAGGCCTTTTGTGTGCGCATTGAAGCCAGGAATTACCTGTGATCTGTAGACAGGAGAAAGACTCCTGCGGCTTCGCTTCGTCTCCTCGGTTCCTCCTGAAGCTAATAGTTCCGCCTCTGTATTATGATTTTGATAGAATTGTGATCGTTTCTAGAGGAGAGAATAAAGACTGAAAATGGTATACACTCCGCATTATGTTGAAATGTTCAGGAACATGAGTGATATTTGAAAATTCCTTGACCAGTACATGGCTCAGGTTTAGTTTCAAACTGGAAGAGTGAATGCACCTTCCAAAAGTTAACAGACTAAAAGTTATTTCAGTGTCACGCTGGTCAGATGAAGTCAGCACGGATATCGATACTGACCATGCATATATTCAGAAACCAAATAAAATTGATATGGAAGGCAAGAATTCAGAGAATGAGGGAACAATGAGGGCTTCGTTATTTACTTGCCTGTTAAAATAGACGCCTTCATTTTCGGCAAAAGGGTGAAGAGCGACGCGTGCATACATCTCTCTCTTTCAACATGGAGAGTGGTCGCCAATTAATTCCCTTTAATAAATGCAGTCTCAGGCACAGTTTAACAGGGATAAAGGACATTTTCATTAACTTTCTTTATATTTAATGTTCAATTAGTCCTGGGTATAACTGGACACTAATAAGATGGAAATATGGGCAGGAATTAATGTTCCTGCAGGAATAGACCCTTCTATTGGTATTCACCAGGAGCAGTCACTGGACCACGCCAATCCCTGTTCATCTCTGATTATTAAAATGCATAAATATATATATACGACACAAACACTGGATGGAGTATAAACAAGATGCACTTCAGCTGCTTGTAGATATGAACCTAGGCCAGATTTGGTTAGACTACAATGGAATAGAGTAGTTACTATTAAAAGAAATGATTAAAGGGACTGCTGGTGCAATATGTTTTATTTTTACCACAGTGCTGTTGAAGGAGTTGATTAATTTTCTATAACTGCAGCTCAGACAGTAGTTCCAAAAGTTTATATTAACCCACTCATTCTAATACGTTATCATTTTCATAGTAACAATATACACAGGGATTTGTATGGCAGACACTCCACAAAAGTGGATTGTTAAAATGTATAATTGTTGATATGGTGATGTTTTCTGCCAGGAGATGTTCATTTAGATGTTTATTTAGCATCTATTTTGGAAGGAGTCTCCAGTGTCAAAGGTAAAGCTGTAACTTCAAGTTACACTTTAGGGACTTTACATTATCCAATTTCTTGTCTTGTAATTTTCAAGAGAGAGAGAGGGAAAAAAAGGCTGTTTATAACAGAAGCAATAATTGGAACTTACATATTTAGGGGATGATCAACAATATTATATATAACTATTAATGGATAAAAAGTAAAACTTATCATCCTTTAACTAAAATCATTTGTAATAGTGGCAATTGCTGCAGTGCAAGAGAAATAAAACACCTTGGGACATGCTGTTATTTTAAAGTATTATACAACAGGGTGTATTTTTCTAAAACTCCGGTGTGGGTTTTTTTTTCTTTCCTTGTTTTATTTTCCAATTCTGAGAGTAAAGAGTTTCTAAAGGTAATTACTTATCATGTTATATACAGTCATGTGGAGTTCTTGGATTACTGCATCCTTCCCCGAAAGCAGTACAGAATAATTTCTGTGATTTTTTGTCAATGAATAACCTTAGAGTTGCATGTTTCAAGGCTGTAATATAATTGTTTTTGTTCCCTCATAAAAGGGGGATTACAGCACCAAATTTGGAACGAATGAAAACTGAATGTGAATCAGGAACAAGACGCATTAATGATTAAATGTTAAATTGTTAAAGTCTGGTCTATTGTGTTGCAATTACAGCAATTCCGAATCAAAACAAGACTGGAAAAAATATTTGAGAAACGCTTTCATTTTTTAATATTTCTCTAGTAACAGTAACATGTCCACCCTCTTTCACTCATTCTCTGCCTCTCCTTCACACTCTGAGTGTGTTCAGGAGAGGTGGCAGGCGTCCAGGCCTGCGGTTGGAGAGCACAAGACACACTCTGTGCTCGCAGCAGCAGCAAGAGCAGGGCATGCAAAGCCACATCCTCTCGGATGTCAACTAAAGCACGCTGCCAGGGTTTTAAGAGAGATGGCAGCAAATGAGAGACGCTGGTCAGGAGCAAACGTTAGGGAAGCCACCAGGAAGAGTGAGGGGAGTGAGAGTGGGGAAAGTAGGATAGAAAGAGAGCACAGAAAAAAAAAAACAACTGGAAAGAAACTTAGGGCCAAAGCCTCCTGCATTCCTGTAGGAAAGGATTCTGGCTGAGGGAAAAGCAGCAGGGGCCTCTGAATCCTTCTCTGTCTTAGTGAAAGAGGGAAAGAGAGAGAGAGAGACAGGGGAATCCCAGCACTGCCACTGAGATGACCTGTTCTCTGGGAATGGAAGGCAGAGCGCTCGGACCAGACATCCTTAGACAGTGACCTCATCAGCGTGCACCATAATACAGTATGATGCAGCACAGACCACATGTATTTCATCCAAATCTGAAAAAAACACACACAATGTGTTGAATAGTAAACAGTAGCATGTCATGATGTCTTGTGGCAAATGCATTTTCTAAATGAAAATATGTCAATCAAAGGGGGCTTTTATATATTTAGTATATGTGTAAGAGCTATAAAGCATGAATCAGTCTTCCTGAAGAACAGCAAGTCATGACCTCTGAAACTGACCCTTTAGACCACTGTAAATCCACAGTGTTGTCATCAAGCCAACAAAGCGCAAGTGTTTCACACAACACAAACAGGCATTCAAGCAGAGTCTGTCCCTGAGCATGGCTATATATATATATATACATGAAGATATATGTACAGCGCATTCAGAAAGTATTCAGACTCCTTCATTTTTTCACATTTTTTAATGTTGCAGCCTTACGATAATTTTTTTTCACATCAATCCTCACTCCATACCCCATAATGACAAAGCAAAACCAGATTTGTGATAATTTTGCAAATATATATATATATATATACATAGGGGAAATTTTTCATACTTCGTTTATATATATAAATGTACATTTTTGCCAATGATTTTTCTTTGTTTTGACCTCTGTTGGTCAAAACCAACAGAGGTCAAAACAAAGTGTTGAAATCACACACAGACATGTATATATATACATATATATATATATATATATATATATATATATATATATATATATACATATATATATATATATATAGAGAGAGAGAGAGAGAGAGAGAGAGAAAGATAGAGAGAGAGAGAGAGAGAGAGAGAGATATGCCTTAGGGCAAAGGGAATGGAGAATTGATGATTGGATTTACCTTTTGAGGTAAAGAAAAAAATTATTTTATATGAATTTCATATTATATGACTTCCAAACAGTACATTACATGTCACATTAAGTAAAATTCTGTGGTGAGATGTTAATACTGATTTTATGTAAATTAAGTCCAAAGTGAAGCATCTGGGATTCTCAGGAAAAGGTAGAATGGTCAAATACATTTTTTTACGTCTTTATGTTCCACTCAAATCGCTTGTTTTCTACAGTGATGGTAAACACTCAATACCCAGAGTAACTATTTAGGTAATGTTCTATCTAGTTAGACTACACTAATGTTACCTAGGAATTTAGCGATTTCTGTAGAACATAAAACGTAGATGCACGCAGCTCATTATGGTACAAATCCTCTGTTTTGACATCATTCTACCCTACATCACTTTACTTCATGGTCATGGACACAAGCATGATTACAATTGTGACTGGCTAAAAGTTCGACCACTATGAAAAAGTCTACTTTTCCCTGGGAATCCCAGATACCTCACCTTCCCCTTATTTTACATGAAATCTTGAGAATTTTTCTATAGATTTGTATTCAGGGTTTTTTTTTTTTTTGTTAAATCTCAAAACCAATAACCCAAATTCTATGAGTTTAAAGGCAAATCTTACCCTTAGCTCAAAACAAAGAAAAATCATTGGCAAAAATGTACATTTATTAAAAAGAATTTTCTTTAATGTGACATGTATATGATTCAAATATATGAAATTCATTTTCTAATACTTATGTCAGCTTCCATGCTCCGTAACATCACCTTGGTCTGCATGACTGATGTTGTTATTTAGCTTGAAACAAGTCTGCATCTTTAATACGATTGTTAGGGGGAACAGCTGCGTCTGATCAGATAGGGCAAGCCTTTTAATTTGTCGCCTGTTTTCTTTTTGTGTGTGTGTGTGTGTGTGTGTGTGTGTGTTAGCAATGCGGGTGGAACCCTGGGGGGTGGAGGGAAGTCTGATAAAGAACATCACTGTAAATAAGCAATTAATCTGCTTATAATAAGCAGACACAAATATGATACACTGAACCCAGGCATGCCACAATGAGCCATGAGCAATAGAAAAGTGATAAAAATTGTTGAACATGAGTATTACTGGTAATTCCTAAAGAAAGATGTGAAAATTGAAGTGGAAACCAAATGCTTTATGAGGTATTTCTGCCACAATGGATTAAACGTTTGTGTTTTATAGTTGCCGCAAGTACAATACTAGTGTTTATGCTGGATCTTGTTTTCCTTTGCAAATGGTCCTACAATGCATACATCCAAAGTTTAAATGTCAAGATTGAGAAATTGACTAAGATTACATCTTCTTGGAGCATCAGTATATTCCTCCATTTGCACTCCTAGTAAGATGTTCCTCTGATAAATCAAGACAGCTACTTGAATGGTTATTATCCTGATAAATAATTGCATTCATTTGATGGCAGCATTTTCGAATTCTCAATTCTGATTGGTCATATGGTGTTTTTTTTTTTTTTTATATAACTGCAGCTCTGACAGTACTTCACCTGCAAGGTTTATATTAATGCACTCATTCTAAGGTGTTATCACTTCTATAGTAACAACATACACAGGTGGACACTAGGGCTGGACGTGAGTCCAGTCTTGAGATATGTTCTGTATTGACTCGGACATGTCTTGATCTTGGGCATTGGTCTCACTAAATATGGTCTTGGTCTGTTGGTGTTTACTTTTATTTCTTAATGGACAAAGTTAGAAAGCATAGTCTAATCAATGGTGCAATGCATGAGTGAAGCCAAGTACTTAAACTGAAGTCCTTGAAAAGGATTTAATGGTTTTCAGTCTTGGTCTTGCTTTCACTTGGACTCGATCTTGACTTGGCCTCAACCCCCTTAAAATTCAGGCTTAACTTGATTTTGACTACAAATGGGCCAAGCCCAAAATGGCAAAATATTAAGCTTTTAATGGTCTTAACAACAAATCATTGGTCAGGAAATTAGCAAGAATTAAACAAATGGATGAAGGAAATTAGTATGAGATAACTTTTCCCTCTGATTTCTTTAAATGTTTAAGTCTTGTGGCCCTTGGAGAGCTGCATCAGGTGTGGCAGATATCCAAATAATGACTAACCTTTTAAGAAAAAAACACCCGAGAAGATATTTTCGGAAAATTTTATACACCCAGACATGTGTTAGTTTGAATTTGACATCAAGCATTTTAATCATTATCATGATTTTACCTTTTTGTACAAGAAGACTATATAAGTGAATTTCCCTGTTTCTAGCTTTTCCCCAAACAAACAGTTCACTGCAACAGAAGTAAACCTGCAAATGGTGGCACAGGAGCTCTCAGGAGTGCATTTGTTTCATTCTTGCTAAATTTCTGACCAATGATATGTTGTTAAGACCTTTAAAAGCTTAATATTTGCCATTTGCCAGCAGAGGCTCCACCTAAAAGGCTTAAAAATCATGTGTAATTGTTGATGCGATGAAGTTTTCTGCGAGGAGATGTTTATTTAACATTTTCGTAAGGAGTCTCCCGTGTCAGTGCTTTGTAAAAGGATCAGTATCAGTCAGCGCTTAAGGCTTTTGGATATGGGAAAGTCTTCAGGAAGTAACAATAAACAGATGAAAACGCTTGGAGTGTCCTTCTTTAATAAATATGAAATTGTTAGTGTTGGCAAATTGCTGTAGAGTAAGAGAAATAAAACACTTACCTTATTCTGTTACTGTAAAATAATGATTTTCAGGGTAGTAGCGGCATCACACCATCCACCACTGATTTTTTTTCCTGTAAAAGCATGACCCGTGATGTTTTATTCCTTAATTAGTACAGTAATTAAAAACAAATAAATCAAGAACAAATATAACTCAGGAAAAAATCTAACCCGCAATCCAATAACAACCAGAGTTAAGCTTGTCTCAATAAGAGGATAAGCAAAACATAAAAAAGAACCTTTAACAAACCCAGCATTGTTAATTCTAAAACTTTCATGGCTTAAGATTCATCACTCTATAAGCATGAGACTTAAAGATCAATGATTATGCGTCTAATTTGCCTGAAATGCCCACTCACGTGTGACACTGATATTATCAGTTTTACAATTAACTTGAAAAAAAAAACCTGATAAGCTCAGAATCTTCCCACACTGAAGTAATCGGCTTCAGATTGGGCCCAGTGTGTGTCTCGGGCTGGGAATATACTGCAGGGATTTCTCCCTAATTAACATGCATACAAAGCAATTTGGAGCAGAAGAAGATGTTTTTGTGCGACTGCTTCCAGGCGGATTCTTCCTTCTCACTTTCCACCACTTCCTTCTCTGAGTAAGGAGGCTGACGGAGAAAAGTGGAATGGATTTCTTGATTAAAAATTGCCCTTTGAAAAATTCTTCAAGCTCATGCGTAGAAGGAACACGAGAGCGGTTCGCAAACATGTCATGAATTCATATGTCCCAATATAAAGCATTGCATCATTGTTAATTCAGTTCATTAGGCTCTTCCTAGATGGAGGATTTAATTTGGGGTTGTCTTTTAGCGCAGTGGCGAGCTAAATTGAATCTCCAGACGTCGCTCTACACGTAACATGTCTGTGTTGTCAACTAGCCCTCATTTCATTTTTCCCCCTTCTTTTTTGCCCCGCTCAATAAATCAACACAGATTACAAACACAGTTAAAGGTAGGTAATTAAATAGGGGGCCTTCCATCTCTCGCTCAGTCTCTATTAGTGTTTCACTCCATCTCTCCTTCTCTCTTTCTATCTCACTCAGACTCAAGGTAATGTAACCACAAAAGGCCAAAACAAAGCATGGATATTTAAATATTTTGTTGAAATTTGATAGCCATCATACAACATAAGAAGTTCCTCTAAAAGAATATGTTCTAAATTAGCTTAAAAAAGGTTTTTAGACACTTCACTTGTGTATATTTCACACACTCTTCACATGTACTGGACTGCTTATATGTAGTGTAAGTGTTTTTATTTTCATGTGATTTTTACATAATTCATTTATTTTCATGTGATTTTATCCAAATGATTTGTTTAATTTCCCATGATTCATTTATTTTCACATCTAAATTTTTCACAGTAGTACATGTTTCTATTTTTCACATGATGTTTATGACCATTTTTTTACACTCGATTTGTGTATTTTCACACATTTATTTGTCTTTTTATTTTTTACATGTGATTTTTACACATAATTTGTTTCTTTTTTTAATTTTTTACTACTTACTTTTTAATACTTTTACTTTACTTTTACTAATACTTTTTTCTTTTACACGATTCATTTTCACGTTATTTTTTCACACGCAGATTTTCTCACACTGTTCATTTTTCACTTGCTAATTTGTAGGGCCTGTGGTTTCATTTGTCAGTCGTCGTTTTCTCACATAATTCTTTTTCACATGTGGTCACATTGTTCACATAATCACGTACGAAATGTGATTTTTCTGTAAGATTGTAATTTAGGCAGATTATACTGGGAATAATTTTGAGAGGCATAAAAATGTTACACCATATTTCTCTCTTTTCTGACCTTATTCGGTATGCCTTCCTCATTTGCTTCGTAATTAAACGAGTAGTCAGTTTCAATTAGCATGCTCCTTTTTTCCCTTCACATGCCTTTATAGAAAAAAATTAATTAGTCAATTAGACAATTAACATCTGAACAGGGCTTTGTGTTAACAAGCCTTTTACAAGCAGTGGTAACCCTTCTGTAATGATACCGAAGACTGCTGGCACCGAGGGACCCGCGCGGGGAGAAGGAGCACGTCATTTCTTAGCAACAGCTTGCTGCTCCATCTGGCCTGCGCAAAAAAAAAGGGCCGGAGAGGGAAGCCCAAACAAAAACAAATCAAAAATAATCACCTGTTTGTTTTTGCGGTGTAGAATATTTACGGGTGACTCCTCGCCAATAATTAGTTCGCTCGCCCAGCTGTGATCGTTCAGCTGAGTCTTGGCCGCCACCAATATAAATATGGCTGATAGATTCAAGTAATGGCTCCTGGTTCAAATAAACAGACAGCCACCCATTATGATTTATCTCTCCCCTATGGTGCTAAATCATATCTGTGTACATGCTGCGTCTCCTCTGGATGGATAGCACTGCCGTGTGTGTGTGTGTGTGTGTGTGTGTGTGTGTGTGTGTGTGTGTGTGTGTGTGTGTGTATATACGATCATTGTCAACATAGCAGGCCATGAGAAACTGAAATGTGCTTCCTGAGCAGACACGGGAGTGTGTGGTGGGGGTGTTTGGGGGTATGGAAGTGAAAGTTTTGGAATATTAACAAAATAGCAAGCATCATAAGAAGGGCTTTTTTAGGAAAGGAAAGTAAACCCTGAGATTCGGAAAAGATTCGTGCAACCTGATGGCAATTTACAACGTCCTTGTTAGCTGCCGTTGGTATCGAGTAGCAGCTTGCTCTATTAATAAAAAAAAGGGAGCGAGAGAGAGAGAGAGAGAAGGAGCGTCGCTTCTCGAGAATGTTTATTTTCTCCATCTGTCCCTCTAAACAATCCCTTAAAAGGCAGCGAAGATGTTTATAGGCTGTTTGCAGAGTGAATGTTGTTTTTCTGTCTCACTTTTTTTCCATGGTAACTTAGACCAAATTCAAATAAGCAAAAGCAAGTGCTTTGGTTGAACAAGTGTCACGTTCCCTGTGACTGACATGACACTATTGACCCCGGGGAAGTATTTTTGCACAAGACACTTTCTGCTTTAAGATTTCAAAACATGGATCTAGCTTAGAGTCGTTTCTTAAAGCTGTATCATGCTTGCAGCTTGCAGGTGCTCGGTCTTTTCTAGCACAAAAACAGGGCGGAATAAAAAGTTTAAGGAAAAGACAGGACAGTGTAAAGTACAATATCAGATCAGATCAGGTCATTAGAAAAAAATGCAAAAAGGACAAAGCATTTCTTGTGGCAAAGATCATATATCCAGACCAGCTGCTCGCCTTACTGATGTAGAATTAATAAAAGACAGACTTCTTTCTTTTTTCTTTGCTGTGGCTCAATGATTCGGAAACTCAAGGACAGGTTTTTTTTTTTTTTTTTTTTTTTTTTACCTTACATGGACAAGCTGAGTGTTGGTGTGTTTTATACGTGGTAAATAAATACGAGCAGTTCCCACCATTATTAACCATGTGTATGTGTGTGTGTCGGTTTGTGTGTGTGCTCATCACTGAGATTGTGGCCTCGGCGCCGAGCACCTTTATGATTGCAGTCTGTTCAATGTTAGCACTCTTGTCTTTGAGATAAAATGCCAGGTATAAACATCACTCAGAAAAAAAAAGGTCTTAATGGTTCTAAGCAAGATTGCGTTTTCAAGCAGCGCCACAGGTCGTGACTGCAGACTACACACTCTTTACATGCTCTTTACACCCTCATGGACTGGAAAAGACGAAAATAGAGAAGGGATATCCAGGCAATCTAAAAATTAATGACAGGAAAAGGTTTGGGGGCATTTTGGAAAAGTCTAAATATTAACTTTCACTACACTCGCTACATTAAAACAAGACATATGACTACTTGCAAGGGAGATAATCTGAAGTGCGCAAGCACTTATGGCCAGTTCATAATTTGAAGTGATATTATGGCCTAATATGCCTATGTAATATTGAATTCTTCCGCTTTTTATAACAGCATAGGGAAATCCTCAAGGTCTTTTTAATTAATTCCCATCATTCTCTCTCTCTGACACTAAAGGCACTGTGGACACAGATTAGGAAGGATGTTCATGAAAAATTAACAGGTTTATCTTTTCACTTTGACAACCGTCGGCGCTATTATATATACACCACACTATATTTATATATTTTCCCACTTTTCTGTGTGTGAGTTCAGGGAGCTGCGGGAAGAACCAGCTAAAATGGCGATATATTCTACATAATAAAACTAGAGTGGTTATTATGGGAAAAGAGAGTTTGCACCTCCTGAAGAAGGAGGAGGTGGAGGAGAGGATATGAAAGGGCTTGCTTCCAGATCTACAACTTGGACATGGTCCAGGTTTTGGGTGTTCATCAAAGGACATCCAAACAATTTAGATGATTATATGTGCAGAGCTTGATGGTATATAAGCTATAAGCAGGGATTGATTGGGAGTTGTTTCCATATTCTAGGAGAAATTATTTTATGCTTATATGATTAATAATATACAATATGCATAACAATGACTATATATAACATCTGCTGTATATACAATATATTAGTAATACTATTAGCTGTTGTAGCAGTAAATTAATTATAGTATAATGATTAATAGTATTACTAATATATTGTATATACAATATTTTGTGCTAGTATATTGTATATACAATATTAGGAACACTATTAGCTGTTGTAGCAGTAAATTACTTATAGCATAATGATTCATTTGTGATTGCTAAATCTTAATGTATCCATCTTCTCTTGTTCTTCAAGGGATTTTGGGGACAATTAATGATTCTACTCAGAAGGTATCCTTCAGTTGTAGGGTTCTGCCTGTGAGAAACTAAATGCACCCTTGCCATTGTTCAGAGAATAATGTCTACTTCTATTTTGAAAATGAATTTATCCAAGGTCAAGGGAGGGCCATATTGTCAATTTCATAACATTGTTTATATCCACAGCTTCTGTCACTATTCACCGAGTCATTAGCATGAAAGTTTGAAGCACCAGAGTCCTCAGGCAGGTGCCTCTGACTGTAGCAGGATTCAGAAAATCATACTCGATCAAATTTAAACCATTGTAAACTGCTTGATTGTATTTTACACTTCTCTCGGACTCCCAACTTCCTAACAAGCTGGGATTTGCAAAGAAAAGAATTTCACTATGCTGTAATGTATATGTGACAAATAAAGGCTTCTTGCTTCTTTCTCTCTTTATTGACTTTCTTTTGTTATTCATCTTGTAGAAACGTTGAATCAGTGGTTACTGAGTGGTGTTTCACAGATGACTAATTAACCTACTAGTTTCCAGGCCTTACACCAGCAAGTCCTTAAGAGAGAAAAATACCTCAAAACATGACATGAACGCAGAATAAGAGTGTGGATATAAAATCTGTTGATGAGGTACATGTGTTTAAAGACGTTTTCACAGACTCTGTGTGAATGATGATGGAAGTATGAGTGTTGAAAATGACCAGCTTTAATGCCGTCCTTATACCAGCATTGATTCCGAGTTTAGAAAGCCATGTAACGCAACATGTTTATACAACTCTGTTTTTTTCCAATGCCCAGTCCAGTGTCAGAAGCAGTTTTGGAGGGCAATGCTCTGAGCAAAGCACCAACATTATAAATTGGGAAAATGTTTATTGTTCAAATTGATATAAATCTAAGTTCCAACAGTATTGCTAGCTCTTTTCACAGGAAAGTAGCTATTGCACAGTCGCTAGTAGTGACCAGATGATGTCATAGACTCATTTGCATATTCATAAATCATCATGATCATTTCCATATCAAAACATGTTACATGAAAAAGTTTTTCAGGCTTTACACACTGGTAGTGAGTCGACTGAACCTGCTCTCTGAACTCATACGTGTAACCAGCAGCTGTGATGTGAGCTGGAGAGTCAATAACATCTGTTGTGAAAGACACTCTTGTTTTAAAAAAAAATAATATTACTGAAGGTGTCTAACACTGCTTGCTAAAATCTTATTGGGTAGTGAGGTGTCACGTGATTCAATCACATTGTGTTGCTGCTCAAGTAGTTACAGTTTACAACTGCACTAATGTGCATAATTTGATTAAAGAAAAAGTCAAGCTGAAACAGTAATCGGAAAATACTTGAAAAGATCAGGCTATATGTTTATCTAGAGTTTGCTCTATTTTTAGTTGAAAAAAGTAAAAAATCCTGGGCATAAAAGATGTTTCCATATAAACAAATGAGAAATGTGAGAGATGTGAGAAGGCATGCTCACTGATTGGTTCAGAGATGGTGAAGATCAGTCACTTTTGCATTATGGTGTTTAAAATACTTTTTAAAATAATAATTTTCTTTTTTTTTCAAGAATAATTATATATAATTTCCCACAATTGAAGAACCCTAAAGGGCTCTAGATTGAAACTTTTATTATTTTTTTTTATGTAGTAGCAGTAGAATTAGTATTAGTAAGATTAGTGTTACTATTTTTGGTGTTATTACTGTTATTTTGTTGTTATTATTTTTGAAGTGAGGGACAGGAGTGAAGGACTGTAGTGTGTGAGAGACATCAGCGTGAGGTGGTGTGTAGGGTTTAGTGATGGTGGGGTAGCAGCCTGGAAAGCCCCACTGAACGGAGCACTGACTCACCACCTGTGTTACGAAAGGTCACTGACCCAGCCAAGCTCACAGGGGGGTCAGGTCAAGTGTGTGTGAGAGAGACGGGGAGTGGGAGCGTGGAGAAAAAGAGAGAGAGAAAAGGAGACAGGAAAAAAATAGAAGCAGAAGAAGTGCTTGTGTGTTTGTGTGTGTGTGTGTGTGTGTGTGTGTGTGTGTGTGCGCGTGCATGCGTGGGTGCGTGCATGTGTATGTGTGAGAGAGAGCAAGAGAGACCCACAAAAACACACACTCTTATTTCCATGTGCTTTATTTATTTATTGTTTGTTTGTTTGTTTGTTTGTTCGTATTCGATGTATTTTTTATGTATTTTTTTTATTTTCTGCTCCATCTATGTTCCCTTACAAGGATGTTTGAAATAATCTTTGACATAATTAAATTTGCTTTAACAGTTATTGTCTTTCCTGTGATGCTTTGGCAAATTTTCTACTGCAAAACTGTATGTGGTCATTTCAGTAAAGCCTACTAAATTGAACTGAGAGAGAGAGAGAGAGATTAAATAAATAAATAAGAAAAAAGGGAGATATAGTAAACTCCAGCACTACTGGAATCCTCCTTTTTCAACAGAGTTAAAATCCAGAGACTGAGGCAGCCACTGAAAACACTGATTTGGCGTTCCTGTGACTTTCTGTGATGCCTTGGATACTGGATTGGGATCATTATATTCCATCTACAGCCCTGAAGTTTCCTCTTGGTTTTGGTTTTTAATTTAGCCACATATGTACTTTTATTTACCACCTGCCCAATATTGTGTAGCTGCCAAAGCTCTGACTTGTCGAGGCATGGACTCCACAAGACCTCTGAAGGTGTGCTGTGGTATCTGGCACCAAGACGTTAGCAGCAGATCCTTTTATTCCTGTAAGTTGTGAGGTGGGGCCTCCATGGATTGGACTTTTTTTCAGCACGTCCCACAGATGTTCGATTGGATTGAGATCTGGAGAATTTGGAGACCAAGTCAACACCTTGAACTCTTTGTCATGTTCCTAAAACCATTCCTGAACAATGTTTGCAGTGTGGTAGGGCGCATTATCCTGCTGAAAGAGGCCACTGCCATTAGGGAATACCATTAACATGAAGGGGTGTACTTGGTCTGCAACAATGTTTAGGTAGGTGGTACGTGTCAAAGTAACATCCACATGAATGGCAGGACCCAAGTTTCCCAGCAGAACATTGCCCAGAGCATCACACTGCCTCCACCAGCTTGCCTTTTTCCCATAGTGCTTCTTGGTGCCATCTCTTCCCCAGGAAAGTAACGCACATGCACCCGGCCATCCACACGATGTAAAAGGAAACGTCATCCATCAGACCAGGCCAACATCTTCCATTGCTCCATGGTACAGTTCTGATGCTCACGTGCCCATTGTAGGCACTTTCGGTGGTGTACAGGGGTCAGCATGGCCACTCTGACTGGTCTGCAGCTACGCAGCCCCATACACAGCAAGCTGCGATGCACTGTGTGTTCTGACACCTTTCTATCACAGCCAGCATTAACCTTTTCAGAAATTTGTGCTACAGTAGCTCTTCAGTGGGATCAAACCAGATGGGCTAGCCTTTGTGCCCCATGTGCATCAATGAGCCTTGGGTGCCCGTGACCCTGTCACCGGTTCACTGGTTTTCCTTCCTTGGACCACTTTTGGTAGGTACTAACCACTGCATACCAGGGACACCCCACAAGACCTACTGTTTTGGAGATGCTCTGACGCAGTCGCCCAGCCATCACAATTTGGCCCTTGTCAGAGTTGCTCAGATCCTTATGCTTGCCCATTTTTCCTGCTTCTAACATATCAATTTCGAGAACTGACTGTTTACTTGCTGCCTAATATATCCCACCCAATGACAGGTGCCAGTGTTATTCACTTCACCTGTCAGTGGTTTTAATGTGTATATATATATATATATATATATATATATATATATATATATGTGTGTGTGTGTGTGTTGTTTTGTAAACAGAAAAAGATTTTTTTTGTTACAGAAAAGGTAAGTAGCTTCTCCAGTTGTGGAAAACTGAAATTATTGTGTGTCATCATTTATAAAAGATGCTAATAATTCATAATTCTGGAATTTACGAGAGAGAGAGAGAGAGAGAGAGAGAGAGACTAACCAAAGAACCTAACAGAGACAAAGAGATAAAACAGGATGTGGAAGACAGAGATGTGGAGACACACTTGGTAGTATCAGGAATCAGAGAGACCCTGCCTGGCTCGAGGGCTCCAATGTAGATGCATTAATCTGCACATGAAGCCGTCACATAAGCTCGGGATAGAGGGTGCTGTTTCCTCACCTCAGGTACTCTGACACACACTTCCAGCTGACTGCCCGTGATTCATGAAGCTCCACACGCCAAGTTCTCTTTTTGTCTCGGCAGCGAAAAGTCCACCTCCTCTGTGCAAACTCCTGTTAATCTCTCACAGAGGAACAGGTTGTTCTTAAAAGCAAGCAGGCTTATCCATCTGCACAACATGTTTATGATGATGGCCCAATAATAACGCCAACAATGATTACAAAATAGCGATTCGGTTTCAAAATAGTGTCTCGATAATGCGTAAGCATTCCTAATAGAATTCTGTAAAGGAGCCAGTAAGGCATTGGGGTTTACAAGTAACAAAATGGCAAGTGTAACCATTTTAAAATATCACAGTACTGTTGAATTTTCAAATCTGATTGTTGGTTAATTTTCTATAACTGCAGTTCTGTCTATACCACAAATCACATGTGTATATTAATGCATTTGTTCTGATACATTATCATTTCTATAGTAACAGTATCATACAGAGGGACTTGTATAGCAGACACTCCACATAATCTAAATAAAAAAAAGTGCTGTTACTTATCTAATTATAATCATTGATATAATGAAGTCTTCTGTAAGAAGATGTTTATTTAGCCTTTATGGAAGGAGTCTCCAGTGTCAGAGCTTTTTAGAGGTAAAGCTGTTTTATTTTGGAGAATTTGGTGCTTTACACTTCACGAAAGTAAGAGAACGACATTAAATGTAACTATAAATGGATAAAATGTACATGCTATAATAATGCTATAATGCATTATTTAATAAATAAAAGATTGTATTTTGCAACAGGCCACAGTACACCATTTCATTGTTGATTAATTGTCCTGTAACAGCACGTTTCATTGTTTTATTACTTAACTTGATGTCATACTTGTTTTGCAGATGTTCCGTAACATTAAATTTAATTATAAATGGATAAAAACATGTTGTTCACATTGTTATATAATAAATAAATTCTTAAATAAATAAAAATTTATTACACACCATCCCGTAACTGATTCATTTAATTCATTTAAACTCATGTCATTGTACTTGTTTTGAGATGTTCCCTAACAGTTGATTTTATATATTTTTTTGTTTTCCAATAATGACATGTCCAAAAGTGTTTTATACTCTTGTACTGCAGCAATTTGACAATGCTAAAAATGCTGTACGCTTTATCATTTTATAGTTACATTTAATATTGTGACGCGTCCACGAAACTAGTTATAATAGCTATAACCAGTAGTTTCCTCATTAGCTTTCCTTTTTTATTCTTTCTGATGAAGCTGACGCTTGTCATGTTACAGAGAAACCAAAAAGCAGAACCACAAAGCTCCATCCTGAAGACTTTCCTATGTTGGAAAACCTAAAGTTACAACTTTACCTATGATTGTTACAAAGTACTGACAGTGAAGACTCCTTAAATAAATGCAAAATAAATCACAGAAAACGTAATCAAATCAACAATTACGTACTTTTTTGATTGGCGAGTCCACCACTTTTTATTGGAAGTAACCTGTAAACACCTTCTGACCAATCAGATTCAAGAATTCAAGAGCACTGTCATATAAGAAATTCCAATTGATGACAAAAGGCTCATTGTTAAAGATCTTTTAAATGCAAGTTTGTTTGAAAAAGGAGAATTACAAAACCTGATTTATGTCCAATTACATTTTCACTGTCATCCACAGAGAGTGTTTTTGTTGAATAAAGTCATAAGAAAAGCTATGACAGCTAAACACACCGCTCAAACCTTAATCATTTGTAACGTTCCACAGGATTTGTCTCATGAGAATTCTTTCCACGTTGTATACGTGAGGTTCTACCAAGAAAACTACACAGAGAGATCGGGATAAGGAGAGAAAAAGAGCTAGTGACAGTTTTCTCTGAATATCAATCGGCCCCGACTGAGCTTAGACATGTAGCAAGACTTTTTCTTTCATTGTTCTCAGTCTCTCTCTCACTATCTCTGTCTGTCTCTCTCTCAGGACACGGGAGTTTGATGGTTCCCACTGATTTTGACATCAGAGGGAGACTGACAGTTGACATTCTGCCTCTTTTCATAGTCCGTCCCATACCTTTCGCTCAATTGTCAGAAGAAAGAAGAGGGGAGGAAGGAGGGCAGGACGGAGGGAGGGGTAGCGTGGCATACACACTTTTCCTGTACACCTTCATATCTCTGATTACTGAACAGAAAGCGAAGGCACTGTGAGGTAGGGAGCATTGAGGCAGTATTGAATCTGAGCTTTCTGCTATTGACAGCAGCATCCTCTTTTATCGGCCAGCATTAGTGTTGTCACACTCGCTGTGTTTTCTTTAGAGCTCTTTATGTGTGTGTGTGTGTGTGTGTGTGTGTGGTTTAACCCTCCACACATTTGTTTCTTATCAAGGTTAGAGCCGACAGGCAAAGGCAAAGGCCTTCTCTACTACCTGCTGAGCCTGTATCTGAGGAACAATTGCTGAAGATTACCCATACAATTGCTGTTTTTTTTCTCTCTCACCCTAATAAATAATATAGATCAATGCATGTGCTGTATCCAGTGTATTTCTTTTACAAAATGAAGCTTAATGATGTTTGAACACTCACTATTACTGAGCTCCTCTAAGCATATCTTGCCTTTGAGTATAATTCTATCAAAAACATCACCCAGCATCCATTAATCACCAAATTGATTTTGGCATGTTTTTTTTTTTTGTTTTTCAGATTGTCTAGCTAAACTTCATCTCATGTCCCTCAGAATTTAATAG
This sequence comes from Pangasianodon hypophthalmus, assembly GCF_027358585.1. Taxonomy (NCBI): domain Eukaryota; kingdom Metazoa; phylum Chordata; class Actinopteri; order Siluriformes; family Pangasiidae; genus Pangasianodon; species Pangasianodon hypophthalmus. Next base: position 7,230,061 of record NC_069729.1, on the reverse strand, counting down.
GAACACCTGTATACCTGCTCATTTCTGCAATTATCCAATCAGCCAATCATGTGGCAGAAGGACAGTGCATACAATCACACAGCTACAGGTCAAGAGCTTCAGTTATTGTTCACTTCAAACATCAGAATGGAGAAAATGTGACTTTGACCTGACTTTGGCATGGTTGTCAGTAGCAGACGTGCTGGTTTGAGTATTTCAGAAACTGATGATCTCCTGGGATTTTCACACACAACAATCTCTAGAGTTTACACAGAATGGTGCTTAAAAAACATCAAGTAGGCAGCAGTTCTACAGGCAGAAACGCCTTGTCAATGAAAGAGGTCAGAGCAGAATGACCAGAAAGGATGCAGTAATTTAAATAACTCAAATAACTCTTTACAACCATGGTGAGCAGAAAAGCAACTCAGAATGCACAACATGTTGAAACTTGAGGCAGATGGACTACAACAGTGCACTGAAAAAAAGGGAATATGTCGTCAGTCAGATTTAAGAGAAAATGTTATGTATAGTTTACATAAAAATATTTAGTTTCTCATCAAAATGTGATTGCATTGCTTGATATAAATTGAATTTAAACAAGTTTCTAATTACTAGTTTGAATTATGTACAGTGAGTGTGATCAATTCATGTAGTATTAACATGATCCAATTACGTTATAAAATTGGATCACGAATAAGAACAAGCCTAACTCACATGTGGTGCTATAGTGCAGCAGGTAACATTGCTACTTCACAGCGCTAGTGGCCTGGGGGTCGAGCCTTAGTTTGAGTGAGCGTGCAAGTTTTGATTTTTTTATTCAGGCCTTTGAAAATACATGATCAAATCGTGATGGATGTACGAGAACATGTTGTGTTAATGCGACTCAATTCATTCACATGGAAATGATGTATGCATTTGAATTAAGTAAACTCAATGAGCTTTTTTTCAGTGCAGAAGATCACATCAGGTTTCACATCCATCAAGTTACAGTGGGCAAAAGGTGGCAGTTGAAGATTGGGGAAAAAAACAACAACAAGCAATCATCAACAATTTTGATAAGTCTGAGCCCAAGAAGGACCTAATATTAGCATTAAATTAAATAGAACCTTCTGTAGAGAAAATGGCCAAAGAATAATCTATTTATCTAAGAGTAGCAAGGACAGACCATTGAGTGGTGATTTTCTCCATGGTCTATAGGCTGAACAAAGACTTTCACCCATAAAGGTCAGTTCCTACTCCAATGTTTTGACAAGTCATGTGACTGACAAGACAAAAGTAAAAATGCTACTTATTGCATCATTAATTCACCGACCTACATTAAAACCTCTTAGTCTGACATTCTAGTAGAGAAGTGAATTCAATTTGCAATAAGCATATGTCAGGAGAATTGTAATTTCTGACAAGTGATTTATCCCATAAGAAAGAACTGAATTGGACAGCTGATGAATGTCCTTCAATAAAATTGCCCTGAGATTTACTGAGCTCTTCGAAAAGGCTAAAGAGTTAGCTGGTTCGCTCTTGTATTTCAATAAAAAGAGCATGATAGCAGGCGGAGGATCGCTGTCTGTTCGTATTTATCTAACTAAGAAGCAATGGGGCTGTAAATGTTAAAGATGTTCTAGCCATATGTTCTCTTGAACCAGTTATCATTGGCTAGTTCAAAGTGGATAAAGTCTAACTGATGAAGGTAGAAGAGGCTGAAATGACTTCATGAGGGAATAATATTTCATATGCTAGTTATGTGAAGAAGCATTTATTTGTCTCATATACATAATAGCACAGTGAAATTCATGCTTTTAGGAAGTTTGGGGGGGAGGGGGGGTGTCAGAGCATAGGGTCAGCCATGATACAGTGCCCTTGGAGCAGATAGGGTTAAGGGCCTTGCTCAAGCTTGCTAGTGCTGGGGCTTGAACCCCCAACCTTCTGATCAGTAACCTAACCCCTTAATTGTTGAGCCAACATTACCCACTGTAAGTTGTAAGCAGTTAATAATCTGGACTGAAAAAGAGTAGACCGGCATCAAATAAAATGCAGAGCATCAGTGTAATTAAAGTTTGCAATACTGGATCATCCATTTGGTCCAGATTTGGTCCATTTCCTATGTCCATGCCCTTGTTTTGAGGCTGATAGAGTCTGAGGCTAATAGAGGATATTGCTTAGGGTGCATTTCCTGCCACGGTAAAGTCTTCAGGATGGAAGACTTTTCTCAAAAAAGAAAGGCTGGTGAAGGAATGACTATTTATAACGTAAGTGATAACAGGAACTATCTACCATCCTGAAGTTGATGATTTTCCTGTAACATCACACCCCAAAGTGGTTTTTTTCCACTTATACCATAGCAATTTGCCAATGATTAAATGTTTTATTTATTAGAAAATTATACATACTATTTATCTGCTTATACTTACATTTAATTTTGGGGAAAATATGTGGAAAAACTCGAGTAGGTTCAAGGTTCAAGTAAACAGTTCTTATGCTCATTTTCATGTGGTTTTGGGTTCAGACAATCTCTGTCTGAGATCCTTGTCTACTCTCAAGTGTAGTAGGTGCAAAATTACAGATCACAAGTAATAGATGTCATATAGTGAATGGTATAAAGCAAATCTGCGATTCTCCGTAATGAAAATGAATAACAAAGAATTCAATGGTCAAAGGTCACTGCAGAATTAGCACAACTGCTGGAAGGAAGAAATAAAATGAGAGGTTGACTGCATTATATTCTTACTTTCCATTTACATTTATTCAATTCAATTTCCCTAAACCTTCTAATAGAAATTTTATATTCTTATATTAACAACTTACTAGAGCCAGACTATAATGGATAAAATGGATAAAAATAGAACACATTGTCTGTTTATTCCAAATAATGTATTTGTATTCTGTTGCATCCCTAATATACAAATGACTTTTTTTTTTTTCACTTCAGTCCTACCTTACCATGTTACCGTGAATTTCGTACATCATGTATCTTAAGGTGATGCCTCAGTAAACCTAAGATAGTCTCAAATGTCACTGTGTCTCATCATGTATATGTCCCGGTGGCCATGTGTTGTGTTATTGAGTTGTGTGTGTGTCTGTGATATGATCTCAACCGCAGGAGAAATCACATTGACTTTAGCATCGCAGCCCAGCACCGGACACAATCGAGCTATCAGCCAGCTGTCATGCACGAGACTCCAAAGACGAAAACCTGCGATAACACCTTCAAGTTCACATCTTCAACAGACTGCTACATAAAAAAGCAGGGAAACTATCAAACCTGGAGCAGATTCACTGGGCTTTATTTGATGACTAGAAAATCAAGGCTCATATAAAGAATATATCAATGTTTCCAGTCTGCAATTGATAGTATGTTAATGTTCCCTCTTCATAAAGAAAGCTGATCCATCACCATTAAGTGACAGCATGTTGGTGTGTGGAAATGACCAGTGAAATCGAGTAAAGCTGACTTGCTATAGGCTTTAGTTTGGATGTGATTTGGTCAAATGACCTTATAGGTCTCATTCTCTCGCAGACACACACATACTTCATCACAGATAAGGAGTTTTTTTTTTTTTTGCTAGATTGCACTGAGCTCTTTTTCTGAGGTTTGTAATAACTTTCGAGTGTGGGACATGGCAAATGGATGGGCACAAGACAAAGGAAAATGGCAAAAAAAAAAAGATTTATCTGTCTGATGGAGAAAGTGTCTGTACAGAGGGGTGTCAGACGCGAGCGGGGGCACACGAGTGTCGGCACAATGGCAAGAGGCCTTTATTTCCAGGGAAATGAGAGATATGGGGTATGTCGACACCTAGATGGATGAGATTCTTGCTTGGAATTGATGACCTTCTTTTACTTTACTTCACATATTTCGAAGAGAAAAGAGTGGACTCCAAATCGAGGCCTTGACGTATATATATATGTGTGTGTGTGTCTGATTTTTTTTTTCTTACCGCTGATATGTGGTAATCCAGTTTTCTTCTTGTCACACTCAGAACATAAAATTACTTACACAGAGTGCTCTGTTTTTCTCTCTTTCTCACTCTGTCATCAAAGTCAAACACTCTAAAAGACCCGAATTACAGATGCCACATGCAGACCTGCCTCCTCGTCCTGTGATATGTCGAAGCCCATCCCATAATAAAAGAAGCGTCCATACATATTCATGATAGGAATCTAGTAATTAGTGAACACCCCATCCCATACACATACACACACACATGCATGACACACACCCCAGCGGCGCTCATGAATATTTATGTCCGTGGTCCCGCAAACAAAGACACTGGCAGTGCGAGGGCATTATCCATTAACACAGGCAGCCGTGTGTGATGGTGATGATAGCGGCAATGCCACTCAGGACCTCTTCACTGGTGGCTGCCGCTCCTCGGTTAACACCCTAATATCCCCCTTTTGCTGAAACACAACCTGGCATCATTATGGCCTGAAACAACTATTGAAAGGTTCAAAGCAGCATGCCGATCATTGGCATGCTAAAGGCTCAGCCCCTGAATAAGTGAAAGACAAGAAATTGTGGTGTAAATCCTACACACACACTCACATGTACTAGGGTGCAAATACATTATTCAGAGTTTACAGATAATATGTTCTAAACACATACACATACACATACAGATACAATGGTTGTTATTTTCCTATAAAGGCACATCCCAATATGTTTTATTCCTCTTGTACCACAGCAATTTGTGACAAAATGTCATCCATTTGATCTGTTTATAGTTGCATTTAATGTTGTGGAAGGTTAACAAAAGTTCTGTTATCACTTATGCTACAGCAGCTATAAACAGTCATTCCCTCAACCAGCTGGTCTTTATTTCTCTCACTTGAAGCAAATAAGAAAAAATGCAGTTAGCAATGCACATAGCTGAGAAACCACAAATCGCAAATTCCTCTTTCCTGAAAAGTTTCCCTATAGCAGAAAATGTAAAGGAAAAGCTTTACCTCAAAGCACGGACACTGGCTGAAGTCTTCTTTCATAAATGTTAAATACATCTCTTTATATATCTTTTTAAATATATAAATATATCTCTTTATAGAAATTAAGAAATAATTTAATATTTAAATTATATGACATCTACCATACAATTCCATATGAATCAGTTGTTACTATAGAACCAATAACATATTAGAACAAGTGCATATATATAAATAGAAATTAATCAACACCATCTGACCAATCAGATTTGAGAATTCAACAGCACTGTGGTATATTCCAATTATTTAATTACAATTAATTCCAATTTTGTTGCTTGTGCACAAATGAACAGTGTGTTTATCTAATAGTGGAATAAAAAATACAATGCCAATATCTATGCTAAGGCCTACTGATATTGTCTAAAATACTGAAGCAGTCCATTTTTTTCAACTACACAAAAGATTAAGGTGCATCCAGACCCGTCACTAAAGAACACATACAATAATCCAGACCCAAGAGCTGTTAGAAAGTCAATCTGCTTGAAGCACATGACCGTTCATGCGTCCATGCTTCAACAACAGGGTAACATCATTGTCAGTGAGCTCTGATGTCCCTAATTCTTCTCTGCGGCTCTTATATGTAACACAGACTGTCAAAGGCAACAGAGCGTGACTGAGTGTATGTGCTTACACATGGCGATTATATAGCCATGTAATGTAGAGCCACTTTGCTGCTATGAGCTAGTGGAAGTAGATAAATGCCTTCCTTTTTTTACTAAAAAAATAAAGGCCTTATTTTTTTCATCTTTTTTTTTATCATGAAAGAGCAACAGTGCCTATATTTAAGTTGATTAGTGATATGAGGTTGTCAGTTCAATGCTCTGATCAAGAGAGAGAGAGAGAGAGAGAGAGAGAGAGAGAGAGAATAACTGATGAGTGGGAAGACTGAGAGACCCCTAAAATACTTCCTGACTTCAAAAGCTCTGAGTCACAGTTCTTGTTACAGGAGGTGAGAGAGACTAGAGGGGTCAGTTACACACATTCACTATAGTGTGTGTGTGTGTGTGTGAGAGAGAGAGAGAGAGAGATACCTGATGTAAGGGAAAGCTTTTAATCTCATCTCTCTAGGTGTATTCTTTGCATTACTTTCCTCTGCGTATATGCAGTAAATATGTTCAAGCTGAATTTAATAAATATTTTTTAAGATGATTCGATGCTACTTTACATGTGACTGTGGTGATGATCTTTCACATCAACATAACTAACACACACACATGTTGTCTAGTTGCATTTATTCTGGGAAGGGAAAATATTTTTCCTACGTCACAGTTTTATGAGATTTGGAGTTGTTGGAGACACGGGTGGTGACCAAGAGTACTTTTTTTTAGAAATAAAATAAAAAATTTTGCTTTTTTTATTTTTATAATTTTTTTTATTTTTAGTCCCCAAAATTGACGTGTGTATGTGTATATGTGTAATGAGTAGCTAAACACCAGGCATCTTCAGGTTATGAGACAGTATGTGTGCTATGTATGATGTTAAATGGTTTCAAACAGATTCATATAATAATAATAATAATAATAATAATAGTAATAATAATAATAATAATAATAATAATAATAATAATAAAACGGTAATAATAATAAGAAGTTCTGAATCAGGAAATCAGTCTCAAAGCAGGAAAGAAAGATCCTAAATGGAACACCCTAGATAATAACAGCATATATAGCAAATATATATATATATATATATACATGAAATGATCTATACACTATAATAATTTATAATCCCACTATTCAGTGTTAGCCAGAAGAGGTTTATTCAAGGTTTATTCCTCATGTTTTTCCTTGCCATGGTCACCTCTGGCTTGTTCATTAGTGATCTAATTCTACATCTGGATTTCTGTAAAACTGCTTTGTGACCATTTCTATTGTAAAAGCACTATACAAATAAAATTGAATTGAACTGACTGAATGGAAGAAACAGGTCTTACCGAGACTCGGACTAACATTGCCGCTAGAGCAGTGCTGCCACATATGACTGATATCATATTAACACTGATCTTATTACTTAAAATCAGTGAAAGGATGAGAGGGAGGTGTGAAAAGAAGGGAATAGGAAAGACAGCGGGGTGCCCCTTATTCAAGCAAATGATATTTCTTGATAGAGACTTGGACATTGCTCATTTTCTGGGACTGATCTACACCTGTCCTGAACTTCCTCTTCTTCCTATAAATGAAAAACAAAACACTGTACAATGATTGGAATAGCTGTTTTTCCCATAGTGCACAGTGGTTGATTGCTTGAAAGTACAATATAAATCAGATCTTGAAGCTCGTACATTGTTGCTGCTGTTATTAGTGTTTACTGTTACAGAAACAATCCACCCTGACTTATATATTCATCTTTATAATTAACAAGTGATCTTCAATCGCACTCACGATTTATACTGTAATCTTCCTGCTGCTCTAATTTCAGTATTTGGTTAACGGAATAATGAATTATATATAATACCAATCAACAAATTAGCACCAGATTAGTGAAGTGCAGAACAAATATATCAATATAAACATATTTAACGTGTTTCAGGATGGAGTTCTTCTTTAAGACTAGTGGTGTTTGGGAAAAGATGTCCCCACCCCTCCTCCTACTTTCGTGGCTACCGCTACATGATGATACTCCACCAGGGTATGGATAGTTCTGGATTTAGATCAATAAAGTGTACCGTGATATATAATATGGTCTGGTGGAAAAGCTACCTTGCACGAGAAGAGGGATAAATCATATGATTTGGCTTTTTGCAAGTAATGATTTACATACATTTTCAACAAATTGTCCCTTGTGTCAGATGTGTGGCTTTAAAAGTCTCCAAAGAAGCACAATCCTCAGGGCCTGCAAAGTGTGACACATGCTCTCTCATCTATTACAGAGAATATTGCCAATTTTGTTTCAATTTTTAAGACAGAGATAATAATTAGCTGACTTCACCTGCCTCACTGTCTGTCTAATGTAATGTAACCAAGCCCACCAAAATTAAAACCGGATTACAGGACAGGAGGGGTGGCTTCTCAACAAGCCTCTAATTGAGTTGGAGAAATAAGTATGAAATTAATATTCTCCCCAGTAAGACAAAGTGAAAAAAGGAGGGGAATGGCTTTTTTTTTTCGAGAAAATGACAAGGTGCTGAAATAGTACCCTAGGGTGAGGAAGAGTAGGAAGGGAAGGGAAGGGAAGGGAAGGAAGACTTGAAGGAGAAAAACAGGAGACAGAAAGAGATGAAAGGATGAAGTTTTTCTGTCTTGAAATCTCCTCTCAGTAAGCTAAAAGAGTACTGAGAGGAGATTTCAAAATTTCAGAGAAAAAGTAAACAGTAAACTTTGAGTTTTACCAGGATTTTCAGATTTCAAAGAGTTAAACAGAAAGGAAATGTCACTTTTGTTTCAAGCTTTCATGTACTTTTTGGACTCCTACCTCTATGTGCACACAGACAACTATCCAGCTGCTAAAAAGTGGGCTTCAGGTACCAGAATGTGCCCCAGGTCTAATATTAAAAACCAGATTACAGGACAGGAGGGGTGACTTCTCTAATTGAGTTGGAGAAATAAGTATGAAATTAATATTCTCTCCAGTAAGACAATGTGAGAAAAGGAGGGAAATGACTGGTTTTTTTTTTTTTTTGAGAAAATGACAAGGTGCTGAAATAGCACCTTAGGGTGAGGAAAGGAAAGGAAAGGAAAGGAAAGGAAAGGAAAGGAAAAAGATTATATGAGTGGTTAGGAAAGGAGAGGAAAGGAGAGGAAAGGAGACATAAGTGTTAAGAAAAGAAAAGAAAAGAAAAGGAAAGAAAAGGAACGGAAAGGCGAATGTGACATAAGTGTTAAGGAAAGGAAAGGAAAGAAGAGGAAAGGAGACATAAGTGTTAAGAAAAGAAAAGAAAAGCAACGGAAAGGCGAATGTGACATAAGTGTTAAGGAAAGGAAAGGAATGGAGACATAAGTGTTAAGGAAAGGAAAGGAAAAGAAGGGAGACATAAGTGTTAAGGAAATGAAATGAAATGAAAAGAATGAAGACTTGGAGGAAAAAAATAGAGGAGAGAAAGAAATGAAAGGTACAGAGTTTTTCCTGTCCGGAAATCTCCTCTCAGTAAGCTTTGAGTGCACACAGACAACTATCCAGCTCTATGTTTCTCTATGTGCACACAGACAACTATCCAGCTCTATGTTTCTCTATGTGCACACAGACAACTATCCGGCTCTATGTTTCTCTATGTGCACACAGACAACTATCCAGCTCTATATTTCTCTATGTGCACACAGACAACTATCCAGCTCTATGTTTCTCTATGTGCACACAGACAACTATCCAGCTCTATGTTTCTCTATATGCACACAGACAACTATCCAGCTCTATGTTTCTCTATGTGCACACAGACAACTATCCAGCTCTATGTTTCTCTATGTGCACACAGACAACTATCCAGCTCTATGTTTCTCTATGTGCACACAGACAACTATCCAGCTCTATGTTTCTCTATGTGCACACAGACAACTATCCAGCTCTATGTTTCTCTATGTGCACACAGACAACTATCCAGCTCTATGTTTCTCTATGTGCACACAGACAACTATCCAGCTCTATGTTTCTCTATGTGCACACAGACAACTATCCAGCTGCTAAAAGTGGGCTTCAGGTACCAGAATGTGGGCCCAGGTCTAATTTTAACAGGGCATCTGCTGATTAACTGCCATGGTCAAACCCACTTTAACTAAGTATATTACACATCTTCATTTTAATGTGTAATTTAACTTCCCTCAAATTGAACATTGTGCTCCTTTCATAAAGCCGAGTGTGGAAGAGATTAAACTTTAAGCCATTATGTCTCCATAAAAGAGGATTCTTCCCCATGTGGAATTAAACTATATTTTCTCGCTGATGACTTCTATGCAGACGATGTCGGGAAGTGCCGATTGGTTTTTCTTCACCTAGAGTGCAGTGAAAAGAGGTCCATTCCAGAAAGACAATGAAGCCGCACGGTGGAGTCAAAGGCTTTTCACCATGGAGGGGGATGTGGACCTGGAAAAATAGGTCACTAAGACCAATCTTATGGGGTTGTATGGTAAAGACAAATGGATTTCTTCTCTTTTTTTCTGGACTGAATAGATATGATAAATAAAATCTATTTCAGCCGTCTATAGACCCGTTTTCTTTTCCATTTCTTTTTTTTTTTTTTTTTTTTTTTTGCTCCTTCATTGTTGATCCATTGATATTCTTTGCCAGATGCTCTTGGTAATTTATTCCAGTTTTGTATTGCAAACAATGTTGGCCTTAATTACTGTAATGCAAAAGTACTATACACAGCTTTTGGTCTTTTATTTTTTTTAAGTAAGGGAGAGCCAAAAAAATGCAGCAGCAAAACGAGTACATTAATGGGAAAAAGAAAGAGACAACAATTTGCTTAAACATGGAGAATATATAGGAAGTTTTAAAGTAATGCATTGTCCAAAAACAGGGATATAAGAGAGAAAAAGACAGATGCAGAGAAATTGCCGAGGAAATATGAGAGAGTGGGAAAGCCAGAGCGCGTAAAACCGAGAAAAGGGGAGACAGGTGAATATGAAAGTAATGGAAAAGGACAGAGAAGCAGAGGAGGAGTGAGTGAGAGATGGGGAATATGAGAGGGAATGAGAGAAGCTATAAAATAAAGAGATAAAAAGATCTCAAAACGAGCGAGACACTGTGGAATATGAGATAGAAACAGAGAGACAGAGAGGTGGAGTGAGGAAAAGAGATGCTGACTATGAAAGATAAAGAGAGAAGCTCTTAAAAAAGAAAGAGAGGAATGAATATAAAAAGAGAGGAAATGCAGCAGTGAGTTGAACTGGTGAAGAAATAGGGAATATGAGACAAATAGGGGAATATGAGAGAGAGAGAGATGACATAAAAGAGAGACAGAAGAAAGACTGAGAGAGGTAGAGACAAGTGGAATATGATCCAGAGATGCAGAGAGGAAGAGAAAGAGATGTTGCAGATCAGGTTTTTTTCTGGAGACGAGTAGCAGACCTGCGCTGAATTTGCCGCAGAGTCAAATCTGGTCACGGGTAGGGAGCTTCCACAAACACACGTTACGTCTCATGTTAATGCGTGGTTTTGTTTGCTATTCTTCTTCATTTATTTTCTACATGACTGCAGTTGCCTCCGGAGCTTTGTTTACTGTTGTGGTAAATCGTTGTGCTTTTACTGAAATGGAGCTACAGCAGCAACAGATGAGTTTTTTGTTAGTAGCGAGGCCTGTAAGATCCAATGAACTGTATATGTCTATTCAGGAGAGAAGAAAAAAACCTTAGAAATATTGTTCTATTTCCTTTTGTTACAGACTGCAAGGTGGTTTCTTTAAGAACTCGTCGAGGATTCCTATTATCTCATTTCGTTGCTGAGTTGCAAGCTCAAAGTCATCATCATGTGACCATGATCCCATGCGGGATAGCGCCACTACATTCGTACACACCCTCTCATCTTACACGCTCGTCTTCTTATTCCCATTCTTGTTGAGGAGTTGAGGAAGTAGATTCAGAGACACTGAGTATAGAGGTCTCATCCTTTCTTGCCAATAAGCTTAATCTTATTATTTTTAATTCTGCACCTTCAAAGGGTGCATGGTGGTGTCGCAGATAGCTCTGCTGCCTCACGGCTCCAGGGTCCCTGGTTTGATCCTGAGCTTGGGTTAGTGTTCTTTGAGGTTACTGAGTTTCACATGTTCTCCCTGGGTTTGTGAGGGTTTCTTCCTGGTTCTCCAGTTTGCACAGTCTGTCCAAAGACATGCAGATAGACTCTAGATTGTCCCTAGGGGTTAGTAAGTATATTTATGTATGGTGTCCTGTGATGGACTGGCGTCAGATCATGCCTGGTGCTACCAGGATAGGCGCTGGATCCACTGCATCCCTGACCAGCATAAAGATCACCTTTGGCAACAGTAATTCTAGTATCTAACAGACATGATAAATCCAGAAATTGTTTAGAACTAGAGTATCTTTGGTGCATCAGTGGCTAAAGCCTTGCAGTATTTACGATGATTTCTCAGCTGTGCTATAGCATACATGAACTGTAATGTTTTTTTTGTTTTTTTTTTTAATATTACAGTGATTTAGTACTGAACCTTGATGTTTTATATGCTATACTGTATACCATTTGAATATTGGAAATCTTTTTTGCTACTATTTATTACAGTGGCTCCACAATATCTCAAGTAAATTAGAAAATTATCTCGAGAAACATCTTCAGTCTTTTCAGTCCAATTTGCAATTCCTCTTATAAATTTGTTTTCCCAATTTGGTCACGTGCCAGTTCCTACCACTAGCAAGACCACTACCACTACCACTACCACTACCTCTCTCCATCATCCAACAGCCAGAGGGTGAAAGCTAACATATGCTTTCTCTGAGAAACATGAAGCCAGCCACCCATATCTTGCTGCATTACAGGGAAACATAATACACTTGGAGGAAAGTGCTGTCTGCCCTCTTCCACATACACCCATGATTGGCTAGTGTCACTCTGATTGACAATGGAGGGAGTATGGCATTCCTCTCACACAGAGAGCATAGGCAATTTTGCTCTCTGATTCCCAGCCACAGATGGCTGTGGCATCACTGGGATTCGAACTCACAATCTCTTGCAGCACTCAGGAGCCCATTCCTCTTCTAAACTTAAGGTTGGAATTTTGGAAGAGGAAACAGTAATAGAAATGGACAGCTACTATCTGTGACACGACGCCTAGAAATACAACCCATATTAACTCATGGTCCACTCATTAAAGCTAAAGACAGGTGCGGTTAGGACAACGGACAAGGTTAGCTCATACCTTCTTTTGTACAGCTTAATTTGTATTAAATACAACAAAATTACCCCCACTCCTTACAACTTTTGCATGAAATCAGATTGGGTTGAAAAGTCAATAGTCTTCATTGCTTGATCCATTTTTCAGCAGCAAACGCTTCAACTTAAATAATACAGGAGGTGAATGGCTAAGGTCCATTTTGTGTCAATGTCACTCAGGGAAACTATTAAAGGAAGGTTTTGGAGAGAAAATGAAAGCCTGTCCATGACAATACATTTGCCCTTTTTCTGTGTGGGAGACGAAAGGTGTGATTGGGCTTTTTATACTGTCGATTATGCAGAATTTCTTCAAAGTAGGCTAAAAGGATAATTAATGTTGCAAAATATGAAACTTAAAGGACCTTGGTATGGGGGAAAACTGTGTGTCCTTTATAGAGCTCTCAAATGGTCTAAAGCATATGAATAATGACGAATATGACATTCTTTCATTCAGATTGATCACAAATAAAGAGAAAATTTTGTGAGAATGTGAGAATTATTGAATTGAGTATTGCTCTGAGAGAACTGGCTTCCGATAATAAAGAAGTGGGTTTGTTTCTATGTTCTATGCACTTTGAGTTGGAGGAGTTGGAGAGTAGCATGCACGCACACACACACACACACACACACACACACACACACATGCGCCAAGAGTAAAATCACCTGTAATGTGCCCTGCAGTCAGGCAGCACCCCTGCTTGTGTAGTAATGAACACTCTTTAATGACTGCACACTGCTTTAAAGTTGATAATTGAATGAAAGCACATGGCCACCCACTGCTTTGTGCATCGGCATAAAGGAATTGATTCATAAATGCGTTTCCTTTGCATATTTCTTATTTGCTTTTCTGTCTATTATTTGTCTATTTGACCAATTCATATATCACAAGATGCTATTAATTAGAGTGTTAGCGTCCAACCTTAAAAATAAGCCTTACTACCCTAATTTTCTCCCCAACTCTGTCCTCAAATCACATCTCTGGAAGGTCTTTGACTCCTATGCAATTCAAACACACCTAATAAATTATGTCTAGCTCATGTTGATGTAAACTGCCACTGTAGTGTTGTAAGTATATTGACCAAATCCAGACAGTTTTAGAAACTATAGAGGAAATATGAAGCACCATGGAATGAATACGATATTATTCAAATACATGCTACCCCTTATATAATCCAGTATCTATAAAACTAAACATGATATTACATGAGATTATTAAAAAAAAATAGGACGAGGGACTGGGTCATAGTCTACAGATCATCTACTAAACCTCAAGACAGAATTCATTGGACCTTCCAAATAAAGTGAAATCAAAAGTAACATCTTCGATAGACTATAGGTCAGTTACATAAAATTTCAAAGATGATATTTTCTTTTGCACTGTCATTTCACTTCAGAACTTTTGAATAGTACCCTGGATTCTGAACAGATGAGAAATCCATTTAGAATTTGATGCATGGAAAATAAACACGTACTTCTCTCTCTAATCATCTTTAAATAATTTCCATAAATTCAGGTCCATAATTATTTGAAAAATTAGTTAATTTAGCTGTCTACCACAGTATGTTATGGTTGAAATTAAATAATGAATATGAAAGTGCAGACTTTCAGCTCTAGTTTAAAGGTATTCATCCAAATCAGATAAATATTGTAGGAATTACAGCATTTTTTATATGTGGTTCTCTGCCTTTTAAGGGACCAAAGGTACTTAGACAAACTAAAATAATCATAAAGTAAATAGTAATTTTTAATACTTGGTTGCAAATTCTATGCAGTCAGTGACTGCCTGAAGTCTGGAACCCATAGACATCACCAGACGCTGGGTTTCTTCCCTGGTGATGCTCTGCCAGGCCTTTACTGCAGCTGTCTTCAATTCCTGTTTGTTCTTGGGGTGTTTTGCCTTCAGGTCAATTGGATTCAGGTCAAGTGACTGACTTGGCCACTGGAGAACATTCCACTTTTTTGCCTTAAAATGTCTTGGGCTGCTTTCAAAGTATGCTTCAGGTCATTGTCCGTCTGCACTGCTAAGCACCGTCTAATGGTTTTTAAGCATTTGGCTGAAACTGAGCAGAATTTGTCCTACTGCTTTTCTCAGCAGTCACATCATCAATAAATAATAGAGAATCCACTGGCAGCCATACACATCCACACCATAAAATGAGATGCTCACCTCCGTTTCTTCCCTTCTCCTCTTCCCATCATTCTGGTACAAATTGATCTTTGTCTCATCTTGTTTTTCCAGAACTGTACAGGCTTCTTTAGCTGTTTTTGGCAAACCCTAATCTGGTCATCCTGTTTTTGGAGCTTCTCTATTTACTATTGGTGAATTCTTCTCTTGATTGTTGACTTTAACACAGATACGCCTACCTTCTGATGGATGTTCTTGATCTGGCCAACTGTTGTGAAGGGATTTTTCTTCACCAGGGAAAGAATTACTCTGTCATCCATCAAAGTTGTTTTCCATGGTCTTCAGGCCAAATAATGTACTAAATAGCTCATTTGGCCATGCACACCTAATGTTTTTGCTATCTCTCTGATCAGTTTGTTTTGATTTTTAAGCCTAATGATGGCTTGCTTCGCTGGCAGTGTCATCATATTGAGAGTTAACAGCAACGGTTTCCAAATGCAAATGGCACATTTGAAATTAACTCTAGAATATTTATCTGTAATAATGAGGGAATAAGAAACACCTGGCCATGGAAAAGCTGAGCAACTAATTGTCCAATTTTGGTCCCTAAAAAAGAGGGACCACATATAAAAAGTATTGTTTTTTCAGCTCCAATATACAGTGGTAGACAGTTAAAATAGCAATAACTTGTTATGGTTATTTTAGCTATCAATGCCCAGATATGTATGGACCTGACTGTACTGTGCTATAGAAGCAAGCTGGTTGATTCGTAGAGAACTGGAGTTGCTGAAGTAGGGACAGTTTTTTGCATATATTTATGAGCTCTGGTACTGTGCTTGGTTCAGGTTACTGAAATATTTTGCTGGATACGCATCCAGGGTACGCATCCCTGTGGTCCACCAGTTGACATCCCCCGCGATAGATCATTTAGCAAACTTTGACAACATCTAGACAAAATTATAGAAGAAATGGATCATTTAATAGTATAGAGAATGTGTAGAATATTTACTAAACATCAACTACCTTGAACTGTTAACATATTGTTTAGAATTACTTGATAGGCTGGTATATGGGTCACCTGACGGTATATCGACAGTCTATAGATGGTGTACTGAGTGTCTACATTGGACTATCCAAATGAAGTGCAACGTTAAATTGTAAATCATACAAAAATGTAATTACAAAAATGTAATTTTTGTATGATGTAAGTTAAATATGTGTTATTTATAAATTATTATAATATATTTAAATAATCTAGAATTATATACCTAAGAAGCAGAAGAGGAAATAGCAGTTTGGTGAAAGTCAGTTGTATGAGAATAATTAAGACAGTAAAGTTAACAGACCTTCACTTAGGTTAAGGGACCAACCTAAGGCAAGAAAAAAAAAACTGGTGAAAAGCTGAGCATATTTCTGCAGTGTAAACATTAAAAAGGATTTAATTTAAAGACAAGAAAACTCATGTGCTGCTGAAAAAGGCAAGACAAAGAAAGTTTTATGCAAATATATTTAAGCCGTTTGCTGAGTTATAATAATTAGATGTTTACTGCAGACGGATGTGCAATGTCTCATTACAAAGACTAAATGTAAACAGGCAAGGCTACACTGAAAGTACAGAGTGGGAAAAAAAGGAGGCCTCACAGCGACAGTGTATGTGATGTGCAAGCGACTCAATTTATCAAGACCCTATTGTTGAGAGAGGCTAATTAATTTGTTTGTGTGATTGCTTTTTCCTGCGAAGCACACAGTGGTAAAAACAAAGCAGATAACCTCAGTCGCCTCTGAAAGAGACTCATAATCCCTCAAAAGAGAAAGTTTTCATTAAACCGCTGCTAAGTCTTGCACTGTTTTTTTTTAATTATGCAGTGGCTTTCGTTAAGCAACCAATTTATTAATAGAAAGAAGAGGTGGGAATAACAAAAAGACGCTGCATATGTGTGTGTGTGTGTGTGTGTGTGTGTATAGATGGAGAAATCTCCACCATTGAAAAATAAACAGATTAAAATCAAGTTAATTATTTTTATATTATACAAGTTTCAAAGTGTATAAGCAGTGTATACTCTAAACACTTGTATAGTAAAACATTAGGAATTTTTTTTACTTTTTTAATTTTCTTGTTTGTTTATTTTCCCAGTTTATACATATATTCTTCCAGTCAGAATTTTTACTGCAAGCATTAGTTTTAAGATATTGTCTTAACAAGGACACGATTGACTTATAATTGGCCTTCACCTGTGAAATATTAAAACAGTTCCCATTTTCTGGACAAAAACCACCTCAGTTGAACTGTCATTGAAGAGACTATCAGTCTGAAGGAAAGGATTGAAAAGCTTCTAAGGATGTTAAAGCTAAGGTAAATAAATTTCATAACTTGTGTGTAAAATTATATCTAAAGGGATGGACGTCCCAGTAAACACTCTTGGATCAGTAGTGAAGAAGTGGTAGCTCCATCACACCACCCAAGCACTACTTAGATAAGGCCGTCCTTCAAAACTCAGCCAAGGTGGAGACTGGTGAGGGAAGCCACATTGAGGCCAACAGTCACTCTGAAGGAGTACAGTGGCTGAGCGTGGAGTGAAGGTGCACCAGACAACCATTTCAAAATCTCTGCATAATTGTTGACTGTATGGGATTGTGGCTAGAGAGAAACCATTTCTCAAGAAGAGCCAAGTGAAGTGATTCAGTGAAGTTGTGTTATTTTTTTGGCGTGATAAGATCAAGATGAAGATATTTGTTCAAGACGGGTTTCAAGGTGCTATATTTGGCACAAACCTAATGCGGCCCATACCTCAGTTAACACCATCCCTACAGTGAAATATGGTGGTGGAAGAATTATGCTGTGGGGATGCTTTTCATCCTCAGAATCTGGGCTTCTCTTCAAAGTAGAAGGGAGAATGGATGGAGCAAAATACTTCACACTTCAGCAGGAAAATGGTCCCAAACACAAGGCCTAAGCAACGTAAGAGTGGTTAAAAACAAAAGAGTAAATGTTCTTCAGTGGCAAAGTCAAAGTCCAGTTCTGAATTCCATTGAGAATCTGTGGTACTGTCCGAAAATTACATTAAACATACAACATCCAACCAAACCGAAGAGCCTGGCTGCCAGGAGGAATGGACAAAAATCACTCCCAAATAGTGTGCAAAGCTGGTCGGATGCATTTCTGAGCTTGTTCGCTTGTTCTCTTTTCCAATTTTCCAACTCTTGAATGTGTTATGAATTTGGATTATGGATAATCCTTATTTAATCCTGTCTGCCTGCTTGTTGCGCCATGATATGGACATTGATTACAATTATTGGCTAGCCCTTAATAAATTCCATGCTGAGTTTACATACTTGCATCCTGACTTCATGAGTGGTATACTTCATAATTGTCTATTTATGATTTTGTAAAACATTTCTAAAGAGCATTACAAAGAGGCAAAATAGCCTTCAATTAAATATCAGTAATAGGAACAATGGGAGACAGATGGGAATAGATATTTTTTAAATTTTTTTATAGGATAGGTAAGGTTGTTGTTAGACTAGTCATCATTAGGTAACTGATTTGGAAAAAATGATATGCCAAATAGTAAAACACAATTAGAAAGCAGGCCAAGTTGCTCCATTTTTCTCATTGGTATTAATTGCATCTCATGGAAGAGACGCTAGCATTTTAGTCTACACTAGATTTTTAATTACTTTCGCAGAATGATGGATGCTTGGTATGTCTGAAATTGTGTCCTCACTAGGAGGCTGTTAGACAGAAAAAGAAAGTAAACCAAAGAGTGTCATCGTTAGGCTGATTAAATTTAGACATAAAATTGGACATCTACAGCCATAGTATAAAGCCCTGCATGTGAAAGATTCTATTTTAAAAAAGTATCTCTTTTAAAGGAGAATTTTATGCATACTTTATTTATTTCATTTAAAATAAATGATTACCTGGAAGTTACCAGAGTATTCCAAACACTAAAAAAGTAGTAGTGGAAACCAAGGTCTTACTGGTCATCTCAGTCAGGACTCCGTGGCCTAGCTGTTGAAGTCTGTCCAATGTGACAAGAATCAACAGTAGAGAAAACAAAAAGCATAGACCTGGGCAATCCTTATCCAGATCTGAGCTAGAATTTCCAGATGCAGATGAGAGCATGCATTGTCTTGATGGTATGTCCACTGCACTGTTGTACACCCTTGGCAGATGAGGTACTCTTAGTAAGGCCAACCATAAATATGCCTGAAGAGATAGAGTGCATGGCAAAGAAAGCCTCTCAACCTCATAGTTGAAGTACATCTGAGCAAACAAACATGTGGTGAGGTGTCAGAACCAGTAACAAGAAGGGCCAGATGGACCGCACTTCATTCCAGCTGGATGATGTGTTCCCATGCCCCTGGAAAGCTTCCATGATAACTTTCACTATCCGATGGGGAATAGCTCCCAACTGGACCCCATTAATGTGTGTAAAGGTCACTGATATGTCCTAGATATCCTGCTCCTGCTTGTGGTTTGAGCACAATGGAGCCAGTCGTCCAGGTATGGCAGTATCCTGATGCTATTGACATGTGGGAAAACAAAGCCAATGGTATACATCTCAGAAACACTTGAGGCACTAGAGAGAGAGGCTGAAGGGCAGAACTTTGAGCTTTGTTATAGGTGAGGGAAAACCACTCAACCACACTAGCTGCCAGAGGCCACATAGCCACAGACCCAGTGGTCGGATGTGGAATACTAAGAGGGAGGTGGTACTAAGTGAGAATGGGAGATAAGAGAAAAAATACTGTCTGAGTTTCTAGAGATAATGTGGCAAACAGCAAAGTGGGTAATAGCTAATAAGGCTAGCATTTCTGACAAGTGAAGGATGACTTGAAGCTAAGGGGTGCAACAGAGCTGTGTAGCATTATATGAAAAAATGATATACATAAAAATACACTCACTGAGGTAGAAGAGATGAGAGAGGCTATCTCCAGCTTTGGATAACAGGATCACGTCCAACTGTAGTCACAAGCTCTAAGCATAGAGACAAGAAGAATAAAAATAAAGATGTCTGCATGCCTGGGGTATTTACTATTGCATCAGACATCACTATATGACTTGGTGGAAGGTCTTGATATAGATGCACATGTGGACAAGAAGGAAACTAGGTGATTCTCACCACCACCGCTGGTTAGGAGGGGTGAAACAGAACATTCTTATATGGCTGTCAATCATACAATAACAGCATTCAATAAAAAACATGATGTAAAAAGTATGTGTATACAGGAGTCAAGGAATCTCACATGTTTTTTGAATTGTATTGAATGGTACTATTAATTGCAAATCCATAGATGTGAGGGATATTATCAGAAACCACAACAATGATACATTATTTGAGTTATTTATATCATCCACACTATTAGATGAGCATTTCTCAAGATGCTCTACTTTATATATGGTCTTTTTGTCTTCTTCAATCGATGAAGCATTAGGAGAAAGCCAATATTACCATCAACAAAACACATTTGTAAAATAAGACATGCTTTATAGTCATGTTTTTTTTTTTTCACTTTTATTTTCAACAGATACATTTGCAGAATGGGTGGTTTCTCTAATATACTTCTTAAAATTACAGAGTCTGACACCTGCTTTTAGCAGATCTGCCGGATCTGTAAAATCTAATGCATTACATGTCCTTTATTTGTGCAACTGGTGTGAGGATGCTGCCTAACAAGAAAATAGCAAGCTGTAAATTAGTGTTGTCCTGCTCTAAAATAATTACAGCCATTCCCTCATTACCATTTTTGATTATATTGATTGCAAATGCATGGAAGCGAGGGATCCTTTCAGAGACTACAACAAAGATATAAATCATGATTTGAGTTATTAATATCTGCCGCGCTATTAGTTCAGTGATTCATGGACCTTTACAAAGAGGCTGATTAGAGGGGTGAGGTTGGGTAATCTTCTGAGAGGGTGCTTATTAACACATTATTTTACCATGAGAATATCAATGAATGCTGCCTTGTCATTATTGATGTCCCTCGAAGAGGTGGGTGTGAAGATACAGCCGTCTCTGCAGGCTTTGTCTGTTGTGCGTGTATGTATCTCTCCTCTACAGAGACACAAAGCTATATTCAGGCTCAGATCTTCTCTAGAGACTTCTGGCACATGCTTAGAGAAGGGGCTTTTTGTTTCCTGTGTACCAAGTATAATGTTTCACAATCGCAGATCCACAACTCCTCCAATTCCTAATCCAATGGGTTAACCGCTGGGTGTGGCTGATTATTCAGTGTTTTCCCACTGGTCCAGTATGGCCCTCCACTCTTTAGCTTTGTGTCATTTAATGGTGCATCTGGAGGAAAAGCCTTCCTTCTTCCATTTAACTAGAAAACTATCCTCCTCTTTTTCTTCGCCCTTTGCCTGACTCAGATACTCTTCAGAAAGACTAAAGTAAAAAAAAAAATGAAGAAAACAAAAAGTCTGAATGATGTAGCCTAATCCTTTGCAGGTGATCGGGACCACCAGTGCTGCCTGGGCAGAACCGGATAAAAAGAGGACAGGGAGAAATGCAGAAATACACTTCTGAATTCAGGACCCCCTCCTTTCGCTGTCCACCAGCTTAAGCTTTTAAATCTTTCAATACCTGAACATAAAGTGACTATAGCAACCATTTTCACTTATAGTTTGGCTCAGCGAATTACTCTTTTCATGTAACAGACACATACAGTATTCTGTATATGAATCATCTAATCACTCTGGCTTTTTCATGCAGGTTTTATCTCTCTCCATTAAAAAAAAAATTACTTGCCACAGATAATAATAAAGAACTAGCCATTAAGATATCTAGCCTTGGAGGAGAACCAATATTCACACCAGGCTTTGGCCTTCTGTCAGACAAAATCCTGTATGTACAGCATAATGAATATACAATTTTTTCATAATCTTAAAGCCATTTTAAACAAACTGCATGTAATTAAATTAGGTATGTTAAATAAATTATTATAGATTGACATACTTTATCCCCCATTTTCTTGTCATATCAGTAACAGAAAATGGTTTAGGATTTCTGGTCATAGTATTGTTTTTATGCTGCCAGTCTGAGTAGGACAGTGGAATTGTGAAAATTGCAGGTGGGGTAGCATTAGCGACACTAATGCCACTAGGTAGGTTTTTCCCTGTACTAAGTTCACTTCTCCCATAACTTCACATGTGACAAAATGTATTAACTTAGTATCCTCAATACCTTCTTCACTGTGTCTGGAATCAAATCATACTAGGATGCCTGGAAATAGAAAACTGGCAAAGGGAAGTTGAAAGACATTATGCCTGGGGCTTTTCAAGATACTCATCAATATTTACATATACCCTGGCCTATTAACTCTCTGAAAGGCCAGGGACAAGGACCCTACCTGTTTGCTTGCGGATGAGGACAGATAGGAAGTTCAAAACATCCTCAGCTGGAACCCTTGATCTCACCTTCATACCATATCCCTCTCAGTCTAAGATGCAGAGGACTGATCCCTTCTTCTGTGGGAGTCCACTGGTGCTGTCATGGTGGATGCAGGTGTACAATTCACTACTAGATGGAATGATGGTGTGTATTGGGGTCTGGTTTCAAGCAGGGTCCCTGGCACCAGCTGCTCACAAAATCCCAAGATTGGCTAGTGTTATTCTGACCAACAGGGGAAGTGATGGCATACTTCCCACCCAGAGAGCTCGCTTCAACCCCTGGCCATGGATGGCTTTGTCATCAAACTGACAATCTTGTGACAATAGGGTGAACACTTTACCAGTGCACTACTCAGGAGCCAAATGAAGGATCTCATATTGGATTTCAAAGGTTTCAGTCTTTATCTGACCTTGCTGTTTGTTATCTGATTATAAATCGGGGAAATCTGGGCCTGGGCTTTTTAAATGGTCCCAAGAAGGTAAGCATACCCACTTTTCATGCTGGTAGTCATGGACCTTGCATTGGCCCCTTTCCAGATGCACATGAGCTGAGACCAACATAAATCTTGTAACATTATGAGGTCCATAAAGTGACAAATTGGACCAGGATTTGTGGTTTCGAAAAGTGTTTTATTGTGACCAAAAATGAATGTAATATATCGCATCACTGTATGGCATATGTAATCCATATTGTGTTTCTAATAATTTTATGTGGGTCATACAATGGTACGTTATGAAGTCCCCTTTTTAGCCACTGACATCACTCCACCATGGATGGTTTGATGACAAGGAGTTCCTGCTCATCATCTGACATCATCCTTTTGGGATACACCAGCTTTTTGAAGGAAAAATCAACCAGGTGTAGTTTTGGGACTGCAATCGCACGTCTACATCCATAATAAAAGGCAGGAATACTTTAGTAAGGGGATGTGGTGAAATGCCTTTGATGCTTGGTGAATGCCTCCTCATCAGCCACTGAGCAGTACAGTCAGGATACCACAAGAGTAATGAAATTTCTGTGCTGATTTATGCTGGCAAACCGCCTAAACTCCTACAGCTTCTGGCCATTCTGTTGAAGGCTATTGAGAATACACTCAGCAGACAACAAGTACCCTAGTACCTTTGTAAGTACCTAAGAAGAAATCTCTGTCCCAAAAGCTTTGTCAATACTACCCTCAAATGATGGTTGTGCTCCTCCAAGGTCACCAAAGGGACACAAATGTAAATGCTAACCACCACAAGTACAAGTGGGGCAAGTACAGTAACTGGACAGACAATATTCTATGGCCTTATATTAATTATTAATGATGTTATCTTCGACTCCTCATTTTCAAACATGAATGAGGTCAAATGCAATTTGGAGATCAAGGATATTGTAGATACTTGCTTCGCATAGCTGCTCCACTGTGGCAATTGATTAACCATAAGTTTGGTTGGTATTTTTGTGTTGTTTGGGTTAGTACCACAGTTTACATTTGGATAGCCTGATCCTCCAAATACAAGCAAATCCCAACCTGTTTCTCTTCAGATGTTAGCTGCTTTTTTCACAACTTCAGGGTTGAGGGAGACCAGCAGAGACTGGGTAATTAACAGTAGCAGCATGCTGGAGTTCTTTGTGGTTTCTCAGTAGCAGGACACGCAAAGAAAAGATAGAGTGAACCCAAAACAATAAACATAGTATATTTTACATGAAATGTCTCATAACAGTCTCAAATGTAGAGAGAAAATTCATTCTGATCAAAGTTTTCCTGAGATGTCCTCTGTGACCTAATATTAGAAGTATTTTTGGATAGTGACATACGAGGGCCGTTTCCTCACTTCTTGTTGGTGTGTGAGACACACGCACTGTATAGTAATAAACCCAGCCCCTAATCAAGCCTTAATCTGGCACCTTAACACCACAGCACCAGTTCTCCATCACACATAGCATGAGCATAGTCACTGGAAGTGTGGAAAACAGGAGGCCATGAGAAGAACTCCCACCTGCACCTACACCTTTCTCTATTCAGATCTCACCTCTCAATGAAGAAAAACGGGAGACGGGGTGCATACACGAACTTATAAAACTTCAGAACAAAGCAGAAGCCCTCGTTTTTGATGGTGAAGTCACATACATGTGTGATAAGTACTGTACAGCTGTTTATCCTGGCACACTGTGAAAGCCAGCTGTCTACCCATGTTGGACTGCCCTATCTGACTGGCGATAACTTATGGCCTAATGGAAAACAACCAACTATCTCTCAGTTGGTCAAAGAAACAGAATGTGGCTGGAATTGGTTTGGCCAGAGGCCACAAACAAATGGACAGGAGCTGTCAGATAGCAACGGCCAAAAGTGTAAGGTGGACCGGAGACGGCGTAATTGAAAATTGGTGTGCTCCGGGAAGCATGAAGGAAAATCACGTAGCCTGAACCTTATTTTTTCTGACGGATGGATGCTGTACTTAAGCAGGGGCACAGTGATGGTGGGGACTACAGAGAAAGACAGAGCAAGTCTCTTTCTCCAACCTCATGAGCTGATGGGCAGGCTGAGCACAGGGAGAGAAGAACGCTTAAATGGTGAGAGGTCCGGGGACTGGAGTGTTAAATCCTGTCTGACATGGCTAATGCTTAAATCTTATTCCCCTTTTTACAACAACACAGGATCAACAAAAGCCTCCCCCTGGCCAAAATCCTTTGAGGCAGTGACACAGAAAATTCCCATCCTGGAGCTTCCAAGGGAACAACAAACAGAGGCAGTAAATACAGCTGCATACATTTGGCCAGATAACGCACCCTCAACCCCTCTGCACTCTTCCCCGCTCCATGCTCTTAGGTCTGGATCAACACTTTTCATGCTTGAGCAGGGCATAGCAACGTTTTGACTTTCACAGTCTTGCCCCATGCCCTTCCTGAATGCCCTTGCACCCTCCCCTCTCTCCTCTCTCTCTCTCTCTATCCTGTGGGAGGGCACAGTGGAGGGAGATGGAAGTTGGGGAAAGCAAAGGGGGCCTGGTTGCTTTAGCAACACCCTTTGTGCTGATGTTCTCTCTCTTTCTCTCTTCTCCACTCTCTCTATTTGCAACTTCTTTTTCGCTTTTCCACACAAATGTGCAGCAGCACATGGTCGTGTGCCCTGAACACATGTGGTTCGCATACGTGAGGTTGCGGAAAAAAAAAGAAACAGTAGGCAGAGAGCACAGAAAAAAAGACTTATAACAGTGTAATATCGACAAGGCCAGAGTTACAAAGGTGTTTGTGCAGCTATCTGATGGAGAGATGGACAAATGAGAGAGCAAATTAAAATGATGGCATCAGAGAGATGAGACAGAAGCAAAAAAGGGAAAGAAAGGAGACGGATCTTGAAAGTGGAGGTCCATACTTTGCTTCTGTTTGATGTAATCCAGGAAGTTAGCTCTGTAACCCAAGCCCTGCGTTTTGAAAACTTGCACAGACGCAAGCTAAAGGAGGCCCTTGTCTGGTGGGTGCAAGTTTTCCACATCTGTCTTCCGCATTGTGCCTGTCTCTGCAAACAGCTTCCAAACTTGTTATGGCTGTGTGAGGTTTTTATGGAACACCATAATACCGATTGTGTTTAAGCGTTAAGTCACCCGTATTGAAGTTAACAGTGCAAGCAAATTGTTGCACAATATTCTATAGCACATGCACTTTTTTTTGGTATTGTACACACACAAGTCATGCATTATGCTTTCTTTTTGGAATGCAGATTAAATTGCTGAAACATTCTTTTGAATATTTGTTTATACTTACTATTTTGAAAACTCCTTTCCAGTTCAAATCTGTGCCTGATACTGCATTCCACTCTCCACTGCAGCACCTGGCAACTCACTGTGAATTTCTCACTTTCTGTGTGAAGCCCAAACCAAACAAGGATGAACATTCCCAACAAAGTTTCTTTTCAATATACACACAGCTTGTGTCGGCACAAAACACTGGCCTCAGCCCTACATCGGTCAGAGGCCCTCTGCCCCCATCCCATTTACTGTCAAATCCTTTATTGTGCAAATAAGCAGCAGACAACAACATAGTTCATACTCCATTAAAAAGACTGTACAAACTACAAAAGAAGAACGCTAGGAAACCAGGAAATTACAATTAGAAACAATTTCAGAGGTTAATTTTTTAACTATAATATGTACGCTAAAATAAAAATTCAATTTTAGACTGCTTCAAGAGTGCATGTGTGCTAGGATTTGCAAATATGTCCCTCCAGTGGACAAACATTACTTATAATACATGACAATAGTAATATCAAACTTAGGATATACTAAGATTAAGAAACTATGATAATTTGATAATAATTTACGATGATTTTGATGGAAATGAGTAGATCAGTGTCAGTTATAGATCAGTTGTAGATCAGTTAGTCATAAAAGAATAATCAGTTATTTCAGTTGTTTTACAGAGCATTTAAGTTATAAAATTCAAAAATAAAATAAAATATAGAGTATATGTTATACATGTATATGAACACTTAAGGAAATATCTAATAGTTCTGTCATTAACATTGTGCTACCCACATTTATACCAGAGCGATGCTGACTTTTAACAATTTATAAAAGAAGACAGTCAGTGTCAGCTCTGAGGTAAAGCTGTTCCCCTAAGTTTTCCACCATGGGAGAGTCTTCAGGACAGAGAATTTTGTGTGTTATGATTCCTCTGTAACATGACAAGCTATATTTATTAACTTGAAGAGCGAGAAAAAATCAAAGGCTGGTTAGAGAACGACTATTTATAGCTGCTATCACATAAGGAACTAACTTGTTTTGTGGAAATGTAACTATAAATGGATAAAAAGTACAATGTTCTTTCTTTAATGAATAAAAATTGTAATCATTGCCAAATTGCAAGGAAGAAAGCACTTCAGGATGCATGACAGGAAGATAATCGGGGTATTAACAGTAACTGCTTCACAACACGCCTCTTTTATTATTTTCCTATAACAGCATGCACCATCATGTTTTATTACTTACATAGATAATGACATCACAAAAACACTATGATCAGTATATCAGTATGTTCCTTGACATATGCTAAGATATTTTTAACAGGATAGCCTTGTAAGCATTATCAAAAGATAAGATAATGTAGTGAAGTACATGTTTAATATCTTCAATATTTAATATTCAAGATTGTGCACTCTTTCTAGGTCCCTGTTTAAATGTAAGCAAATGTGTGATATTGAGCATGTTAACTGCTTTGCAGAAAAAAAAAGATTAGATTTTCCTCATGCTTAATCTCTTCTCTTGAAGCCTGTATTCAGATGACATTCTGACAGATTTGATCTAAAATGGATTATAAGGTTTTGCACAAACTTGTGGAGTCCATGCTAGCTTGAGTGTATACTGTCATTAAAGCAAAAAAAAAAAAAACAAAGGGCAATACCAAATACTAAGAAACTCTAAAATTTATGTCAATAATATAATTTCTAATGAAAATTGTTGCATTAAATTAGAAAAGAATGCAAAATAGAAGCATTTTCACTAGTGGTCTCAGACTGTTGGACCCCACTGTGCATATATGTGTATTTCCATTTCCTTAGTTAAATATTTTTAATATTTGCTCTGCTGTGCATCGTCCCATGTCATCTTCTTTGAAAATGTGAGATGGTAACCATATACCATGACATATCTGCCATGACATTGAGTTGTACTGTTATACTATGAATTTCTCATATCCTTTCAGCCTGATTCCATATCACACGTATTTACAGATGTTTAATCCACATAGTCATGAGCATAGGCGTCAAGTTGTGTACTATGCTTCGGAACATATGGTCCGGCTTGTCTTGTTTTTCTGCACCATCCCATCACATGTTGAGATCACCTATTTAATTCAATTAAAACTTTTAAACATCGTAATTGGAAACAACTGCCTAGGAACACAGAATTACATAAACACTACTATTTCATCAGATTGTATCTAATATTAGCCATCTGGCCCTTATTAGGGTCCCAAGAATAATAGCAATACAAAGAGGTGAGGGCTTAAGAGTGGGGACCTATTTGGGTTAAACTTTTAGTCCCGTTTTAATTTAAGCAAATAAACAGTGGTGTATTTGTAGGTGTACACCTCAGCTGCAGTGTGATTGTGAACTTAATATAGCTGAAATTATCTAGCCCTTTTCAGTGTCCGGATTGGGAACACATGTTGGTCAGGGTGATCAGGGGTTGGTTAAAGCTAATTGTTTTTTTGTTGTTTGTTTGTTTGTTTTTCAATATTTCCTATCTACTATTGTGTTATACAGTTTGAACTGGTGCTAACCATGTAAAATTGACGTGTCTTGGGATTCAGATTCATCAAGATACTACAGGTGAATAGGATCATTTTTGAAAACAATAGATATCACAAACCATCTCTGCCAGATGATGGCTAACATGCTTTCTCTTTTCTTTTTTCCGCTCATGCTATGTCACACTCAGAGGAAAGCGCTTTCTCCCCTCTTCCACATACATAAGCTCACAGACACCGATGGTTGGCTAGTATCACTACGATTAAGCACGGCCAATTTTGCTCCCTTTGGATCCCAGCCATGGAAGGGTGTGGCATTGTTGGGATTCAAACTTGTGAACATTTTTCTGGGAGACCCCTGATTGCTGATATTCTTGCAGCTATTTATTTGTAATTAAATTTTTTTTTTATCAAAAGGTCGTCACACCAAAAATTGACTTTATTTCATTTATCACTGTTTACTGCTTTTTATAGTATTGTTTTTAATGTAGAAATATTTAATTTCATTATTTATGACAGCATCTTTGCTCTACAGCATTTCTTTGCATGTGCCTAAGACTTTTGCACAGTACTGTATATATATATATATATATATATATATATATATATATATATATATATATATATATATATACATATCGATATACTCTGATTTATGATTTACATTTATATATTCAGAATTATAACTTTATATTCAGGATTTATAAATATACATTCAGATTTCATATAATTATTTCCTGTTTGGCCCTTCATAATATGTATACATATATATACATATGGAGTCTGACAGGGTGCTGGTGATCCGAACCAGTTTGCCCACAGTGTATGCAGTGTAGCAGTCATAAAATTTTAAAAATAATTGTAAAATGTGTGTACACTGTTAAGTAATTAACAGTTTATCACATTGATTGAATTGAAAAGAAAGGCTAGAGCATTAGTAATATTGATTATACTTTTGAAACTGTATTTCAGCTCCTCAGTGTTTGTATATGAGGCCTCTGACACTGTGTGTACATCAGGGTTTGTGGCTTTCTCTTGGATGAGTCTTGGTTCACTGTCCCCTGATAGCTTTTTTTTTAAATTAGAAAATGAGTTTCTTTTATCTTACATCACACAATTGGATTTTTCCATAAACATTTCTGAACAAACTTGAGCAAAAAGCAAATAACTGGGGGAAAATAATACTTGAAAGAAGGCCAATCATGAAATATTTTATTATAATCTAAGCATTATGAATTTTGGATTGATTTCTTAAGTAAACTTTTTTTCCCATCAAGCTATTTAAAATTTATTTTTCATCGTACAAATGAAGGAGAATAAAACAGGATATGTTGTCTTTTCGAGGTCAGCGAGATTGTCCTTGAGCTTCCAGGCTCTAAAACTGCAGTACACAAATAATGATGTGTTTCACATCTTGAAAACAGTTTTGTGAGACATTTTTACACAGCAATGCTCCATCAAATAGCTTGATTTACATTATTTGGCTGTGAAGAGAAAAAGATGACCCCCTCTCACAAACACACACACACACACACACACACACATATATATATATATATATATATATATATATATATATATATATATATATATATATATATATATATATATTCCATTAAAAGCTTATTATTTGCCATTTTGGATTTGGCCCATTGTGGTCCATCTATTTTCCATACCACTTATCCTACACAGGGTTGTGGGGTGATCTGGAGCCTATCCCAGGGGACTCAGGGCACAAGGCATGGGATACCCTGGACAGGGTGCCAACCCATCACAGGGCACAATCGCACACACACTCACACACCCATTCATACACTACAGACAACTCATAGATGCCAATCAGCCTACAACACATGTCTTTGGACTGGGGGAGGAAACTGGAGTACCCCGAGGAAACCCCATAGTACAGGGAGAACATGCAAGCTCCATGCAACCCCGGGGCAGAGACAGGAGCCCCCAACCCTGGAGGTGCAATGTAAAAGTTCTAACCACTAAGCCACCATGCCCCCATATATATGGTTGATTTATTTGTGTTTGACTTGACAAAGCAAATCAAACACAAAATAGCACATGACTGAAATTCTCTTTTAAACAAATGAATCAAAACAAATGGAGTAAATAAAGAAACGGAGAAAAACCTAGCATTAATTCACACTGGCAACTCAAAACCCAGAATCTGTGCACTCAGAACAACATAATCATGCCTTTCAAAGTCAATTTGCCTTCTGATTGATTACAGTGTGTAGAGCTGCTTAAAGAAGATATCATGCACACAACTGAAAAGCAATTAATTTCAGGGTTTGGAGGCATGCACGTTCGCCTGCTTATTGGGGGAAACAGAGGGAAACCAATTGCAGACTTCGATTTGCAACTGACTTTAAATGTCATGCACAAGCTAGTGTTGGCGGAGCTCGGCTGCTTGGGAAAATGGGGATTGCTCCTACATGCATCATTAAGGAAACATATGAGGTGATTAGGAATGGAGACGATCTGTGTCACGGCTCTTCTTCATGTGGAAGACTGTAAGCCTCCAAAACTTATTCTGTTGCCAGAATTCAGTCACATTTACAGTCACAGTGCAAAAAATGATATCTTACCAAGGGCAAATAAGTTAAACATAGGCAGATTTATCTAAGATTTCTCATTATGAGATTATTGTGAAACAAAAATAAGAATATTTCTAAACATTATTCATTCATGTTCATAAGTGCTTGTCAGTGTGGCGGTGAAACTGGAGCCTATCCTGGAAACACTGGACATGAGGTAGAAATACACCCTGGATGGGATGCCAGTGCATTGCAGAGCACCATACATTTACACACCTATTCACCTAGTGCAGCCAGTGCACTTACCAGCATGTTTTTTGTGGGGTGGGAGGAAACTGGAGAACCTGGAGGAACCCCACATGAACACAGGTAGAAAATGTAGCCAGTAACTTGAGACGACAATCAAACCAGGGACCCTGGAGCTATGAAGCAGCAAACACAACCTGCTGCACTATCATGCTGCCCTTATCTACTGATTGCAAGCTTGAAATGTGTTTATTCTAGATATTCCCACTTGCTAAATATATTTTTGCAGTGAAAATTAAATGAGTGCCGTTTTAGTCAATTGAAAGAGGGTAATTTTCTCATCAAATAGGATACAGTAAAAAAAATGAAGTAAACTAAGCATGAGAAAAAAATCAATATTTTTGTTGATCCATATATATAAATGGAAAAACAGCTTTTATCATTTCTTTTTAGAGACACAGCGGTTTTACAGTCAATAACACTAATACCATTCAAACAGCAACGTGTAACACCTAGCCAGGATCAACAGGCAAAATGCTGCCTGCCTGTGGAGCCTGATATGATGCTGGTGAGCTGAACCGGCTTGTCAGTTTACAAGTAAGACTGCTTCGTTTGGGTTGGACAAAAGGAATTTAATCCACAGTGTATGGTTAACAGTCATAAAATTCTAAAAGTAATTGGAAAATGTGTGTACTCTGTTAAGTAAATAACAGTTTATCACATTGATTGAATTGAAAAGAAAGGCTAGAGCATTAGTAATATTGATTATACTTTTGAAACTGTATTTCACCTCCTCAGTGTTTGTATATGAGGCCTCTGACACTGTGTGTACATCAGGGTTTGTGGCTTTCTCTTGGATGAGTCTTGGTTCACTGTCCCCTGATAGCTTTTTTTTTTAAATTAGAAAATGAGTTTCTTTTATCTTACATCACACAATTGGATTTTTCCATAAACATTTCTGAACAAACTTGAGCAAAAAGCAAATAACTGGGGGAAAATAATACTTGAAAGAAGGCCAATCATGAAATATTTTATTCTAATCTAAGCATTAAGAAGTTTGGATTGATTTCTTAAGTAAACTTTTTTTCCCATCAAGCTATTTAAAAATTCATTTTTCATCGTTCAAATGAAGGAGAATAAAACAGGATATGTTGTCTTTTCGAGGTCAGAGAGATTGTCCTTGGGCTGCCCAGGCTCTAAAACTGCAGTACACAAATAATGATGTGTTTCACATCTTGAAAACAGCTTTGTGAGACATTTTTACACAGCAATGCTCCATCAAATAGCTTGATTTACATTATTTGGCTGTGAAGAGAAAAAGATGACCCCCTCTCACAAACACTGTGGGCTGTTCAACGTGGTAGTAGTTGAACACAAATGTGTTTTTTCTTTAAAAAAACTATTAATTTTATAAATGCAGCAGATTCTCAATAGATCAAAATGAATATGAAATTCCACTGTACAACTGAGTGCTTTCTTCAGACCTGAACCCCTCCTCCCTGGGGTCATCTGAATAAGACTATACAATTCACAGCAGTGACAGTAACCATACAATATCCATACATCAAACAGTGTCAGGAAGTTTGAGATCGTGGAAGGACGCGGTATCCGCTTTCCTCTTCTACCTGTGTCTAGTAGGCAAGCATGGACAGGCTGAGATGTGCTCCAGCACATCTTACAGGAAGCAAGATTTATATACCGTTGATCAAATTGCAGCTGAGTTATGGCCGGAGACTTCCCCTCCTCCCACTCCTTGTCCTGCGGCAAAGCTCTATATCACCTTCAGCCTGACGGGCAGAGTGTCTAACTCTCAAATCAGACATCCATTACTGAATAATAGAGCTGAATGAAGAGGTAGAGTTTCCCTATGGGGGATTAGCCTGTAGCATAATTTATAATCCGTAACATGTACGCAAAGTCATTCGTAGCCTTTACCCCGACAGTGCACTTGTCAATCAATTGGAGGAAGCAATGGAGGAAAACAAATGGTGATGAATGAGGGAGGAGTGTTGTTCTTGTTTGAGGTGCTTAAGGCTCTTTTTTTTCCCCTGAGCATTCGATTATAGCTATTTACTTGTGAGCCACATTACTGCAACTGAGTGTTAATACTATGCACTAGTAGTTTGATTTTTATTGTCATTAAGTTATTTTCAAGGGTGGAAAGTCACAAAGTACTAGAATACCATCGGTCGGTGTAACAGTACTTTTTTTTTTTTGAGTATAATTAAAATCATAGTAGTTTTATTTATACTCCAGTTATTTAGAAAATAAAATATTCAAATTTTCTATATTTATTTTTTTATCACTGTTACAGAGTAAAAAAAATAATGCATTTAAACCTAGAAGACCGTAAACAAACTAAAAAATACAGTATGCGCACGTTTGAAATAATTCAATTTCAAGACCCAATCAGAATAAAGCAGTTTCCTGATGAAAGTCTACAATGATAACGAATATAATGAATAATAATAATAATGGTGATAACGAATCACCAATAATGATAAAAATGGCGATAACGAATTTCCCAAGCCAAAACCCATGGAGTTATTGGCATTTCATAGCTCAGCCTACTACCTGCAGAAACATTTACAGGTAAGCCATTAGCTAGCTAAGTGAGCTATGTATTGTTAAGTGAGCTATTTATGAAAGCTAGCTAAGTGAGCTATGTATGAAAGCTCTGTATTGAACTTAAAGTATCACTTTGACATTCGATTGTGATTGCCTGATGTGTGCTGCTACAGCCTTGAACCACGTAGCTAGAAACATTAACATGAGCTAGCCTGAGCTAGCTACCTGGTTAATGTTACCTTTCTTTATATACTGTTGATAATGGAGGTAGTGTTCACTTCAGCATAACTCACTTGGTGAACAGAATTGTTCAAAAATGCTTTGCTCAGATATAGAAATTTTTCCAATAGACTTTTTTTTTTTAATGACGTAATTACTCAAACAATTTTTCACTAGATGACTTATTCACTCTTTCGTGAGTAATTTCCTTGATAACATATTTTACTCAAATGAATTATTAGTACAGTAGCAGTACTTTTACTCAAGTTAGTCTGTTTTGTACTCTTTCCATCACTGGTTATATTGTATTTTCAGTCAAACTCTGAAACCTTTGATACCCCTAAGGACATAAAATGCTTTTAAATCCTACATAATGCATTGCAAACAGTCAACCCACATAATCAAAGAATGTCTGATCAGTTATCATTAACATGCAATCAGCATTGCCTTAGTTCCTCTAAGTGCTCAGCATTAGTGACAATACGTGATGCATCATTCGGCCTGCACCCTGCATACGAATACCGCCGGTGTTTGTTCAAAAGCATGACATGCGCCGAGACATGTCAAAATTAAAATTGGACCAAACACTGATGCAATTAAAATGCAAATTCAGGAGATGAGAAATTCAAACTCAGATACAGCCTACGGTAATGTGGCCAATCAGCTTGCGTGTACGGTGATCAAATAAGCCCTGTGGTGCGACATGGTCAACGTCTCTGATGGCACAGTATACAATATGATCATGGCGCCATAATTTGTGTCCTGCTCATTTTGACCACAACTTTATAATTAAAAGGGCAATAAATAATCTTTTAATCCTGTTCAATAGTGCTGGGGTTATTGCCTAAGATACAGTGCACTTTTCCAGTGAATGGGGCTAATAGGGTTTTGTGGGTGTTTAGTGCCTAAGTGGGTCACTGACTCTCAGATTGCTGGACTCTAAGGAGTCTGGTGGACTAGTCTCCATTATTAGCCTTTAATCTTGACAGCATGGGTACAGGAACACTAGCAGGTCTCCTGGTACCAAAAAACATTAAAAATTGCCCACTAGGGGAATGGTCACTGCATTCTTATGTTCCAATGAGATTACGGAGTGAGGAAAATAGAGTGTATATATATAAAGTGAACCAATCGAATGTCTTCAAAGAAACAAATAGGTCGAAGGCAAAAAAAAAATCATGTGCTTCTGTACAGGTGACTCATAATAGCTGTCTTTCAACAAGGTTAAACTCAGAAGCAAAGGACACGGAGCATTCAACGTGTAGCACAGCAAAGTACTTAACCAGACCATTACAGAACACACAGTATCTCATGTCTTTTCATTGCGCTCTTAATGGCACATACATTAGAGGCCAGTATTTTTACACTGAAGTCTCTCACTCTAAATGGCTTTTGAGTAATGACAAAGCATTTCAAAATCTGTGATAAAAGTGATAACAGTTAGATCTGATTGGGCTCAAAGATACAGGGATGTATTGTGCTGGGTTGCATAAGAATCTTTAGGGGGCCAATCATTTTAACACTGAATTTAAACTTGACAAGCAATCATTATAATGGTAGATAGAGATGCTGACAATCACTTAATAAACTCTTCACATACAGCTGGCAAGTAGATTGCCTGTCTATACTCTCTGAATGAACTATACAATTACGCATTCAAGAAAGCCTAGAAGGAGAAGGACCCAATTACAGAAATTATTTTTTAAAAATTTCAACTGAAGTTCTGTACGTATATATTAGCTAAAATGGCATTAGTAAAAGCTGGAGCGTTCCTTGTAATGCGTGTTGTATAGAGGTTAAAATAGGAGCAATGCTAAGCGCTAAACGATGATCCCCCATAAGCAATACACAGATCTCTAAGTTCCAAAATGAAAAGGAAGTTTTTAAAAGTTTACAAACTGGGTTTTGAGGAACAAAAGGCCACTAACAATTCCCCTCCTCTTTTCACAACTTCTAATGATCTATTTTCCATATTTAATGCTCTCTAGATTGGTCCCTCCTACAAATAGCACACTGGTCTCTTTCCGATTCCCTCTGTAAATTGCATTGGTATCAGTGGACCATTGCTCACAAGAAGGGCTCATTTCCCTCAGGTTTGGCGTTATAACTCTCGGTACATCATTAGCCACTTCTAAAAATGGAGGAAACTTCATACATCTATGTCAATTAGGTTAGAAACAAATTAGCGCATATACAAACAGAACTTTTAGTTTTGTATGCCCTTGTAGTTAAGCGTGGTAGCATAATAAATCTGAGCATTTATTAGCAGTAGCAGTTAGAGCACTGTGCACATGACTTTTGTCTCCTCGCAATTGTTTGCTAGCTTTTCAGCTGAGAAAAAAGCACAATTTTAAATAGGGTTAGCTGGTAACACTTTTAACTAGTTACCTAACTAGCAAGGTACACAAGTTACATATTTTGATAAGAATAAGGAAAGTAGTTAACAACAAAACAGGTGATTGGCTGCATTTTATTTTTGTTTGGGT
Organism: Pangasianodon hypophthalmus; assembly: GCF_027358585.1. Taxonomy (NCBI): domain Eukaryota; kingdom Metazoa; phylum Chordata; class Actinopteri; order Siluriformes; family Pangasiidae; genus Pangasianodon; species Pangasianodon hypophthalmus. Next base: position 7,193,475 of record NC_069729.1, on the reverse strand, counting down.
CAGGAAGTGTTGTGACTTTTACTGATTAGTAGTAAATGCACAATACACAATCATTCTCTGTGTGCTAGATTGTTTCATTTCTTTGGCATGCAACAATAAGTTAGAGCAACCGTTTTTACTTCACAAGCAGTTGTGCCAAGCACTCGACCTGTATCTGCATGATATTATGCATTGCAACTGCTGCCACATGATTGACTGATAAGATAATTCCATGAATGAGCAGGTGTACAGGTGTTCCTATTAAAGTGGCTGCTGAGTGTCTGTACAGTACATCTCTACTGCTGCCATGGTACATGCTTTACATGTTAATGTGAACAACAATAGCAATATTGTTCTCTTTTACATGTACATGTGGGTAGAATTCATTATCAAGCACGTGTAACAGGTATGAGGAAGAAAATGGTGATATTTCAGGCACCTCTAACTGAATGGTTGTGTCTGCTGGTAAAGCTGGGGTTTTGTGGCTATGTTTTTTTTTTTTTTTTTTGCAAGATCAAGTTTGTCAAAGTATGATGTAAAAAATTATTGTTTTGCCAGAATGAATGGGAAAGAACTTTAAAAAAAAAAAAGCTCAAAGTGAAGTATCCAGTGCTTCTTTCACAAAGCGGCTCAACACAAAAATCCAGGGATATTAAATCTGATCCCTGACATCTCAGCATATCAGTGAAACATGCCATAAAACTGGACAGCTGAATTGTTTTATAGCAGACGTTTCAGTCCTGGACAGAGAAACGAATCACTGTGAAGACTTATCATTCAATAATGCATTATTTACAACCGAAAAAAGTTTGAAACAAAGTTAAAAACTAGACATTATTGCTTAATGTGAAATAAAAACATAGTCTTTCATAGTGGACTAAAGTTTCTGGACTACACTACACTACACACACACACACACTCACACACATACACACAAATACATGCAGGCAGGAGCAAAAAAGTTCAGGCTGCTTCACGAAAAGAAGCAGATGCAATGCCGAGAAGCTGTGACCTTTATGGTCGCCTTTTGTTGCGCGTCTTTTTTTTCCCTTCCATATTTCCACCCCAGTTCCCACGTAAACAAACAGAGACCTCCATTGTGTCATGCTGTTGTAACACATGAGCATCTGGGCTCGGAGAACAGTATGTCAAAACTCCCTGCAGTAGAATGAAAATGAAGATCTCTTCCCCTTTTCTGTCGCTGTCCATCTTTTTCTTTCACTCTCTCTCTATCTCTCTCTCGTTCCTCTTGACTCAATGTTTCTCCCACCCTCCCTCTTTCTCTGTCTCTGTCTTTCCCTTGCACTCTCCAGTTCTCCCCCTGGCTTGTCAGCTGCCAGGGGCTGACATCTCCTTTCATGTTCCATGCCCGGCGAGGGCTTTGAACATTCGTTTGATTCTTTTTAAGATAATAGCTGGTTAGCTGTCAGGGAAAGGATGATCAGTTAAAACCTTAATCACTGCCTGTCGACTCACATGACAGTTATTTTTTTTTCTGCCCCTTTCCTCTGCCTTTAAAATTAATCCTGGGAGCAAGGCAACAACAAACACAATCGCAGAGTTTGTTGGGAGGAAACAAGGGAGCAAGTGGAGAAGGTCAGAAGAGATTGAAGGAGTGGATTTGTGTTGTTGTGTTGGCTTGGTTTACTTTTGGATCTAGACTAGCCTCCTTCTTCCTGTGTAACCTGCCAACGTATCCTGCCAACCTAGGAGGATTTCTTTTTCTTTTCTTTTTTTAATCAACCTGATCTTACCCACCTGTCAGCATGCCATGCTGATGTGACATGGTCTGGCAGCTACAGGAGAGCTACTTGTAAGCCGCCAGAGAGAGGGCCTTGATCAATCAGGCCAAAACACTGTGAATTGTCATCCGCTGACATTCCAAAGACCATGCAAGAGCTCTATCTGGAAAGATGTGACACTGAAAGTAGAACTCGCAAAACTTACGGATAGTTTCGGGTTCTGAAATCTGATTGGCTGAGCCATGTTCAAAGCCATTGGAACATCCTCAATGTACAAACACCAGTGACTGCATCACAATTCTGCATTAATCCACCAGGATTTAAATCAATCAACCGTTACACTTAAACCATTGTTCTGTCCATAGAATAGCCTAATCTTTGTTCATTGTGTTGCTTAGCAACCAATGTTTACTGTTAACAGACTATATTGTATAGCAGAACTGTACAGTGAATATTATTAATAATAAATTACATATTGTATTATACACTGGATTTATTATATCATATCATTTTTGTTGCTGTTTTCCGAAAGCAACAAGGCACTCAAGGACATCTGTGAGAAAATCATTGTACCACCCTCTCATGTTTTATCGCTTTATTCTTCTATTGCAGGACTATTCAATAAAAGTTTGTGATGATCCAGATAAGAAACTAACATGACGGAATGGTGACAACAGCTACAATTTAATGCTTAACCATTAATGACTATAAATAAGTGGCTATGTTTTTGGTTATGATTTTCATAATAAAAAGTGACAATGTTTTTTTTCAGTATGTCTCAGAAATATTGCACACCTGCACTTTACAAAGCTGCATCAGTCACTTTTTATTATGGAAATAAGCAGCACTTTTTGCTGCCAATATTGCTGCTATACTTATTATTGCTACAATGCAAAATACTTTTGTACAGTTTTGCTATGATAGCTTTAGGACTGTAATTGCCATGAACAGTTTTGCAGTCAAGTCTCCATCAGTGATCAGTTGATAACTTCAACAACATAGACCTCATGTGCAAACTATAATGAATTTCCTGTTTACACAATTGCACTTGTTGACCATGTAGTACACAGTTACAGAAGGGAATTATTAATAATCGCACTATTCATTGTCACCCAGATGAGGACGGGTTCCCTTTTGAGTCTGGTTCCTCTCAAGGTTTCTTCCTCATGTAGTCTCAGGGAGTTTTTCCTCACCACCATAACTTCTGGCTTGCTCATTAGGGATAAATTTATAAATTTCTAAGTTTAAAATTTATATCCTGAATTTATATATTTCTGTAAAGCTGCTTTGTGACAATGGCTATTGTTAAAAGTGCTGTATAAATAAAATTGAATTGAATTGCATTGAATTGAGTCTTACAGTTTTACAGCCCATGTTCTGTGTATTCAACGTATACAAGATATATAGAGGAATGACAATAAAAACCCACTTGACTTGACACTTGAAATGACTTTTGACTAGCACCACAGACTCTGAACAGATACCTGAGACACCTGTTTTAAAGCGAAGAAAAAAAGTAAAGACATATTTTCTTTGTCAAATCATCTCCATTCAGAAACCTTCTGTTTTTGTATTTTTTTTAACATCCCAGGTTTGCAAACTTTAGCCAAATGAATTTTTTTTTAAATCTAAGGTCTGTGAAAGCTCTTTCTTTTTAGAGAAATAATTTACATAAATGCACATGATTGGCCACAGCACAGGGTCTGTTACAAAAGCAGTACTGGTTCATGTTTAAACACTGGAATCGTGCAATTAAGATTTACGAACAAAGACTAATCAGTTCTGCTAAAGTATTTTTTTTTCTTGATTTGGATCTGCATTTGTACCAGATGACGAACTCTCATGCATGTTGTGTGCAATAGACATTGCACTCCGAACTCCTCTACAGGTGTGTGTGGCCCCTTCTGTAGTATGTGAATGCCCACATTGTGGACACACTGCTAAAAAGCTGCAGGCACTCTATCTTCTCATTTAACCATGAACGACTCTCTGACCCTCCTGATTCATCTCTGTTTCCCAGCATCATGGCTAATAGGAGCACCAAGCACAATGAGGTCAAGCAAGGCCATGGACATACCATGTACAGAATTCCACAGAGCCAGCGCCAGGGTCCGAGGTCAGGCCAAATCCCGTGGAGGACAAAATAAGGAGGTATAAAACATGAAGCTGTGTGTAGGCTGTTTTGAATGTATAATCTAACATCTTTCATGTTTTATATTAAATTAAAAAAAAACAAAGATTCTTATTTGAATAACTGATGCTGGATTTTGTGATTGATCTGTGTTGCTTCTTTCCTCTTCCCGTTTTTTTTTTCAGTTTAGCTCCCCCGGTGACATTGAGAGTGACAGAGTGTGGCGGCAAACCAACACAAAAGAGATTTAAATGCATAATGTCTGACAACACAAAAAGTACGCAGGGGGATGCAGGCTTGAGTGAAATTGTGTATAAGCTGCCAGATCCACTGAGCGCCTCAGCTGAGGATCTGTGGAGGGATCCTGAAAGTCACTGAGTTAAGTTAATAGATGACGGGTGCTTGCTGAATGTGTCTCCTCATCGTTCCCCTCTTTCATCACACTCTGACTTAGAAGTGACAGTACTGCACCCGACAAAGGGATTTGTAAGTACACCAGGAGAATATACTTCAGTCCTTATTATTTCACATCATTCCCACTAATGAATCTTAAAACAAGATACGGCGCCTAAATAGCTCCGCTAGGCCCTTGTGGAATACACACATGTGATCTGATCTGGATAACAATGCTTACAACGACGCATACACATACTCACACATAAAAAAGACAAAACAGAGTGCTCGTTCTTAGCTTGTCAGTGTTTGCAGGTCAGAAGAATGCCAAAATAAAGGAGAAGAAAACAAGATAAATTGGGGTTCGTGGCACAAAACCCCACTAATCCTTGAATTTGGATATTTGAAATAGAAGTTCTGCGGAGAAAGCATCAAAGACATTTCTAAATTAGCCTGTTAAAAAAAAGAGAGAGAGAAGCCTGGCGATTTCAACCAGTGTGAAAAAGACAAGGGAGCTGCAATCTCCTAGGGGCCCAGATTAGAAACATATACTCATTATTCTGTCTCAGTGGGTGTCTAAACCCCAAAAATCCCGCTTCCAGGGAGTGTGCCGAGACATGTTAACCCCAGCGCTGCGCTGCCTTTGTAGCTGTGCATCGTTAGCCACCGCGCAACTGCATCTCGAAGGCAAAAACTGACAAAAGTTGGCAATTAGATCTCTGAGAGTGTACTTGTTTAACATCATGAGAGGAACAATCTAAAATACATAAAAGAGAAAGTTAAAGAAAGAAACAAGGCATGCTCGGGCTATATGTGGCGATCATTTTGGATTATTTCTGTTTCATTTAATGATTATGTTCATAGAAGTGCTTGGCTGTGAAGAGTTGCTACACTGTAAAAATAATAATAATAATAATAATAATAATAATAATTTAGCAAGGGAAATTAACTAATATTTCTCATGATCTAATAGAAATCTCATATTTCTCAAAATGAGATTACACCAAAACAAAACACAAAAATGAGACTCATCTTGTAAATTTCTTCTTTCTTGAAATATACAATAATAATAATAATAATAATAATAATAATAATAATAATAAATTCTATGAATAAACTAAGAAATTTTTTAACTTGAAAGTAAATGTGTCTAGAAATTGACTTAATAATCTCATTTTTTGTTTTACAATAATCCCATAATTGGAAATATATTAATATTAGTTTTTTGTTTTGTTTTGTTTTTTAGTTTTAGTTTTTTGCCAGATCATTGGGTTTCTTCTTGGCGACACAAGCCTGGGCGTGCTTATTAGAATTTATTTTAAAAGACTTGGAAAACACACAATTCTTAAACTTTGTATTTGTTCTCCTTGGTGTTAAAGCATCTGTGTTACCCTGGGTGGAGATAAGAGTGATGCACAGTTAGAAGTAGTGTATTTTCAGTGAAGCTGGAATATTAGTAAAGCATCTGTTAATTGAGATAAAATAGAAAAGGAGCCTCTCATTAACCCCCATGACCCAGCATCCTCAGACGTGGTGAGGAAGAACAAGGAGAAGCCTGAGATACGAGATATGAGGAGGTGGGGTTGAGTGTTACTGTCATAGAGTCTTAAAGAGTCTGTGACCTTCAACCTTAATGAAATATGCTGAGCTAATTGTACTGTAGCAAGTAGTCATCAAGTAGATCTCATCTCATCTACAGGACAAAATTGCATGATCTTGGTGCGTTCTGTATTTTTTTTCCCCTAGATCTATCAATATTCTGTTCTGACATGTTACCAAAATGAGAATAATGTGCTCAAGTCAGACGTCAGTACCAGACTAAATAACAAAGACAGCAAATCCTGTTACCATTAACTCAAATAACAAGCCTTTTAATAATGTTCTGCGGATTAATCGTGTTTCGTAGACAGGAACAGTAAATATTTAAGATTCTCCAATTTTGCCCAGATCGAATTAGTGTTTATCTCATTAGAGGCTTGTCTGGAACGAGGAAGCATCCACGCCATGTGATCTCAGAAGTTTAGTAAACACTCTGTCCCTTTGGCTTTCAAGTCTAATGACCAGGAATGACTAACAATGTTTACCAGTAAAGAGAAATAATGAGAGTTTCATTCAGATTGCTGCGTCTCAGCAAACGCCAGAGAGGAAGCGTGTTGTGAGGGCGAATAGCCCAGCACTTCATCAGCCCCAGTGCTGTTTTCCTAATTATGGATATAATTACAACCAAACTGAGTCAGAGAACTGACAGAATGACTAACCAAGAGAACGATTTTGAGGTTTCTTTTGTTTATGCAGTTTGCGTTTTCCTGGCTCAAAGACTCCTCAGTCGTTCTGCTCAGCATGGAAGAGACATGAGTTACGTCAGAGGTCCTGACCACAGTAATGACCCTTTCCTCACTCTTAGACGAGAACAAAGAGAAGGAACCGTGGTGAGTTTCCTCCCAGACAAAGCGTGGAATTAAGGTCAACGAGTGGGCAGGGATGGTCAACAGGTCAGCAGGGAAGGACTAAGTGCATTGTTGTCGGAACAAGAAAATATGGATTAGCGTGGACCATGGCGCTCAACCAAAATCCCCCACTGCTATTATTTATGCACATCCCACCAATCCCTTCATGCACTTCCATACCCCCCACCCACCCATTCGTCCTTATGTCATGGGCTTGCTGTGTTCAGTGCGCTGTCATGTCTTGGTAACTAGCTGATGTGGGTAGGTCCAGCTACCTTGAGCAGACAGTAGCAATTATCGCAATCAACAGCTCTGCCCAATTATAACTTCCTGCTCATTATGCCCTAGGGGCCCCACAGTGCGACTTACAAGGAAATTAAGTGGCCACCTCGCTTTGCATAACTTAATTTGAAATGACAGGGTATGACACGGGGGGCTTCTGACCCTGCCAGCAACCGGCCCCATGTGTGGCAACAATTTACACTGCCAAATTGCTTCCAGGCTGCCCTTCATGGAGGCAAGGATGAGGCCTTGTGGAGCACTAGCACCTTCCAATGTCCAGTACACTACCACAATCCAGTGCAGGAATCTTCCATTTCCTGCTTCATTCCTATTTTGACTATTTGGAATGCTGAAATACACTGGAGCAAGCAGGAGTGTATAAATAAAACTTTGTTGTTATCCTTGCTTAAAGATACAGTATACAATGGAAATGTAATCAGATACAAAGACATTATTCAGTATAAACCGGGCATGTGTTCTAAATAGATACAAACGCAGATATGAATAGGAGGATTTAGAAAGCTTGCCATGAAAGTTCACAGGGCATCCTGTCGAGGCTAAAGGTCTCCATAAGGACTGGGATATCATGGGATACAACAAAAAAGTTGCTCAAGTGGGAGGTTTTATCCAAGTTTTTATCCAGGTGTGAGCGAGCAGTCAAAGATGAAATTAATGGGACATCATTGCACAATGCATTTACATACAGAATCTTTATTAGGTGTAGTGTCAGGTCGCACTGGTTTAAATTACGCTACTAGTTTGTTTATGCTTTGGGAAACAGAACCAACTAAATTTGTTAGAAAATATCACAGGCAGGTACAAACGAAATAATAACTGCTTGAGCGGGATTTAAAAAAAGAAAGGTTCTGCATGCATCTCTAGTTCAGACCAATTATGAACTGGAGTGATGTAGCTGAGGTTGAGGAACTGTCAGAGCCACACTTTGGATTTAAATCTGAATACAGATACAGACAAATAATACATGCAAAATAGCGAACATGGCTGCTGGCTGCATGGCTGGTCTCGACAGAAGGTAGCAGTTCCACTACTCATACAAAAAAGCTATTTCTTTCATACTGTGGTCTATTCAAATTCTATATTCTGCATAATAAATACATCTCAACATAGCGCCTCACATTGCACAACAAACAATAAGATGCAACAAAAGCTCATTGTTCATTGTGGTGAATGGCAGGAATTCAATTAACATTAAGCGTGCACATTATCTGCAAGTTCCAGGTGAGGAAACAGGAAGCATTGTGAAACAAGTTCTTTAAATCGTGGAAGAAAATGAAGAGTCATGCGCTTGTTTTTTTTTTTTTTTTTTTTTTTTTTTTTATTATTTTACATTCTGCTGAAAGAAAATTTGTTAAGGTAACTCTGCTCCCTGATTAGAACAAAGCCGGGAGAAGAAAATGCAATATCTCACAACGCTTGCTGTCTCTCTCTGTCAGACTCCTCACTGTTGGGGATTTTTTTACTTATTATTTTTCTCTAGTTCAAAAAAGGAGAGAAAACTAGGGAAAAAGAGCCTATTTCATTAATGTGGGACTGATAAATTGTAGCCAGGCATAATTAAAGTTAACAGATGAGGACATATGTAGAAATGTTTTGTTAGCAGGCTGAGAGATGGATGAAGGCAGTGAGTAATTGCTTTGGATTAATTATTTGGATATGGAGCGCTCGCGAGTGTGCCGCTCCTGAGGGGGTTCTGGGATAGCGGAGGGAAGGAGGGAGGGAGAGAAGGAGGAATGGATGAGAACGTGTCCACGGCTAGCGTCTCAGTCCAGGCACTGATAGCAGGACAGGCCCTAGCTGGCTGAGCTATTTAAAAGTGTGCTCAAAAACTCTGATAATCACTAACGAAAACGCCTGACCAGTGAGAGGGGAAAAAAGACGTTTCTTGATTAGAGAGGTTAATCAGCTTCGAGATGGGGGTTTCTATAAAAAAAGATAAAATAAAAAAAATTCCATAAAAAAAGTCAGTGCAAAGAAACCCGCCTCTCGAGATACCGAAGCTATTTAAAAAAAGTTTTACATTTTTGCCCCATTTAAGAGTGGGCTAGAAACTTTTCTGAAAAGGCAAACACACTCAAGTATGATACGTACTGCAGGTTTACACTATTTAGTGTTAAATTTCATATGACAGTGTGAGTGAAAATCCTAGGATTGGTTTTTACTGTAGTGAACATTGTGTACACATGAATCCGTGCACACAGCCACTGCTAAACAGTAAAAGGTGAAAAAACAACCCCCACACTTCCCCAGCCGTGGTATTACTCTCCCAAGCATCCAACCGTAACCCCTACCTCTCACCCACAAAAAAGAAAGGCTGAGTGAATAGCAGTGGGGGGATGAAAAGAGACTCCCAGAGCAGGTAGAGCCATCTGTCTAAAATATCCAACCCAGATGTCAAGGAATCAGGCACTGGCCAGGATCGCCTTACATAAGTAGTTTACCATGTGAAGAAATAATTTTGTCATATTAATTGACGGTAAACTTGCCCAAGAATTCCGGACCCCTGGCTGCTGCCTCACAGGTGGCTTCTTTCACTCACGGGGAACAAAGTGGGGTAACCGGACTCTGATCAAAAGAAAGATTGACATAAATAAAGAGTCTTCAGGAATGCATTGTGCAAACAAAATATGAACAGGGCCTCCAAACATTCTTCTCGAACGCTATGGGGGGAGCCAGGGCTCAGAACTCAGGGGGCATGAGGGAGGGAGGGGAGTGAAAAAAAAAAGGATCCATTTTCTATCCTCTATTAAATGGTGTATATTGGGTGTGTGCTCTGGAGCTACCAAAAAAACGTCAGTGAGACTATGGACAGTGAGGGAGAGAAAGAAGTGCAGAATGAATGCTTGGCTTGTCAGTGACAAGTGCACTTTGAAGTGCAGAGATGTGCATTGGAGCACCGCATCTTAGGTTTCCTGCTTTTGTTTTCACATTAGATTTTCATTTCTAAACACGGACATGCCGTGTTTAAATGAGGAGTGACATCCAATCCAAAACATCCCAGGCTTTTGATATGGAAGCTCTAACCTCTGTTTGCTTGCCCAGGTTTACTCTGTCTGCCATGAAACGAAAAAGTACCCCTTCGATACATTATGCTGGCTACACGCTCTCTGTTTGTCTCCATGTAAGGAATTAAGGCTACGAAAGAAAACAACATGCCACTGCTTGTGTATACAATACCATAAGAGGACTTTATGGGTGACAGGGTTAGGTCAGTAAGCCTCCTGACAAGGCCTCTACTTTTAGAACTTCCAAAACAGAGTAAAAAAATGATAGATAAAAAAGATACCCAACATAATCAAAATCATACACACACTACCCAGCTCACCAAATTACGTTGTTATTACATAGCTACAACACTTCCTGATTACCAAAGCATCATCATAGCCACTTACCTAACTGCTTACATTGTGACAAGAAGAAAAGTAAAAAAAATCCTGGGTACATCATAGCAATGTACCTCTGTGATGTCGTGACTCAGTCTTAGTCATGTAATGGCAACATACTGTAACTCCACAATGGTGTGAACTGATACTATCCATATTATAGCTATATAACTTTTCGAACATGTCAGTCGGTACTAGTCACCTTGTAGCTATGTCATTCAAGACATTTTGAGTGCTTACTAGTCATGTTACAACTATGTAAGTTCATAACATTGGGAATTAGTACTAGTCACTTTATACCTATGTAAGTTTGTGATGGTGTGAATCAATACTAGTCACCTTATAGTTAAATAATTTCATGATATTATGAATTAGTACTAGTCACTTTATAGCTATGTAAGTTTGTGATGGAGTAAATCAGTACTAGTCACCTTATAGTTACATAATTTCAAGATATTATGAATTTGTACTAGTCACTTTATAGCTACGTAAGTTTGTGATGGAGTAAATCAGTACTAGTCACCTTATAGCTACATAATTTCAAGATATTATGAATTTGTACTAGTCACTTTATAGCTACGTAAGTTTGTGATGGAGTAAATCAGTACTAGTCACCTTATAGCTACATAATTTCATGACACTGTGAATTTGTAATAGCCACTTTATAGCTACGTAAGTTTGTGATGGAGTAAATCAGTACTAGTCACCTTATAGCTACATCATTTCATGACATTGTGAATTGGTACTAGTTACATTATAACTACGTACATTTTAAAGGTGTAATTTGGTACTAGTCACATTATAGCTATGTAGGTTTGTGATGGCGTAAATCAGTACTAGTCACCTTATATTTACATAGTTTCGTGAGTTTGTGAATTGGTACTTGTTACTTTATAACTATGTAAATTTTGAAGGTGTAAGTTGGTACTAGTCACATTATAGCTATGTAAGTTTGTGATGTTGTGAATTGGTAGTAGTCATGTTATAGCTCGGTAAATTGTGACAGTCTGAATCTGTACTAGTCATGTTATAGTTATGTAACATTGTGACATTTTGACTTGGTGCTAGTCACGTTATAGATACATAACTTCAAGAAGCTATGAATCTGTACAAGCCACTTTATAACTATATAAATTTAAGACATTGTGATCGGTACTGGTCACATTATAGCTACGTGATTTTGTGACACTTTTAATTGGTACTAGTCACGTTATACTGTTATATAGTTATATAGTTATGTAAATCTGGAGGTGTAAATTATTATTTAGCTTTGTGATGCTGTGAATTGGTACTACTCATGATATAGCTACATAGCTTCATGACATTGTGAATTTGTACTAATCACATTATAGCTAAGTAACTTTGTGATGCTGTGAATCACTACTACTGACGTTATCTTTGTAACTATGCAAAGTAACTTATTGGTAAATGTTAGGCAACCTCAATATTTACTCTTGTTGATTATTGCAGATACTAGTATGCTGTGTAATCATTTGCCCATAACTGTCTGCCTTTTTTTTTTACTGTAGTTTGTATACATAGGATAATACAGCAATGTTTTCCCCAGTGAATGATGTACTATAGTGTATGCTTGTAAATTAATGTTGTTTTACAGGTGCAAGTAAAATCATGCACATGCCCTTGAGGGTGAAGGAATTTCTAAAAAAAAAAAAAAAAAGAGTTTTCGAGTCAGCCTGTTTATGCATGGAGAAAAAAAAGATGGTATAAAGTAGCAAAGCAACTCTGAAGACTTTTCTCCAACACTTCACACCAATGGAGTTCTGTGGGTGTGAGCTGGAAAATTGATGAAAGACAACACAACAAATGAGATCATAAAATTTCCCTTGACAATCAAATGCAACCAGTCATCAGTCAAGAGATGCCAAAATCCCTGTTTAAAAGACAGGCGTTGAGACGAAGGAGCCTTTCATTTGGGAACCAGAAGGGTTCCCTCTGGTGACACAACACATGCCCTGGAGAGGCGGAAAAGCAGAGGTGCGTCACATCCCCCTCGGAAAAGGTGACAGCCCTCTAAGGTGTGCCACTGCCTGTTGGCGATGCCAGGGGAGAGTGGTTGATACCTGCACTGGGGCAAATCTCACCACACTGAGGCGTCTACGCCATCCCTGGTGGTAAACCACACGCTTTACACTTTAAGAGAACACTGTCACTGTGTGTCTTTTAAAAAAAAAAGAGCTCCCAAAGGTTCACAGATAAGGAACTCCAGCAAAACATATCAACATTTCCTTCTTAATATTTAAAGTTCTCAACTGACACATCCAAAGTGCATTTTCATTATCTAAGTGCCTACAACAGCAAGTCTGCTCCAAAAGTATGCCTTCCTTGTACTTTAGGTGTCACTTCCATCTGAGAACCACATCATGAATTCAAAGGCTCAAAACATACAGCACTTTGCTTCATATGGCTCTGAAAAACATGGAAGAATAAAAAGCCAAAGAAGAGGAAGGGAGGCCAAAGCAAAACAAGGAAGGTAAAATCTAATTAGGTTGTGAGTGATGGCAACAGTGAGGTTTACTTTAAAACAATAAACAGTGCATTGCTCGAGCATCCCCAGATTGGAGAGGCGAATTGCACGGCAGGAGTAAGTTGATATTTTGTTTGTTTGCGCTGAGATTTTTCTCAGAGGCCCCTCTGAAACTGAGAAATTCCTGCGTAGATGAAATGGCCGAGCAGGGGCCTCACCGGGTGTGTCTAATCAAAGCCACATCCACTCACACAGACCTGCGTGAAAGGCACCGGCAAAACACAGGTTAGGACTGTGTTTAGTGTAATGGCCTGGTATTTATTTGTTTGACAGCAAAATGCAAGTAAAATGGTGGCTTGAACTTATTCATATGGAAAGTATATAAGTGAATATACTTTATTTGTACTTAAGTATTTTAGGGGATTTATGTGTTACCTGACCTTATATGAAAGCAAATACACTCACTCAGTTACACTACCATGTCAAGTCCGTACTTTGTATTGTTTTTTCATTTACACCTTGTGTAATCATTACAAATCTTGACTTGGTTTTAATACTTTTTTCTTTTGCCCAACTACCAGAGGTGGAAAGTAATGAACTACATTTACAGTGCTTGAGTACATGGTTCACTGTAACAGTACTTTTTTTCCAGTATAATTAAATCGTACTACTTTTACTTTTATGCGTTTTTTTTTTCAGCTAAGCTACATTTATTTTTCATCACATTAAGAGTGAAAAATAATAATGCATTTAACTCAAGGAGACTGTAAGCCAATTATAAAAAATACAGTATGTGCAAATATTTGATAATTCAGTTTTGAGACTCAATCAAAATAAAGCAGTTTCCTGCTGAAACTCTACATTTCAGACACCAAATGCTTTAGTCAGCTGTAGCAATGTCTGAGACAGTGGAGACAAGATGAGCATCCCTGGCCCAATTTAGTGTGCTAAAGATCCAAAACCAAAATCCACGGAGATATCCGCATTTCACAGCTCAACACATAACCTGCGGAAACATGTACAGATAAGCCATTAGCTAGCAGAGTGAGCTATACTAGCTAGCCAGATAGTTGATGTTTTATAGCATGAAAGCTCTGTAACTTAAGATATCACTTCGATGTTCGGTAGTGATTGCCTGTTGTGTTAAATATATAAATATATAAGTGCTGCTACAGCCTAATGCTCAGGGGAATGTGTAAGAGGCATGTTTGCTAGAAAGTTAACTATGTAGCTAGAAACATATATGAATTAACAGTTAGCTAGCTAACAAACTTAGCAAGCTACTGAAATGCCAATATCATTTGGCTAAGTTAGCTAAGTTAGCTAGCCAGTTGACATTATCTTTCCTTATATAATGTTAATAATCAAGGTGGTGTTCACTTCAGAACAGCTTGGTTAGTTAACATAAGAAGAGAATAGAAAACAGAACATGTAGCTTTTTCAAATCATTGGTCAGAAAATTAGCAAAAATGAGCACTCAGATTAGCACGCCTGAGAGCTCCTGTGCCACCATTTGCTGGTTTACTTTTGCTGCAGTGAACTGTTTGTTTGGGGAAAAGCTAGAAACAGGGAAATTCACTTATATAGTCTTCTTCTACTAATAATGATAATGATTAAAATGTTTGATATAAAATTCAAACTATTTCTGGGGGTACAATATTTTCAGGGATTTTTTTTTTTTCATTATTAGTCATAATTTGGTTATCTGCCACACCTGATGCAGCCCATTGAGGGCCACAAGGCTTAAAAATTTCAAAAGGCTTAAAAATTTCAAGAAATCAACTTCCTTCATCTATTTGTTTAATGCTTGCTAATTTCCTGACCAATGGTTTCTTATTAAGACCATTAAAAGCTTAATATTTTGCCATTTTGGGCTTGGCCCATTTTTTTGCCCAGGAGTGTATATATTTAAAACCATACAATCAAACACCAATTTGTATGGATGCCCTAATTACCTTTGCATGAACAAACCTAATAATAAATTTGTGTGAATTCCAACAAATAAGGTTTGGCGTGGTTAAACTACTTTCTTTAATTTCATGAAAAAGTCTTAAGAAAAAAAATATGAACACTAACCTTAACCTTTCTAAGTGTTTATACAATGAAGAAGAAAAATATGTTCTAATGTCATGTGACTTTTAATTTCAGTAAAAATTCTTTACTTTTTAGTTTGACACTTTTTTTAGTATGGGAAACGTTTAATTTTCACTCTGATGTATTTCTGGCTAGCTGCTTCCACTTTTAATTGAGTATAATTTTTTAAATGTTTAAGTATAATTTTTTGTACTTTTTACATCCCTGGTCATTTGTACACATGGGTTTAACATAAGGATAATCTATGACTATTTTTGTGCATACAATTACAGGGACAGAAAAGAAAAGCATTTATGGAGGGGGGGAAAAACTTTGTCAGCAGGCATCAAATGAGCTGTAGTCATAAAGCATGCCAAATGCATTTATGTAGCCAAGAACAAAGCGGTACGTCCCGGCCAAATCCAGAGCCATCTTTATCTTTACAGCACTGCAACACTGATGATTGATTTTAATTGATGACACACTGCATAATATGGCATTAATGAGATTTAATAAGGAACAGGACTTAAAGCTTTTCCCACTGTACCATGTACATATTAATAGCTTCTAAATGTGACATTTTGTCCTTCAGCACTTTGCTGGAATTTGTGAAGCTTTGCGTTTAGTCATATACTCACTTTATTCTCTCCTCTAGGATATTTCTTCTTAGATAGTTCTGCTTTTGCATCAAGGCTATGACATGATGTAATCATTTCGAAGCAAAATTACATACATTACATACACTGCAATGTATTTACCCTGATATATATACACTACCTTTTCCACTCCATTTTAAATATTAAAATGTTATTCATATATTAGCAGATGTAGTTATGAAACATGCAGACAGTTTTAAAGCTATTGTTTTCTGAAATATTTGGACTTTTAATGTGTCATGATAGTTTTACTTTCTCAGTCATATTATGTCCTGAATATTCCCTTTAATATTCTACACACACACACACACACACACACACACACCCTGAGATGGAGTGTTGATGGCATGCAGCATAAACAGACAATGGGCTAAGGAGAACAACCTAAACACTGCCACAGTGAGTAGAGCTTTTTATGTGCACAAAGTAAAAAAAAAAAAAGAAAGAAAGAAAAAAAACACACACATATACACACTTTAAAAGGCACTTTTACAGGACATTTCAAGTGGATGAATCACAGGAAGGTGACGGTTGAACAGACTGTCCTGACACTGTCAGCCCTCGCTTATACCCCATCGCCAGAAAGAGAGAGAGAGAGAGGGAGAGAAATAAAAAATGAGAGGTAAGGAGATGCCATGGCATTAGCGAATATTTGTAGAGGAATAGAGAATGCCCATAAAAGGGCAAAAATGATTCTCCGCGGATGCTGCTTACTATAAACGCAGCACTGTGAAAGTGAGCATGGCCCTCTTGCTCGGTCATGCTTCACACTGCTCTCAGATGCCACTTTGAATCCTACCTGACTGTTAACACTAAACATTTCTCCCTCTTTTCCCAAAACAGCCATTCATTTCCCACACCAAGGTGCACATTTCTGAAGTTTGGAGTGGTTGAATGAACACGCTTTCATCAACTTTAAGAGGAAAAATAATATTGTACAGGATGTAGAAAGAAAGGAAGTGATGGCTAAAAGGCCTCCATTCTGTGGCTGGTTTTGCTAACGTTTTGCTTAGCCTGTAGGGTGTTAGCCGTCCTATCAGGTTACCAGCACAACACAGCATTATGAAGAGAGTGGCACTGCTTCTGCGAAGAAAATCAGTACTTTAAAATGTAACTTATAAAGCATTTGATGACTTCTTGAGCAGCATTCGGAGAACAGAGCACCTCTGGACGTCTAAAAATGAAATTACAGATAGAGGTAAAAAAGAGGAGGGGAAAGGAGAAAACAACATAAGGAGAGAAAGATAAATAATCAAAGGTCAAGGCTCAGGTGGTAATAAAGAAGGTTACTTTAAGGGGAAGAATGCAATCCTCAGCCCACCAACCTCAAAATCTCCTTCAACCAGCTAACGAGAACCTTTGTAGAACAAAGAGCTTGCAAACGTGCTTTCAGGACCCACCTGTCCCCCAACTTGTTTTAATCACATCTGTAACTACCGTTGTAGGACGTGTTAATGACAAACACGTGTGCTGTAAAGAAATGGGGCAATCAGAAGTCTCGCCTTCCCCCCGGTCAGGAGTGCTATTACACAGGAACCCCAACGGTCCAGGCCTCAGCTTTGATAGGTTCAGCGTCTCACAGCAGATCTTTGGCTGACCTCCACATAAGGGTTTGCGGTTGAGGACAAAGAGCGTCGATACATTATTAAAAGGGCTGGTGGAGAGAAGGGACACTCCCAAGGACCTGGTTACAGTTGAACTACACCCTGAGCGATGGCCGTGTTTAAAGTTTTTTTTTTTTTTTTTTTTTTTTTTAAAGGTGGTAAAATAAAATTCACCCTGGTTGAGCGCATTAAATGTCAAGGGGATAATTGCTTTTAGGTTTTGACTTTGACAGCAGCGAGATCAGAAAGAACGAACGAAAATGCCGTAACAATGCAAAGGAAAGGACATAAGCGAGCAACGAAGCATGAAAAGATATCTGGTGGAGTATTGGCAAATGAATAGAGTAAACCGCACTAAATTAAGAGATGCATCAAGGTGGAGGCTGCCAGCAGGAAACGGAGAGTGGCTGATTTGCCTAATCTCTTCAATGAAATTGACTTTTAAATACAATATTCAATTTGTGAGTGGCTCGAGACAGGAAGCTTTTGCTTTTTTTTTTTTCTTCAGTCGATAATAACAAAATAACATGTCTAGGACATAAAAGCAAACATCAAAATGACAAGAGCTCAGCTTAAACAGTGGAACACAATTCCATGGAGCTTTTCGAAGGTACATACACTCAATCTGAAGGTCTTCGCTAACAAGGGCATATCGAATTAGTTCTGCTCTGGCCTTTCAGCTTTTATAATAATAACAAGGTGAAGCTTTAAACCAAAAAAAAAAAAAAGAAAAGAAAAACAGGGCTAAAAACAAGTAAGGGCCTTCATAAAATAAGTGAGTCAGAAAATACTGTAGGACCCAGGTATTTGTAGGTAACGGATTTAGGAAGAAAAAAAAAGGCTCCATCTAGCACTATAAATGGTTCTTTGGCATGGCTGTTAGGGAAAACTCTTATCTGACACTATTTGATAATAATTGTGAACTTACATATAATATCTATATATATCAAATTTATGTGCAAATTTTTATTATGCATTTACAGATGATGGGGTGTGCTGTTATAAGAAAATAATCAACAACAAGGTGATGCTGTTAACATCCTGGAGTTGATTGTTTTCCAATAACAGAAAGTCCCGAAGTGTTTATTCCTCTTATACCAAAGAAACAATTTTTATTTATTAAAGAATGGCAATATTATTTTTTATCTGTTCATAGTTTCATGTAGTTTAATACATTTAATGTTGTGGAACATCTGCAAAACAAGTTAGTTCTTGTTATCACTAATGTTATGACAGCTCTAAATAGTCATTCACCCATGAGCATCGATCATCGATTTTTCTTCTTCTTAGGGTTAATATGTCAAAAAACACATCATAGTAAATAAAAATGCTAAATAAATATCTCCACACTGAAAATTTCACCATATTATACAAGCGGTTGTGTAAATTAATACTATAATAACAATACCATATTGGAACGATCACATTGATATAAACCTGTGATATTCCCCAGAGCTGCTGTTATAGAAAATGAATCAGCACCTTCTGACTAATCAGAATCAAGAACTGAATTATTATATACAGTATATCTAAAAATCTATTGGAAAATGAAAAAACAGCAAAAACAGAATCAACCAAAAAAAAGAAAATATGACATATAACACCTGCTCTAACAAAAAATTTCAATTCCCACTGCCTCAAAGGTTCCACGCAGAACCCTGTACCAGAGCCAAAGAGGTGTGTATGCCATGTAATATACTAATAATGGAGAACTGTATACGTAGTAACGTCCATTTTTCCCAAAGGACTAAGAAGAATTTCTCCAAATGTAAGCTAACTTCATCTAGTTGGATACTGTTAGTTTAATAGTGAGTTGTTAGAGGGAATCATTAAACTCATGCACTGAGTGAAAAGCAAATCCCAAGCCTTCATACCACTGAAGTAAAAATCGATGTTTCTCTCCGCCAGGCCTCATTATACCTAATAGATCTCCTCCTTTGTGATGATGGACCAGTTACTGTACCATTACCAATGAAACACAGGTGTGTGTTCAGCAAGAGCACAGCTCGGCCTGTAATCAGAATGTTTACACCAACTGTCTGCAGGATACTGACACGTTCCCTGAGTAAAATGGGCCTCTCTCTCTCACTCTCTCTCTCTCTCTCTCTCACACACACACACACACAGACATACATACACTCACACACACAGAGAAGATGCAGAGAGAGTGAGAGAGAGAGAGAGAGAGAGAGAGAGAGAGACAGAGCAGAGACACACCACAGGTCCAAAATCACTCTTATTTCTTCTATCAAACACAGACAAAGAATTATACAAAAGACTGAGACAGGCTAGTCAAACAAAAAGAGGACAAATGAAAGGGGAGGAAGCGTGCTCATAAAATCCAGGAAGGCTGTGACAGATATTAAAACAGCGCGGCTATCCTGGAAGGTAATATGGAGAGATTAGTGGGAGAGGAGAGAGGTTGGAAAGAGAGCGGGTCACACTGAATTCTTCAGCCTCTGAGCTGTTTGCTGGCTACGGAGACACGGAGACAAAAAAAGCACTGTGTTCCAGCCGAAACCTAACACGGCATATTTTCGGTGGCAGCTCCAGAAAGATACCAATCTTTCTCTGTCTCTTTACCCCTCACTTCAGGGTCCCCCTCTTTTTTTTATTTCTTCCACACACACACACACACACACACACTCACACACACACAAGTTCTATGCAATATTCTTCCTTGGCCAACAAATAAATAGAGGAAATTTATAGCCACAGTGTCAGTTCCTTTTACTTTATGACTCTTGGTTGGACGAAGCAGCGCAGGTCTGCCTGAAGACAATTCAAGCAGCTTGTTTAAGGCAATGTGTTGGTCTGGAAATGTAACTTCTTTTCCACTGTCTGTCTTCTGCTCTGTCTACATGAATAAATTAATAAATAAAATAAATTGGCAGTTTAACATCCTATTTAAGCAAGCTTCACTGGACATGTGATGGGAAAGCTAATATTTCATCATTCTGAGATTTATGTGAGGAACTTCAATACTTCACCTGTATTTATGCCTCTGAGAAATTGAAACCGTTCTCCTTTGACGTTACCGTGAACATTTTGAGAAAGAAATTGCTCCATTATTTCGGCCACAAATCAATGCTTCCTCTTTGTCTCACACATATTAAAGGGGTATGTTTTTACAGCATAAATAAAAAAAAAGGCCTAGGAGGAGTACGCACAATATGCACCTGTGTGCTTTCAGTTTCACACAGCATGACTGTAAAAGAGTAAAGACTTCGCCCAGATGTGCTATTTGTCTCAAACAATGCAACCACATTTATACACCTTTGCCATACATACATTTGGATCAAACTGATGGAGATCATTCACGCCTCATTTAAATATGACGAAGAAGCACTTGTGGATGAAGGAAGCATAATTACAGCTTTGCCGCCACTGACAAGCTAAATGTGCGGCTACTCTCGACAGCAATCTTCCCCGTCCGCGGTCGCTCACCTCCAATCACCGTACACTACAATTTGACTGTCTCTGTGCACTTCCTCATGCATTTGAAGGAATATGAGAGTTCTTTTTAACTAAGGAAATAGCAAATTGTTCTAACCATAATAGGAAATTGTATGGAAGTGTTTCAAATCATTGCTTTTTTCTCCCTCTCTGTCAAAAACATACCGAGAAATTTTGTGACAGCATCAAAAAAATCTGAATACATGCAAAACAGGAGACAGAAATGGAGAAAAAGGTGAGGCATTACCTCATCTGGAAGGACATTAGATATTAGTTTGTTTATAGGTTCTGCCACCCTATGCTATAAAATCATAGCCATCATGCTAATTACTTTCAGTATGATGGTAATAGTACTGGTGTGTTACGTAATTTAACCGCTTAAAATCCCAGGATCTGTCAGTAGATCTAGGCTTACTTTTCTCTCTCGCTCTCTCTCTCATAACTACAGTACAGTCCTTGTCTATAAGTTTCACTATTACATAGTAGGGTGTGCATACATTTTTGTTAATCAACCTGTAATTCAAAAAAGTAGTGTATGCTCATGATCTTTTCCATATAGCAAAAGAGCAAAACAGCAAAAACTTTTTCAGGACATCACTATTTTTAGACTGTTTTATTTATTTATTATTTTATTTATTTATTTTAGCGAATGAATCAAACTGCACTTCAGTTAACAGCCATACACAGGCTGCAAATTACATTTCCAGCGTAAATGCTTTTTTAGGCTACACTGCCAAGGAGGAAAGTAAATAAATGTATAAATTAAATGTGCCAAATAATAAATCTGTGTATCTTATTACACTAATTCAGGATGTACCAGCGCTCATGTGGAAGAGCTGAAATCATTGATTCTGTAACTGAGAGCGTGTATGGAAACTCCTTATAGTTTAAAGATGGAGGATGCAACGTCTACAGCAGAGCCTGGGAGGTTCTTCTGTTCAACTCCTGCCTCAGTAGAATTCGAAAATGAGTCTGGATCGTCCTCTTCAAGGTGGCATGTATCACTGATCTGACTATGAACTAGCTGAGTAGTGATGGATTGGATAGTGATGCGCAACCCGCGGCTCCGAAAGCACTCTTTCAGACGTTGGGATTCACTCTGTAACAGTGCAAGGATTTTATTTACTTCATTTTATTTAGCTTTAAAGGAAAACAAAAATAATTATACGAGGTATTCCTTTGGGAGTGGATGAGCGTGTAAGGTGATATCAAAATGTTAAAGGTCTAATAAAGCAAAAGAAAGTCAAAAAAAAGACTTTTTGTCGCTGTTTTTTCCATTGGATAATTGACAACCCAACAGTGGTGACTAGTGAAAGTATTAGTTGACTGTTGTATTAGTTGTAACTCCTATTACATAGTAATGACTGAATATACTTTAGTTAAGAACATTGTAATAATTTAAGATTCTTCATCTTCAGTAGCTGCTTTATCCTGGTCAGGGTTGCAGTGGATCCTGTGAAGTCAGAATACACCCAGGATGGAATATCTTTCAATTGCAGGGCTTCATGCACACACATTGACACCTAGGGGCAACTTAGGGTACCCAATTCACCTACTGGCATTTGGGATGAAACAGGAAAACCTAAACAGACATGGGGAGAACATGTGAAACTTCACACATAGAGTAGCCCGAGCTCAAGAACCAGGGACCCTGGAGCTGTGAGACAGCAGTGAGAATATGAATTAATGGTTAATGGAATGTAAATTTGGGCTAAAACATTATTTTCTTTCTTTAAAAAAAACTGATTAGGTGTAATAAATATGTCAGTGAGTGGAATTGGAAATGGAACAGGTTCCTAAAACCGGACAGCTCTATTATATATGATGTGAGAAATGAGTACTCTTTTATTATGTTTTGTTTTGTTTTGTTTGTTTGTTTTTTTCCCTTTGGTGCTATAACGGCGTGGTCATTGATATCAGTCCTCACTTGCGATTCGCATGCATTCTGCAGGAATGATAAATCTGACCACTTGTCTTTTTCCCAACAGAAGTGTTTAGGCTCAGCTTGTTCTTATTGAATGTTATGTTTATCAGGACAGTTTCACTCTACAGATTGCCTTCCTTTTCTTTTTTCTAGAAGAGCTGAACATTCTTACCGAATTTTCTCCCGGGCAGCCCGTGTTTGAAGTGATAGCAAAGAGAGGGGGCAGGAGAAAAAAAAAATGCATTGCCATAAATTCATTACAGGGGCCCGGCAGTATTTATAAACATGGCGAGATGTTGTTTAAAATATCTGACTTAACAGATTACAGATATAAACTTTTTACTGGGGGGAAAGGGGCGCCAAAACGCGCTGTGTTTACATGGGGGGAGTCAAGGTACACAAACGCCTCCTTGGAGCCTTGAGTGACTAAAAATGAAATAAACATTCAATAAAATAAACACGGGGGCACTTGCGTATGGCCCGGGGTAGAAAGGAGGCTTTACCTTGTGGAAGGGGCTGCGTCTCATTTGCACTGGGTCATGTAACCTAGCTGCCTTTCCCTCTCAGGTGCTGTTGGAGGACCTGGTTGTAGATGAGCTTCAAAGAGCTTACACACAAACACTCACAGACACACACACACACACACACACACACACACACACACATACACATTCTCACACTTAGAGCTATGATGTTACAGCACCAATAAGAAATGACTCAAGGGCCCTGAAGCACCTTTGGCCCTACTACTAAAGAATATACAAAAGTACTCAGTTGTAGAAGGAAAAGGAAATAAAAATCACATTCAATTAAAGAGAGGATGTCGTTGAATGAGAAGAAAAACAGTGACAGGAATAGCGCTTGCAGGTACGCTATGTGCCTCAGTGCTGTGTGTATTTGTCCCCGTTATTTATTGTATCTGGTCTGTAAAAAAAGACTCCCTAGAGACTACGTGTTTGGCAAAGTAGCCTCCCAAAGTGCACTTCCTGGCATAATGGCTGTGTCTATCCTAACAACGCAGACTCGTGCCAGGACCACCCGCTGGGCATCAGCACGCTGCCAATAACTAATGCCAGGTAAGTAACACAGCTCCTAATCATATCCAATCTCAATCACTCACAACATAAATGTAGATTTGCCTCCAATAACACAGCTGACAGACGACGCAAAACAAGGAGGGAAATATTTTCAGCACATCAATCATGGATCAGATATGAGTGAATCATTTTAATGCAGTTCATGATCTACGGGGTCGTCATCTGTAAATGATGCAGTAAATACTGTTAGGTTCAGTTTTTAACTAACATTATTTACTGCATTAACTTTACTGCATTAATTAACTAACAAATGTTTAAAAAAGTAATGCTGTAAGAGACACAGTGAGTTTACATGTGTATTAACTGACATTTTATTGAAATGTTAACAAAATACTCCAGTGATTGGTGTTTACTGAATGCATGACTGAAAATAAATCCAGATAAATTAGCAAAAATGAAATTACAACATGTTTACAAGGTTTCAATAATTACAAATATAAACATATGAATATGAATACCTTAGATCTCATTGTAATGGTACAATGGTGCAGTTCCCCACCAAACTATTAAATCATAATAATAAATAATAATAATAAATAATAAAAACTAAAGAAATTAATATTATAGGAGATATACATATATACAATGCAATTATAAAAGTCTTGTGCACATATATTGTGTGCATTATTTGTTTTATTACATACATACATACATACATATATATATATATATATATATATATATATAAAATTGTGTTAATATATATATATATATATATATATATATATATATATATATATATTAACACAATTTTCAGTTTAATGTTACTTATAGTGTATTAATGCTGTAGTTCATAGTTTGTTCATGTTAAATAATTCCTTAAACAAAGTCAGTTAAGACAGACAGCAGCACACTGAGACATATGGAGAAAAAGTACCTTTACCACTTCTGCAACATTGTACACTACATAGATTTTACATAGATTTTTAACTGAAGACCCCGTATCATTAATAAATGACCTGTGAAGTCCTGCAAAGCCATGGTGTGCATGATGTAAACCAGAGTGTCTGGGATTTTATTATTTTTTAATGATGTTCCTGTGATGGAGATCATCAACTACTATTACTGTCTACTATCATAGTAATAGTTATAAGCCTAGTTGACTGATCACTAGAATTAAACCAGTTACAAATTACATTCTGTAAAATCATAGTAATAGTTCTTTTATACATTTTATTAAAATTAAGTTTTATGACATTACAGTTACAATTCACATGGTTTATACTTGTTTTTGCATTAAAATATAAAGCTTAATAACATAAAAACAAGTATAAACAATGTGAATTGTAACTGTAATGACATAAAACCTATAATTTAATAATAATAATAATAATAATAATTTATTTTCTATAATTTTAATAAAATGTATAAAAGAACTGTTACCATGCTTTTACAGAATGTAATTATTTTGGGTTCTCTGAGTGAAAGTTATGTGTAAAAATATAATAATAATAATAATAATAATAATAATAATAATAATAATAACAGTTCTTGTAAATAAATAAGCTCCATCCTGGTTGAATCCTGAACTTGGGTTAGTGTCTTGCATGTTTCATATGTTCTGCCCATGACTGTGTGGGTTTCCTCCAGGTTCTCTGGTTTCTTTACCAAAAAACAAATACACTGTAAGTGAACTGGCTACAAAAAATTGCCCCTAGATGTGAATTTGTGTGCATTGTTCCTGCGATAAACCCATACCATACTCCCACTTCATGCCAGGTGTAACCCTGACCAGGATAAAGCTGTTACTGAAGATTAATAAATGAATGAATGAATGAATATTTGTCTAATATTTGAAACGTTCTGAAGATCATAGACATAAAATAAATCTGATCTGTGATCATAAGGGGATCTGTGAAACATTTTTCATACACTGAAAAGGGTCTCTGAATGCAAAAAGCAGGTATATAAAGAGCTCAAATCAAAGCGTCTAGAGTATTTTGCTGAAATGTGTCTCAGTGTGGATGACGAACACAGCCAATGTGTATGTGTTTTAAATCCAGATGGTACAGCAAGAGCATTAATATGTTTAATTTACATAGTACCAAAGCTCAAGGATCCTTCATGAAGTATAATCATAACCCCAAAAAGCAATACAGGAAATCAAGATACAATCAGACATCAATTCTGATCTTATAAAGATGATAGATTAGACTGAAGAAGTTTAACACGCAGCTTTAAAAGATAATGGGAGAAAAACGAAAGTGCATTTAGAGACCGAGGGGAGAAAATGAGTCTGGCAAAAACAAGCAGAGAAAACAGAAAGGTTGGGCTGAAAGCACATACAGTCCTTCACTGTTTAATGTCTCGCTGACATTTCTACCATCAGCCGGGTCCCAATCCCTTCCTTCTCTCCCTCTCTCTCTCTCTCTCTCTCTCTCGTGCTATTCCTATCAGGCTAGAGAAAGACGTGAAAAAAATCAGGAAAGCTCTAGAAAAAGATGAGACGTATGCTGTCTTTAACACATGCAAGGTCTAGTGACCCAGACAAGGTCATGGGTCAGGGTTCAGCAGAGGGGCAGAGAATCTGGCAGCTGCAGCTAAAGCTGTCTCCGATTTCACCCGAGCCTCAGCCTTTTCTCTTTCATTCTCTGAAGGTTACAGTTGGATGTTTGTGTAGTGCCTTAGAGATAGAGACTGTCTCAATCCCTGTGTGTGTGTGTGTGTGTGTGCCGATTCACACACACGGCCCAAGATACTGTGTAATTTATAACTGGCCTGGTTCTGGAGTCACAGAGCTAAGGTGAAGCTAAGTAAACATTTGACGAGGAATTTAATAAGAACCTTTAATTAATTTTAAGATGCTTTTCATTTGACAGCAAGTAAAGCGCTAGTAGGGACGAGCCTTTGACAACAACTCCGGCATTGTGTTTCGATCCCACATCAGGATGTCCAGGTGTTAAGTATTGCTTTGGATGAAAATTAGGTTGCAGGCCAGCTGTTTTTGGGACACGTCCCAAACCAAATATTTTTTTAAAATCTACCTACTTTATTTTCAGAGCATGTGTCTACCTTTTCTCCGAAGTGTTTACATAACTCTGTCACTGGCTCCACCTGGTACTGCCAGTGTCCAAAACCACACACACACACACACACACACACACTACCTATACCTTCCCAGCCTATCTTTGCCCCCACCTTCCTCGTCCTACACAGGACTGCAAACATTTTAAATAACTCGATCAGCGCTAAAACAAATAGAGGTGGAAATGCTACGCCGTGACACATCTGTGTTCTGTTAAGGTGACAGGAAAACAGAGAAGGAAAAAGCAGCCAGGATTTGAAAGGCTGCCATTTTATAGAGGCTTTCTCAAAAACACCGTTGGCCTGGAACAGAATTAGAGATGACGCTCAGTGCATTGACATTTCTTCTCATAGAACAAAACACAAAAATATTTTTTAAACAAAGTAATATTTCTTATGTTTCTCCAAAATGCTAAGAGCACTTAAGATTGGACAGAAATCAGCACAGGGTTTAGTTCAAGGAGAAGCCAGGAACTTCAGAAACCACTAACTAATAAATAGGAATAAAATACAATGGTGTGTGTGCTGTTATAGAAAAAAAGAATCCAGATCGGGGTGGAGTACTGTCACTATTACCATCCTGGAGTGGATTATTTTCCAATAATAGCACATCCTGAAGTGTTTAATTTCTTGTATACCACAGCAATTTGCCAACAATTACAATTTTGAATTTATTAATGAACATATTATGCCTTTTATCCATTTATAGTTACATTTAAATGCTGTTATCAATGAGACAATGTAGTTCCTGTTATCATTTAAGTTATAGTAGCACTAAACAAGTATTTCCTCACTAGTCTTTCTGTTTTTCTCTTAAGAAAGAGCAAAGAATCTCTAACAACTAAAAAAAAAACTACTGAGCACTATATAGTGCTAACACTGGAGACTCCTTCCATAAATATTATATAAACATTTATATATAAACTCCATACAGAGTAAATTTTTTGTGAAAAATTTTTTAATCTTAGCTGTTACTATACAAATGATAATGTATTAAATCACGCACATTAATATAAACCTTTGATTTGAATTACAGCCAGAACTATTGTCAGAGCTGCTTTTATAGACAATTAATCAACACCTTCTGACCAATCAGATTCAAGAATTCAACAGCGATGCCGTGTAAAGTTTTTCAAGCAATCTAGATAACATAGAAGCAAATGAGACAAAAAGCCACAGGTTCATCAAGTTGCGACGACTCATGATGCGTGTCAGGGTTCGGCGTTGTGTGAGTGTGAGGTGTGTGTTTCCGACATTTTGAATCATTTCCCAGATGCTCTCTGGGGTTACACAGCCGTCTGGGGCTATAAGGAAGCCTGAGAGCTGACCCGTCTGTGTCTCGTCTCTGCTTTACCCAGAGAGGTTCTGGACACCGCTACTCAGGGGAGCATTATTTGAAGAAGCAGAAATACTTTTTCTTGGAGCTTTTTTCAGCTCCATACACTTCACAGCATTTTTGAACTCAAGCTTTCTGTGTGTTTCTTTCCGAGCGATTTTTATCACCCCGATTATGACGCCTTACTCAACATCTCTGTCTCAAATGATGAATGAGTGCCATAATGCTTTAATCTTGTGACATCCGTGCTGCAGCGTCAAACCGACAAAGCAAAGTAAACATTTAGATTAAACAGTTCTCTTTAAAACTGCACCGCCAACTTGGAGAAACTAAATAATAGCTCTTGCTCAAACACTAATCCTGTCCTAGAGAACACTTCACCTGTGCAAAGAATGCCTCCAAAATAGAAGTGTTCGTCATAGATAGTCGGGGCGCTTACACACAGCACCACCTGGTGGACAGGAGAAAAATCCAGACGCAGGGACTGGTGTAAGAACTTTCTTAGATCATAAGAGTTTTTATTTTCGAAGCGTGTCTGTGTGAAATATTTCAGACTGCTGGATCTGATTCCTCTGGTTCCTAGCTCCAGCTGTAAATGAAAGTCCTGTCCAAATAGAAAAGAGAGAGAGAGAGAACATAATAACAACTGTTTGTTGACCCTAGGACATTTGGCGCTTGCTTTTGCTCTTCGCAAGCATCTGGCTATTGTTAACAACGATTTATTGTTAACCCCAAGCTGTCAACGTTTGGAAAGATAGCAGGGATTGCACACTGACACAACACATAACTCCAAATTAGAGGTGCCATGACTTTTGTCAAGCACACACGACCTTTATCGAGACTCCAAAGGAGAGTGGAAGGCATTATTTCCAGATCAACTGTTTCAGACTGATATTCAACTTCGACAGGATAAGTAGGGGTCCCTGAGGAGAATGGGGTGCTATTTAAACCTGCTAATGGTGTACAACTTACAGGACTTTTTTTTTCTTTCTTTCTTTCTTTCTTTTTTTGTGATAGGGCTCAAGCTAGCGATGCTAACTGGACCTGTAGCCACCTGCAAATTACAACTTAGTACTCGAAGAGTTAAGAATGTGTTTCTTTCAGCCTATTGTTGGAGTGTGCAGGTCAGGCAAGGGGGGAGGGCCGAATAGATTGTGCTAAGAGGCTTTAATCCCCCCGCCTGTCAAGCCCGAACCCTGCTTGACGTCCCATTGATGTGTAACAGAACAAAACAGTGGGCCCCTCGCTAAGCTGCTGCCCGGGCCCCATTCACAGCGACAGGAGAGCAAATTCTTCAGCTGCTCAGATCCCTCTGTCTTAAAGGGGCAATGCGCAAAAAGTCTCAAAAAACAACAACACAACAGCAAGGTGGAATACACAAATAGCAAAAAGAGATGATTCTTGAAGTTTCCATTTCTACTTTTTAAAGCTACAGACGTAGTACAAGAGCAAAAAGACAATGACATGCTTGTTGCTGGAATATTTGAATTTCTTGATAAAATGGGGATCAAATTTATTTTTGAAACAATATTCAAATTGGGTAATCTAGTAAAACAAAACCATTTATAATTATCATATTTTTAAAAGTACATACATATATTTATTATTTTATACTTTATGTAAAATATTTAAAAAATATGAAATAAAAATAAA
The DNA here is from genome assembly GCF_027358585.1 of Pangasianodon hypophthalmus. Lineage (NCBI taxonomy): Eukaryota > Metazoa > Chordata > Actinopteri > Siluriformes > Pangasiidae > Pangasianodon > Pangasianodon hypophthalmus. The sequence continues at coordinate 7,163,792 of NC_069729.1, read as the reverse complement.
AAAAACTAAATAAATATGAATATACATTTAAAAATGAATACATAATACACCAGAATAGTGTAATACTGCAGGAAATGATAATCCTGTTAATAGATCACATGTTTGTTGTTTAGACCTGTGTCTATTTTATTTACACATATTTATTTTCACAATTTTTTTTTTCGCATGAGATTTTCATGAATTGCTGCATGTGCATGTAATATATCACTGTCCAAGCTTTAACTCAGTTCTTTTTTTTTTAAATTATGGATTTAGAGGAACAAATTCAGAACATTCATTTCCAAAGTGTTCTGAAAATATGTTTCACCCAAACCATTACTGATCTTCTCAAATTTTGGAAATAAGATTAGGCTTAAAAAAAAAAAAAAAAAAAAAAAAAAAAAAAAAAAAAAAAGCACAGTAAGTTCCACATGACCTTCTCGAATATTTGATCCAAAGGATCTCAGATTGCCAAGGACCATGTGATAATTCTGGCACAATTAAAACAAATTAGTACAAATTGAAATATACTGATTAAAAAAAAAGCTCAGGAGATTTTACAAGGTTTTAACTGCTTTTTAATTCTCAGCAGGGGCTAACTGATCTTGGCCACAGACTGTCACTGTAGAAAAGGCTTTATTAGAAGGAAATAAATGTAACACCCCCCCACCCCCCCAACCCCCCCCCCACCCCGGACACACACACACACACACACACACACAAACACACACACACACACACACACCCTTTTTTAAATGATGTCCAGAAATCTAAATGACTCGTCTAAATTGTATGAAATTACCTAATATAGGGGAAGTCAGAAATAAATAAAAACACACTATTAAACATTAAATATACAGTATATCATATTCATTTGATATAATAAAGTGTCTAAAATGTACAAATGTACCAAAATCGAATTTAGAATTGGAAATCATGGGTTGGAGCAGAACAAAAAAAAGCAGGACGACCGTATGCAAATTGGACAGAGCTCGTTTTAATGAGACAAACCCGCTGACAAACCACAACTCTAATGCTCAGGGTTAAGAGATGCATATTCATGATATGTATATTCAAATGCATAGACATGAACTAACAGACCCACCCCCTCTCCAGCCTATTACCCTTCTCATTACTCTTTTTATTTACACAGAGGAAAAGGATTGGAGATAGACATGACTCAATTTTTTTTATTAAAAAATACTGAACACCACAAAAATCAAGTGTTTTTCAGATATAGGAAATGGATCTTATGCCTGTTTTTCTGTATATCTACAACATATCTGTGACAGCTAACCTAAAACATTCCCTGTTGCACTGGAAACAGTAAGCAATAGTCTATATAAGGATGTTTTAGAAACTGGTAGGCCTAAGAGTCATACATTTCACTTGTTTTTATGTGAATAATAGTGATCACATGTGAAGAACATGCACATTTCATCATGTTGTGCCCTGAAATTGCACATATGAACTAAACATGTGACATGTGAACAGTATGAACATAAAATGGATCATGTGAGAAGATCTCATCTAAAAAAAAATGAAATCACATGCAGTACATGTAAGACAGAAATCACGTGTTAATCATTAACATGTGAAAAGAAATAAATCGTGTAAAAAGACCACATGTGAAAATCGTTGCACTGTGTGAGAAAATGACACTGAAAAATAATAACATGAAAATGTAACACGTGAAACACGAAAAGCACACGTGTAAATTTAACACGTGAATCATGTGATCGTTCAGAAATTCACTCATGTGGTGTGTTCACCATTTAACCCAGAGTTACAAAAACACCTTCATGAAAATGTGAATTAATTTGTTATGGTTTATTAAAATGAATAAAACGCTGGTGGGATTAAGAGAGTTTGCGTTATGGCTGTGAAAAGCCACCAAACAGCTAAAAATGAGAAGCTCTTACAAAATAAAGAGGATTCTTTTTTCTTTTTTTTTTTTTGAATTGCTTCACTATGAAAGAAGTATACAGCAATATAAAGTATTTTGGGGGGGGAGCATTTATATATATATATATATATATATATATATATATATATATATATATATATATATATATACATACATACACACAATTTATTTAGATATTTTTGCTGCTCTATTTGTTTAATTCTTGCTTATTTCCTGACTATATATATATATATATATATAATTAAAACAAAGATGTTTATATTTTGTCATTAATCCATGGTGATATCTAAACCATAAAAGGAAATTTATCTACTAGAATAAAAAATGATCACGTGACTGGTTGTGGTTTAACTTGCAGGGGGAAAAAACCTGAAAATATCAGCATGCTATAAGCAAAAAGTTGACTGTCCAGTGACTCTAATTTAACTGTAGTATAAATGGCATTGATATATTCCTAAATAGTAATTAGTTTCACTTTATATTTCTGATAAAGAGAGACAGACGAGACGTTTTTAAAGATTGATGTTAGATTTGCGTTTGTGAGGAGTCACAAAACTCATTATTTGTACTTTTGCACCCCCTAGTGGCCATATGTTATACTTTACACCCACTAGGTTAGGGCTTTAGCTTTATCCCTCAGTCATACTGGAGCCTAAATAAATACCAGTGCCTTTATTCTACATCTTCTTGATTCTTCAGACAGACATGCCTACAGCATTCAGTCAAAAGAAGTGTAGTGTACACTCCTGGGCAAAAAAAAAAAAAAAAAAAAAATGGGCCAAGCCCAAAATGGCAAAATATTAAGCTTTCAATGGTCTTAACAACAAATCATTGGTCAGGAAATTAGCAAGAATTAAACAAATGGATAAAGGAACTTAGTATGAGATAGCTTCCCTCTGATTTCTTTAAATGTTTAAGTCTTGTGGCCCTTGGAAAGCTGCATCAGGTGTGGCAGATACCCAAATAATGACTAACCTTTTACGAAAAAACACCCCAGAAGATATTTTTGTAAAATTTTATACACCCAGACATGTTTTAGTTTGAATTTGACATCAAGCATTTTAATCATTATCATGATTCAACCTTTGCATACAAGAAGACTATATAAGTGAATTTCCCTGTTTCTAGCTTTTCCCCAAACAAACAGTTCACTGCAGGAAAGTAAACCAGCAAATGGTGGCACAGGAGCTCTCAGGAGTGCATTTGTTTCATTCTTGCTAAATTTCTGACCAATGATTTGTTGTTAAGACCTTTAAAAGCTTTATATTTCCATTTTGGGCTTGGCCCATTCTTTTTGCCCAGGAGTGTAGGTATAACTATTCACACCCCCTTGAACTTTTTCATGGTATTGTTGAATCCTGGAGCTGACATGGACTTAACTGGGATTATATGTCGTGATTCTACAGATAATATTGAAGTGAACGGAAAAATAAATATAGCTTGCAAAATTATTTAGAAATGTAAAAAAAAAAAAGAAAGTAAAACTTGTGATTGCAATTGCGTAAGTATTCACCTCTATTGCTAATCATTTTGCTCTTAAAAAAAAATGATGTTAAAATACACATGCTGTAGCTCAGTCGTTGTGGTGCAGAGGTTCTCCAGGATCCATAAACAACAAGTGTAAGTATTATTGCTCTAAAGAGCTTTCTTTCATGTAGATATGAATTTTAAGAATGTGGTTATCATTTACGTGATAAATATGCTAAAGCTAAATATGGAAAATGTGTACCATGTCAATTCATTTTCTTAAGAGTCTTCAGCTAACTTAACATATTTAAAAAGTTCAAATTTGATGAGCAAAAAAAAAGGGAAAAAAAACATGTATTGTATCCCCAACTGAAGAATAAAATTAACACCAATATACACTTTGAATAAAAAAAAAAAAAAAAATCATAAAAACACACTTGTTGAATTAGTACTGCTTCTACATACAGATTAGGAAAATGATCTCTTAAATTTACTTAAATTTGCAACAGTTCACTCATTCATGATATAGTCCTTGTATAGAGAATATCTGCTTACAGTAAAATAAACAGTTTCTGCTTCTCAAGAACTAATACACATTTGTGTTGATGAAGCTTTGCAACAGAATACAGAATAGCAATATAAACATATACACAGTACAATATTTAAAATAAGGACACAATTAGACAATACCTAATACAGAACCAGAATATTTCAATGTATGATAGATTTCTATGCAATTTAATATTTATATAGATAATAATATTTTATATTATGAATATTTATAGCATGGGAACAGAGTAGTCCTTTACATTTCAACATAATCAGCATTTAAATCGGTTTAAACCAGTTTTTAAATGGCATACAGGGCATATTGCTCATTGTAGCTGCTGTATGTGAGGAATTACTGTTGCATCCCTAATTAAATAGCCTAACAGTAATTTCTCCACTGGATGTCAGTGAATTAAATTATCTGCCTGAGGTGTGACTAGTCATGTGCAGGGTGTTGAGGTACATAATGATCCACAGGGCACGCTTGATTTTGCATTATTCTGCTGAGAGAAGGGAAAAGCCTGCAACTGATTTGGCTTCCTTTGGTTTATTTCCAGTCCAAATTCAGCCTATTTTAGGTAATAATGATGTCAGAGGAAGTAAACTGCAATCCACTGAAGGAAAATGAAAGCATTCCAAATTATTGTGTGACTTCATTTATGTACCTGTTAGTAAATGTAGAAATAAAAACCGTGTGTGTGTGTGTGTGTGTGCGCATGTGTCTATGGCTGAAAAGGTTCTACTCCTGCTTGGTGTTTTAGAATGACTTCAGGCCTGTTTCAAGCATGAACTACTTTAAAATATCCAGCAGATGGTGACACTTCATAATAAGCTTCTTGCCTCACAAATCCTGCAGATGGAACCAAACTGCTTTTTGCCTCTATGGGTTGTCTTCCTATGATACCCTCATATACTTTACAGTAGGTCTGTGCTCTTTCTCTCTCTCTCTCTCTCTCTCTCTCTAACAATTAATGGCCTAATGGAAAGCAAACAAGACCACAAATCCTAATGTAATGCAAACTTCCCAGTTGGTTTTGTCTTGTTTTACGCCAACTTTACACAGTGGAGTAAGTTAGTTGCCCTAAGACTAAACTCTGCAGGAGAGATACTGTATTCCCAGTAACTCCAGTGTAAGAATGCAGTTATGGTCAACACTTCACAAAATGCACTAGAAATTCTAGGATTACTTGTACATATTAACCAATTTGCTTCCAAAAAGAAACTTGTCAAAAATTCATAAACCTCTCAATGCGTGTACATAAGGACATTGTAGATTACTGAATGAATGTGTGCTGATTCCATTTGTGTGAAGCTAAATATATCACACAATAATCTTGGCTATAATCTTCCCTTTATTGTAGACCATATTCACCTCCTATTGTAGCTTCATCGCAAGACTAAAGCAATCTTAAAACACCAAATCTGTTGAGGATTTAATATAATATACAAAATATAAGGAGGAGAAAATAGACAGGAGAAAGGGCAAACATAAATAATACAAACAAAATTATAAATAATAAAAGATAAAGCAAAGTAGGAGTATATTGCCTAAAAATGTTCTACACTATAGAAGTGGAACATATTACTATAGTATTATTATCATTATTATTATTATTATTATTATTATTATTATTGAATATTTACCAGTTGTTATTACACTGCGTTTCTGAGTTGTTCTGATTGAATCAGTTATATTTTGCGTGTAAAGGCCATCAAACCGTCATGAGTAGTAAATGTCATCAATGACCTTTGATGTCATCAATCATCTGACCTTTAACAGACATGACCTCATGATCTGGATAACACTCTATTCAGCTCTGTACCTCACACACACATTGGCAAAGCTTACGAGTCTATCACGTAAACTGACTTACGAGTCTATCACGTAAACTGGTGGCCATATTGATCTGCCAAGTCAACCCATCATGCTGAATGTATGAGGTGTGTTATCCATTTAAGGAGATAATAAGATTGTCATGCAGACATACACACACAAACATGATTCAAGGTGAACTTTATGATATAACATGTTGAGACAAGAAGCAAGCATGACCTACCTGCCTCTTCTGGGCTTGGAATGTTCTTTATGCGTGTGCTCTCCACACTGTGGAGTAAATGTTGTGAAGTCTGGTATATATGGATATTCGGATATTCTAAAACAAATTAAGATTCTTCTAGGTTCCAAAGATTTTTTTTTATTTTAATCAGGGCCCCGAGACTCAGATATTATCTGAAGAAAGGCTTATGTTATAGAAAGCTTCCATTAATCATGAGGATATCACAACCTTTTCTGTATTTACTACCTACTTTTTTTTTTGCTGCTACTGTATTTATAAAAATATTGTATATAATTTCTTGGGCCCAAAAATTTGGTCATTGATCATTATACATTATCCAGCGCCACTGGGCCTGGCAGAGCAAAAAGCTCACCATCCTGCCCTGATACACAAGAGCTTGGGAAACTTCACAGGAAGTTATTCATCCATGCATTCATTCATCCATACATTCAAAGATAAAGTGTGTTCATTTATCTTCAGTAACTTCTTTATTCTGGTCCGGTTTCCAGTGGATCTGGAGCCTATCCCGGGACTACTGAGAATGAGGTAGGAATGCTTGTTCCTTCCTGGGATATTAGTCCATCACAGAGTAACCAGTCCACCTACTGGTTTCAGGGAAGTGGGAGGAAAGCAGTGAACCTAGAGAAAACCCATATGGACACAGGGAGATCATGCGAAACAGTGCACAGGCAGTAACACAAGCTCGGGAACAAACTCGAGACCTGGAACTGTGAAGTGGCTGCGCCACCAAGCCAACTCACAAGAGGTTATACATTTCTGAATTCATAAAATTACTAAAATCACTTACTCTGTGTTGCTACATGGCTACACAAACAATAGGCTATGTGTCTGTTCCAAAGACACGGTCAACTGTGGCGAGACTAGTAGCAAGTCAAACAGAATTACTGTCATTATACATTATTCAGAATAAACAGATGATCTTAATAAGTACAAATACAGAAAGCTATAACAGATTAATATATTATTTAGAGAATGGAAATGGGTCTTTGCGGCTAGTCAGGTGCAGCCCTAACAATAACAAAATCAGAAAGAAACAAAGGTGCTATACTTAGCATCTTGAAGCCACTTCCTTAACTCCTCCATAAGCCAAGAATGGGAAGGAGTGGGAAAGAGTTGTGATAGAGCAGACCTTTTATAAGCTACCCATTTGGGGTCATGGTCATAGTCACAATGGGATGATTTTGGTATTGGTACTCAACAGTGAATTGAGCACAAAGCAAATGTCTTATTGTTCTACAGTGTGTAAAAGGGACACATCACACAAAATAAGACAATAAACTATGCACTAACACGTTTGCCTTATACAAGCAAAACCACAAGCCAGCAAACCCCAAACAAAGGCAGTGTGCATCCAGTTCAGTATAATTCTCTGCCCATTGTTGGTCTTTGTTTGGACAAATCACACAACTGGACTGCCAGCAACCACAAGAATACAGAAAACCGGCAATAGACACATCACTAAGCACAACCTCCACAACTCAGTGTATAATACATGCTGTTTCCATGAGCCACCCATTTACTGACACTTTTTCCACATTGAAATTCATGATTAAATCTGCTGTATTCAGATATATAAAGTATGCTTTGGCTAAACTGTCTATGTCCAGATAGCTACAACTAACATAGATGGTTTGGGATTTAGGATTTCGGCCCAGTCCAGGGCTATTAACCAATCAGGAAACTTGACTCTTTTGTCTTTTACTTGTCATGTCAACGATAAAACTTTCGCTGTATTCTGCATTCTGAGATGCTTTTCTTCTTACCATGGTTGTAAAGAGTGATTATTTGAGTTACTGTAGACTTGTAGACAGCTCAAACCAGTCTCACCATTCTCCTCCGACCTCTCTCATCAAGATGATGTTTCTGTCCACAGAAGTGCCACTCGCAGGATGTCTTTTTTTTTTTTTTTTTTGTCGCATTTTTGTGTAAACTCTGTAGATAATGTGTGTGGAAAAATCCAGGTGATCACCAGTTTCTGAAATACTCAAATCAGACCATTGGGCACCAGCAACCATGCCACGGCCAAAGTCACTAAAATCACATTTTTCACCATTCTGATGTTTGATATGAAGATTAACTGAAGCTCGTGACCTGTATCTGGATGATTTTATGCATTGAGCTGCTGCCATGTAATTGGCTGATTGGATTATTACAGTTACAACAGAATCATTTGGAGAATTCTTCTCTCATTTCTCAACTTACTGTGAAGTATTTAGCAAATTAACATTAACTGCACAACAATACAACTCAGAAATGAGGGAAAATACTTTCATGAGCAGAATACTTTTCACTATCCACCACTTAAATTAATAGTCTGTAAATGTTTGCTCAGTGTACTCTTGCAGTTAATCCTGACCTCATTTTTGTTTACTTTTCATTTGTGAACAAGTCTTCCACGTGCTGGAAATAAAATGTGCTTTGGCTGTAGAATATTTGGTCATGGAGTTGAGGGACTGCCATGTACTTCAAGCAGGATTAAAATTAATTACCTCCCTGTTCGGGAATTTCAACATAAACAAACCAACCTTTTGACTAAACAGCAAGGGACTCCACGTTTAAAAACGTTTAATATCAAGACAGCAAGCATACAAAACAACTCAAAGTTCAACCTGGCAACACCTTTACAGTGCAAAGTCAAAGAATTACAAACTTCCTTTCAGTCATTAGATGGTGCAAGAGAAATTATCCAAGTATAAATACAGTCTCATGTCTGTTAATAAATATATACATTCATGTTGATAAATTACAGAAAATAAACAGTTTCTGTTAATAAGTTAAAAATTATATTATTTCTACCATTTTATTTTGGTCATCTTAATGCAAATTGCCAAAGCTGGAAGAAAGACCCCTCAACAAGCCAATAATAGGTTTGAATTTTTTTTTTTTAAACATTTCTACCTATTCTGACCAGAATTACATGTTAATACCTTAATACTTCGAATATAGTATTTGTAGAAATTTTGAGAGAGCATGTGCCTTCACGTTGAAATGCTGAACAGCAAAGAAACATAATTACAAATAAATAAGAATAATACAGTGAATCAATTCATTTTTGCAAAATTGAATGATACATTTTTCACACATGTAAAAATAGGATGGAGGAGTACAGTAATTCTTAATCTTCCTATTTGTCAGTTTAATGATTGTTCCCATGAAAATAGACAAAAAAAACAAGAATATTAAGAGTATTGGTTCAATTCTGTCAAGCAGGAATGTGGGAGGCAGAAAAGATGCTGTGCAGAAACTGTGCACGGTCGCTGTGCTACATTTTTAAATTTGAATTCTCAGGTTTGAGCATGAAGAAAAAAAAAATAATAATGCAATTACCAAACTGTGTAAAAAATGCTGTTAAACTGTGTATTTCAGTGCATGTTATATATATATATATATATATATATATATATATATATATATATATATATATATATATATATATATATATATATATATATATATATATATATATATATACACATACATATATATGCACATATATATATATGCACATACACACACACAGGCACGCGCACACACACACACACACACACACACACACATATATATAAATAATATATATCATAAGACTGTCTATTTTGAATATCATCAATGACTGTTTAAGTAGTTTGGTTACATACATCGGCATTATAATAAAAACGCTGCAACCAGGCAAGCTCTGAAAGCAAGCGGAGTCATTCACCCTAATGCTATTATGAGATTGTGTTATTCTACTTTAACCTAAAACTTTCCAAAGAATATTAAAAATAAAAATTGGTACAAAATAAAAGACCAAAACTACGCCTTGTATGCATTTAAACACGTTATTCAGCTCCAGGTTAAAGTAAGTGACATTCACACTGTTATATTATTTAACTGGTTTTGTGAATTTCACTCAAATTACAAGCCATGGCAAGATAAAATAAAAGTGGTTATAATACAATTACAGTTGAAGTGATTCTGTGAGTCCTTCACAGAAAAAAAAATGTTGCTCACATTTGTTACATTTCAAGTATGTTGTTTAGGCCCTAAATAATGAAATAAATTAATAAATATAGCACAATGCTGTGCTTTAACAACTGCATGACTGGCTTATTTGGACACTTTGCTTATTTTCACGTATAACTTAACATACCATTGTCATTTAAGCTATCTGAGTTTATCATATGTAATGAAATTGGCAAGAAGAAAATGACGTGATATAGTCAAATTGGGTGCTGTAGCAAAAATATACTCAAAAGCAGCCTGCTGTTGAGGGTGCAATTATAAGACAAGCTTCAAGATAAGACAAGCATCGTCATTCTGCGGTGTCTGTGTCCCAAACACACACCCCCTCCCCCCGCCCCGCCCCGCCCCGACCCACGAGCTGACAACAAGATGTGCTTCAAACCGTGACTCTTGAGTCTCCCAAGTAGTTCATTAAAGGAAATGGGGGTGGAGGGGGGTGGGGGATTTGGTACCTCAATGGCCTTCTATCTGAGGTATTCCTCTTCTGAAAGGCTGTCTGTGCTCTCATCCTCACTTCCCTCAAGCTCTGGTAGATCTCCCCACAGCAGCAGATTCACTCCTAATAGAGGGAGAGAGGAGCTCCATCACACACGTAAGATATCACAAAATAAAGTTGAATACAGTTGATCTGGGGGTAGCGGTGGGGGGGGGGGGGCCCACAAGTACTCCGTTATAGCTTCACTTACAGCAGTGCTAATATTGCTAACAAGAAAATCCTAGAAGGCAAAAAGAAAAAAATATATATCCAGTGGCGGCTGGTGGTGATAGTCGACAGGAGGGCTACAATCTATCACCCATCAATAGCTCTACACTTAAGCTTTTAGGGTTGACCAATACGTTATATCCTGAGGTCTCATTGATGACAATGATAATAATGATAATGATAATGATAATAATAATAATCATCATCAGCAGCAGCAGCCGCAGGTCTCTCTGGATAAGTGTGTTTGTAAATGTAAAAAAATAAAGGGGGGCAAATTATTACACACACAAGGCAGACAGGAAGCTACATTAGTGATTTATGCATTTTTAAGCTCATGTTTCATGTTCGTAATGCTCTACTGGGATCATACTGTGCTTCCTCTGAATAGCAAATACAGTAAACAGAAAAGCTTTAACCCTTTCGTTCAAACGAAAAAACCCTAAACGGCCAGTTCTGTCATCTGTCCTTTGTGTAATTTGTACTCTGATTAGACAATCGTTAGACAGTGTGTGCTCAGTCTCTCTTAGTTCATCTCCAAACATGTTTTAGTGAAAAATTGATTATATAAATAATCCATTTTGTGCAAGTTCATTACACCCGTTCATTCTTTTTTTTTTTTTAACCAAACGAAGTCCTGCCTATCTGCTTTCTATTTGCTCACAAGACTGAAGCTTGTGAATACACAGGTGAAATTTCACTGTGATAAAACTGGGGCAAAACGTAAGCAACCGCTACCAGACGCAAACACACATGCATCCTTGCGCTTGCATTACTGAATATAACAGACTTTCCATCCACGTGGTTTTATGCAAATTTTAAATTTGCATAGGAGAAACAATGAATATAAGACATCTCTGTGCTGCCGAACAGCAGTTGTACCACACACTCTTCTTGCATACTATTTTGGCTTACTGTTTAGTGTGGCAGTATGCAGTCTGGGACGAACCCAAGACTATGGGTGCTTCTCATTTCTTATACTGCGCCTCATCGTTTCCTTTCCTTGCTTTCCTCCCTGGGATGAAGCTAGCAAGAAGAGGAATCAAGAACAAACTTTTTACCATAATGAGATGTTCTAGCTCACTGCTGTGTCACTTTAATGAATTCACTTATTGATGCCACTTGTATAACAAATCAGCCTATACAGAACAGTGATTACACACAGAATTATCCTTAATTACACATGTCCGTTACACACAGTAATGTTGATGCTTTAGCCTAAACAAGATTCTGCTCATCACCTGACTTCTCCATTAAGCAAGGCATATTAACTGACTTTCCTGCAAGGATTTTATTTGTATACGTTATTTATTCAATAAAGATTATTATTGATTTGGGGTTCTTAGTATAGTATTATCATTTATTGTTACTTGTTTTTTCGGGACAGGTATCTTTGATCCACAAACCTCATTTATCATTGATTTCTCTGAACACATTTTAAGAACTGGTACTTCCTTAAAGATGGCGGACTTCGAGTGATTTCCGGGTCATGGATGTAGGATTGAGGACTTTTGGGAAGTTTTGGGATTATATAATTTGGATGTGTGTGCTCTCTGTTGCTCTCTCTCTCTCTCTCAGTCTCCAGAATATCCATTTTCTTTCAACTCCAGTTTAGAAAAGTTAAGTTATAACAACTATATTGAATGTGGACCTTTGACAGAGACTCCAAACCTGTTGCATCCAGTCTGTTGATGGTGGAAACAGCTTCGCTGTTGAACATCCAGAAGTGGCCGTTGTTACAGGAGAGCAGGCAGGGTTTGCACGGAGCCACGACATGATACCCCACAACATTTCCACTGAATGTGCAGAGAAAAAACAGAGACAAGAAACAAAACAATAAAAACAATGAAACCACAATGAAACCAAGAAGCAGACTCTGACAAACAACATGTAATTAAATGTTATTAATTCATTTACACATAAATGCTTCTTGATGAACACAACAGGAGTACCATAGCGTAAACAACACTTAGTCTCTCTCCCCCCTCTCAAAAAGTATTGGCACCCTCCAAGAACATGAATCATTCTTATTATCCTCATGAAATGTGCAAGTACTTCTGATGTTCACTGTATAACAACCAATGTACAGTATATCACAGAAATACGTGCTCATCATAATTAATATCTGTTACATACCACTTCAGGCAGGCAATGTCTCTTAATTTGCATTTACAGCTTTCTGTCGAATAGCAGCCTGCAACGAAATCGACAGTCCTGCAAAAGAGAGAAAGAAAATTATATAGAGCAGCAATCACTTATCATAGTTAGCAATAAAAAAAACAAACAAACAAACAAACAAACAAAAAAACATCCAGTTCAATGTACTTTGTCCATTTGGCTTATTAGAGCAAGACATTACTCTTAGAAACAGCAACTTTAGTTATTTTTTTGGATAAGGTTTTTAGATAAACTGCATCTATCTATCTATCTATATCTATGTATCTGTGTATATATATATATATATATATATATATATATATATATATATATATATATATATATATATATATATATATATATGAGAGATGACATATAATCAAAACTCAACAAAGTGTTAATTTCACAGTTTTGTCCACTTGCAACAGCCATGTTTTCTTAAGTTTAGCAACTCTGATGGAGGCTTTAAGCTCCGCCCACTCGGCCAGAAAGCTTATTTCTTGACAGATATATCAAATTATGTGTCATTATGATATACATGTGAATAATTTCTTTTGTAAACCTTATAAATCACACTTACTTCCGTGGAAACACAGGATATCACACAGTATTTTTAAAGCAGTTTTCCTCAAAATAATTGATTTCTACATTCAAAACTAAAAAAAAAAAAATAAAAATGTTTTTCAAGATGTCCATTCGATCCATTCATTTTCTACATGGTCGCAGGGAACCTGGAGCTTATCCCAGGGGACTCGGGGCACAAGGCGGGAGACACCCTGGATGGGGTGCCAACCCATTGGGGGCACAATCATACACACTCACGCACCCATTCACTGACTACGGACAATTTAGAGATGCCAATCAGCCTACAGTGCATGTCTTTGGACTAGGGGAGGAAACCGGAGTACCCAGAGGAAACCCCTGAAGCACGGGGAGAACCACAACCCTGCTGTTGCGAGGCAAACATGCTAACCACTAAACCACCATGCCCGTCCCATTCCTATCCCTAATTTGAAGGATATTACAGAGGAATTTCCCAAAACGCTGGTAATCATTGGAGTTAGGTTCAATATTATACTCATAAAAATAAAAAATGAGTATGAGTGTCATTTATATGTCAGTGGTGTCTTCTTAGTTAAACAATAAAAACTTACTGTTCTGTGAATGTCTTTCTCTTAATTGAGGGTATGTTCACAGAAAATAAACATTTTACTTTGTCTATTTTGACAAAGCTTTATCTGTGTAAATACATTTTTGGAATTTTTCAATACAAAAAAAATCACTGTTTTATATTAGATCCTAGTGTCTATTGTTTTACAAATTGACCCTATTCACCTGTAGTGTCTTACCTTTTAAAAAAAAAAACCAAGATGTTTAAGCTTGAGCTAGAGTCAGAAGATAAGGCTACAATGAATTATTATTATTATTATTATTATTATTATTATTGAATGTAATGGCTAGTCAGGATCCTCACCTGTTTGGAGGCATGTCAGTGGAGAACAGCTCGATTTCTGTATCTGCTAACAGCACAGCTTTCATGCCTCTCGTGCACAGAAGACTGTCGCAGTAAATACAGTTCACTTGTGCAACACACTTATTCTTAAAATTCGACGTAGACATCGTGCAGCTCGATCAGACAAACCCTGTAGATCAGATCAAGCACAAACCGCTTACTTCATACTTCCTTTTAAAAAAACAAAAACAAAAAACAAAAAAAAACTAACGTTACCTGCTTGCGGGCTATTTAATTGAAACCGGAAGTTAGCTAACGTTAGTTACTTAACTAGCTTTCGTTCTAAATTTAGCGCTCTAACATTAAATGAATTAAGATGTATCTCGCCGAAAGCTTTCCAGACAACTAGTCAGATAGGTCTACAAAACTAAAATGTCACATTTATACATTACAACACAAAGTTGTCCTGCTAGCTACACCTGTCTGTTAAAAATAACAAAGCAAACTCGCTAGTGCAATAGCATTCACATTGACTAAACATAATGGATGCTTACTTTTTTTTTTTAAACCCAGACGATTTTGCATAAATTAAATCTACACTTAAATCGCTGATATAATAAGAGAATGAACTGCGGTAGTACCATACAGTGAAACAGGCTAAGCTATCTAAACAAACCTTTCAACAAACATGCACTTCCTGAAACATTTTCAAAACGGCTCATAGGCGGCTCCGATTGGATAAAAATGATCACGTGAGCAATGATCTCAGCAGACCCGTATGCAGTTTACAGATTTGCCTAATGTGTAATGTGTAGTTTTTAGTTTTTAATAATATTCTGCTCATGCATTGTGTCCAAATTTCTTATGAATAAAATCATATAAATAATATGCCTAAATGTTAGCAGTCTAAAATGGCTCCTAATTGTGCGGTATGATTTATTCCGTGCACTACGTAGTGCACAGGGGTAGGCAGCACAGATCCATTTGGGATTCAGACTCTGTAGCGGATTTGAAGGAGTTCAGGTCACTTCCGCTTCAGGCGACCAATGGCAAAAGATGGGGGTTGGAGCTACAACATTTCCACGAAAAAAGGCGGGGTTAGAGCTGGGAAAAAACTCAGATAACCCACTCTACCACATCTTGCGAAAGAATTCTGGATCAAACTGAGCTGGAACAAGATGCACTAGACTAGAGGAATGGAAATTACCTCTCAAGGTAACTGCTTGTTTTGTATGATTGCATTATATTTATAAATTCAGAGGTGTGAAACTGTATTTATAGTAGTGCACTTTAAAAAAAAAACAAGAAGAGGAAACAAAGTGGCTGAATGAAGACGTGTGTGTGTGTGTGTGTGGGTGTGTGGGACACATCTGGTGGACGCATTACTGCTCAACTCTATCACACTTTAAGTATATAACAGTATAGAGAACTGCACAGGGCGTGCACGTGACTTTTTTTTTTCTTTCATTTAATAACCTCTCTATTTAAAGCAGTAGTGTAATCCTGAACTCTACTGTCCTATATATGTATATGATACATGTATATGCTATGTATATAATAGTAAAAGAAAACTGCACAGGGCGTGCAAGTGCCTTTTTTCATTTAATAACTTCTCTATTTAAAGCAGTAGTATATTGCTGAACTCTACTGTCCTATGCCTGCATGCATGTATGTATGCGATACATGCATATGCTATGTATATGTGTGTTATGTATATAACAGTAATAGAGAGCTGCACAGGGCGTGCACGTGCCTTTTTTTCATTTAATAACTTCCAGTTTAAAGCAGTAGTATATTGCTGAACTCTATTGTCCTATGCATGCATGCATGTATATATGTATATATGTATGTATGTATGTGTATGATACATGCATATGCTATGTATATGTATGCTATGTATATAACAGTAATAGAGAACTGCCCAAGGCGTGCGCGTGACTTTTTTTGTTTGTTTGTTTCTTTCTTTCATTTTTCTTATCATTTTTAAAGCACGTGCTGTGTGCAGTGCAGGAGAAAATGAATGCATGCTCACACCTTACCATTGTTACAGTATCTTACATACAGATTCCAAGCCTGTATTGAGGTTTCAGCCTGTTTGTTTGTTGCAGGTTGCAGTGTTATGCTCCAAACAGAGCGGTATTTAAACCCAGCCCTGCAGATTTCCGGACACAAGCCCAGTCTTCTGCACTGAGAAGCGCGTTGAGTGCAGTAAGAGCGCGTGCACCACCAGTCCTCCGCTGCTCGAACGAAGCCGAGCAACTTTTGGATCTCAATCTCAATCCCATCCTCTGGAGTAGTCGGGAGGGAATGAAAGTCTGCTCCGTTCCTCTCCCGGTTTTCGGAGAGCACCGCGCGAGGAAATCACGTTTGCACCTCATCATGCGGGGAGCTCGAGCTTCGATATGAGACAATAATCATTTGCTTGCTTCCTCCACTGCTCCACTCCTAAAACAGCCTGTATCGGATATCGTAAGAACACCCAGAGGGTGGAAGAAGCCTTTTTTTCTTGTTGTTCCTCCTCTTGTTTTTGTTTTTGTTGTTGTTTTTGGGTTTGCTTCTGTCACACGAGCGCAGTTTCAGTGCTCAGCGTTCCAAACCCATTATGACGTCTCCAGCCAAATTCCGAAAAGACAAGGAGATTATAGCTGAATATGAAACTCAAGTGAAAGGTAAGTTTCATCACTTCATATGACCATGCTCTATAGGCTAGAGATCTTAAACGATTGCCTTTTATAAGTATATCATGGTTTCCTGCACAGCTAGAGCTAACGTGAGGTTGAGCTTGAAATCAAGCCATATTTTAAAGACTATTATAAATCCTATCCTTAATCATAGATCCTCCTTCTTAATGATGTGATGTGATGCTTTGGAGCTCAATAAAGAAATCTTATGATGCTATGGAGGTGTAATGCATAGGCTGTTTGATGTGGCAATGATATCAATGATCAGCTGAATTCTCTTCTCGATTGTAATGCAGTTGCATTAGAAAAAAAAAATCTATATATGTATTTATGAAGTTGCATGGATATGGATAAGGATATGGATGTGGATATGGATATAGATATGATAAGCAATCTGTATGCACGAGGCAGGGCGTTTTCTTTTTACCCTACACCTCTGAGCACTATGTGGGATTCAGTCGATTTTCCCCCTCTGCTGTTAAAATCAGGAATTCCTGTCCTAATCAATCCCAGGCGCATTTTAAACACTAGGCGATAAACAGTATTATTTTTCTTCCCTTTATGGTTTTAACACGTTTCCACTGTGCCTGGAGCACCAAAAGGAAGGATGATGATAAGCAGCAATAATGACTGGCAACCTGCTAAATGATGATCTTCTATAAAAACAGCTCTGTCTTTAATGAAACCGCCAGATTGATGTCTGAAATCTGCACCTTCTTGCCTTTCTAAGGTAAAAGCTATAGTAACTAACAATACCTCCCCCTCCTCCCTTCAGCTATCCAGATGTGTGATAGTCTCCTGTGCTCACCCACACATCTGGATTCACAGTTAAACCCGGTATTGGAGGGGTCTTTAAGTGAGCATATAAGCCCCCCCCCCCACACACACCTCCAAAGAAGGACATAATAATAATAATAATAATAATAATAATAATAATAATAATAATAATAATGTGATCCTCATAGAACAATCATTGGTGTATGATCAAGTGGCAGCTTTTATGTATTTCCCATAGCTATTGTTCATGATCGATGGGATGTATAGATTTCATATCTATTACTCAAAATCAAAAAAGAGCAATACATTTTTTTTCTGAATGAATGAAAGATTTTTAAATCAGATTTTGGATTATTAGACTGTGAGATTACGGCAGGCTTATTATTATTATTATTATTATTATTATTATTTATTATATAAGATTATAACTTGTCACACCGTACATCGTGATCTGAATAAGATCTTGGCCGGATTCTGTAACAAACTGTGCGATAATGTGTTCTCTATCCGTGTCAAATGAAGCTCCTCTAACGATAGACCCGCGATTAAAGAAAATGACTACGCTCTGTTTATGTTACCGTCAGCATAATCTGGACTCATGCAGAAAATGGGGTCGCACAAATAAACATTCTTCAAAGTGAGCTTGATGGATGGACATTTTTTTTCCTGTACATTAACTTTTTTTTGCGTTTTGCTGTTGTCACTACCGTATTTGTAGCTGTCCTGTGAGTTTTGCGTAAATAATACATTCTTGTATTGGTGGCTTTAAGACAAGCGTCATAGCCGCGTGCCACACTGAGATATTAATCAAAAATTCAGACACTTTGACGTCAGCTATTTTTGGCTGTGTCACATTATACATTTTACATTCTAAAACTGATTATCTCAAATCTCAACCAGAGAATTCTTTTACAATGTTTGTTTTTTGTCAGGGTGAAAATCATATATAGTCCTGGGCAAAATAAATGGGTTAAGCACAAAATGGCAACTATGAAGCTTTTAATGGTCAAATCATTGGTGAGAAAATTAGCAAGAATGAAACAAGTGCGCTCCTGAGACCTCCTTTGATACTGGTTGCTGGTTTACTTTTGCTGCAGTGAACTGTTTGTTTGGGGAAAAGCTAGAAACAGGGAAATTCACTTATATAGTCTTCTTGTACGCAAAGGTAAAATCATGATTGTGATTAAAATGTTGGATGTAAAATTCAAACTATGTTTAGGTGTATAAAACTTTCCAAAAATATCTTCTGGGGTGTTTTTTTTTTCTTAAAAGGTTAGTCATTATTTGGGTATCTGCCCCACCTGATGCTCACCAAGTGCCACAAGGCTTAAACATTTAAAGAAATCAAAGGGAAGTTATCTCATACTAAGATCCTTTATCTATTTGTTTAATTCTTGCTGATTTCCTGACCAATGATTTGTTGTGAAGACCGTTAAAAGCTTAATATTTTGCCATTTTGGGCTTGGCCCATTCTTTTGCCCAGTAGTGTCGTATAAACCCAGCTTAAATCTATTCATTTTTCTGTGTAAACACTATTTCTATCTCTTTTTCCTAACAAAATGTAAGAGCTAAGGAAGTGTCTGTGTTTTTATTTAAACAAGCAGCCCCTGTTGCATTCAAGAGATAATGAACAAATCCCCTATTTTTTAAGGATTGTCCCTGAAATAAATTTAGCTGCCTCAGTGTTTTGTTTTGGTTGGGCTTGTCCCAGATTTTGGACTTGGGGTCTTCCAAAGTTCTGAAGAGCGGAGCTGTGTAATCGCTGGCCAAGTGACACGCAGGGTGAAGCTGAGGTCATTCCATTCTTCTCAACTGTAACACCAGGAGCCCGTCAAAAAAAAAAAAAATTTAAAAAAGGAGCGACTTTCAGTTCAGTATCATGAACTTGTTCACCTTGAAATCAGCACTGCAACACTGAACGGGTGCAACTGAGAGAATAATATGGAGAATAGAGTACAGTGTCCAAAAAAACGCCAGCTGTTGGTCCTATTCACTAAAAGCTTTCATGCTTGAGAGGTTTTACAGCTATTATTTGTAGTTTTATCAATGGAGAAATCTTTTTAATCCTCACAAGGGAAGAAGGCACAGATTGTTACTGGCCTTTATTGAACTGTTAATCTCAAATCCGCCCGCCTCTAAATCTGTTTCATCCAGTCACCTGTGCTCTGGAAGACACACTCATCCTTAAACTACATTTTAAAGACACTTATGTGCTTTCTAATGGCTGTGCTACAAGCGACATTTGAATTGCGATTCATATGATTGGCTCATGACTGGACCAATCCTGTGGCACGTGTGGTCCGAAGATTTTTCAGTTCCCCACTCACAACTTTAGCTCCTTTTCCATATTAGTTACTCTTTGATGCACAAAATGGAAGAAAAAAAAACCCTATAATCTGGGTTTAATCTAATCCTGTCATATACAGTATGACCTCACTTTCAATGTGTATTGAAACATTACAGAGAAAAATAAAGCTTGGAAGGAATCAGCAGAACTAGTAGTACTAGTGTACGTAGCTAGTACAGTCAGCTTGCTTTGTTAATCCGCCAACAAATCTAGTATGAAGCCTAGCATGTAATGAGTAAATCAAAATTCAGTACAATTTAAAATAAAAGTCGGGTCTGTAAATTATATAGTGGGCCGTAGTTTATACATTTTGGCTGCTGTTTCTTATCAGAACAGAAAAAAAGAAACACTGGACAGTGCACGTGACAACACTAGTGGATGCTACACAGCCACAAGAGACAAACTTTGTGTGACACAAGCCTTGTGATTTGTCGCTTGCTAGTGTGAATGCTGGAAAATCCACCCCTTGCAAGAAAACATATGCCTTCCTGCACGAAAATAATAATATACTGCATATAGCCGTTTTAAATATTGTGCTATTTCTAGCCAGTTCCTTTCCTATTAATTTGCTGTCACTCTTCCCACCTTTCGAACCTCCAGCTGCTCTGCTATAAGTGTAAGGGAAAATGAATGCTTGCAAATTTCTTTTCTTTACTTATTAATATCTCGCACCCAGAAGCGCTGAGTGGAAAGAATAACACGCGCTGATTCTTTTCTCTGGAATTATGTTGAGATGCACATTCAAACAACGAATGGCCCAGATTTTGAAATAACATTCGAAACGTACATTGCGAAACGTGTCTTGCGTAAACAAAAATATTCTCCTGTGAATAAGTGACAGGAATGGGAAGCAGTAGTGTAGTAGTGTGCGTCGATCTGTTTGCATGCTGAAGCAGATGACGCGTGAGGAGAGTAAAAGAGAAACCTGAGAAGATGTGAAAAAGCAAATGGAGGTCTCGCACAGCTTCGATTTTAATTGATTAGCGGCACTTAATTGTAACTCCATTTTGCAGTAATGAGCTTAATCACAGTGTTGCAGTGTGTACTGATGAAAAAAGAGAGATACGTGCTTCCATTACTGCAGAGAATGGATCTTTATTTTAATATCAGCTCGGTGCGCAGCGCTCTGAATCAGTATGTTTTATTAATGCATTGCTGTGTGGCTTCACCACGCTCTTTAAAGCTAGTAATGTTCTCTTGCCTCAGGATCCAGTCTCATCACTGGGACCCAGCATCAAAATTCATGCTCTGTGGTCAAGAAATAGATTCTTGTGTTTGAAAGTCAACATTCCACCTCGGTGTGAGTGATGGTCTTTCCTCTTGTATTGATTTCTGAGACGATTTGCCTCCTTAGGCTTGTAACTAACCAGCCACATCAATAACCGTGAAATCTTTGGCATTATATTGTGTCTTGCCTTTGAAACAGGAATCCTATTGGAGTTTTCACGAGAGAGTTGCGATTAAAAGATTGTCTTAATCAGGTATCTTTGTTTATCATGTATTGATTCTGATTGATTACGAGTGTTACGGGGAGTGTTACGAGTGTTAATGATAATGAAATCTAAAAATATCACGGTATTCATCGATCATTTACAAATCATTGGTGAAAATAAAAGGAAACATTTGTGACCAAATCTTTGTATATATGTTTCCAAAAGGAAACAAAAAGATCAAATCCTCTCATTGTCATTTTTCTTGGAACCTTATTTCTGAGAATGACTTTCCTATGAAATTCTTTGCATTATTTCTCACATAGTCATTATAAGCTGAAGGAGAGAGTGGCTGTGAGGGAATAATCAAACTAACAAGACAAAATAGATAGTCGTTTCATTTAGTTATGGTCAGCAATGCCATGGGAATTTGATAGCCATTGTGTACATTGTGTACAAACATTCTAGCAGAGGTAGCAATGTAATGTGTTTACAGTAGCAGTAATGGATCACGCATCTGAAAGTGTTTCCAGTGCAGCCCGTGTCCCTGCAGTGAGAAATGGAGGTTGCTGCAGTATGATTTAGAGGGAGGTGGTTTGGAAATTTTGGGGAGTCACAACCGGACACAAAAGCAATAAGTAAGGAACTTGATTTGGGTAAAAATAAATGAGAGAGTAGACAGTAATGCATTTGAAGAAATGCATTTTAACTGATTTTGAAAAAGTCAACAGGTAACCTCTCAATTATACACCATGGCTAACCAAGATAGAATGAACTCATCCATATGTATGATTACCTTGCATTCACACTATAAAGTGTGAAACCAACCTGACACTTCTCTAGAGCGGTTTCCTTTTTAGTACTGCGTAGCGTGTGTGGTGACCGTGTCTATGCACTGTCTGGCTTTTTGAAGTTCTGATCTGAGAGGGTAGTAGCCAAAAACTTTACACTCAAATGTAAAATTCCTAGCTAAATTTATATCATAGTCAAAAAAATTTATATCATAGTCATATATCAAAAAAAAAAACACATGAAAATATAAAACTGTGGCTTTTCTTCCCATTGTGAGTGCCAAATGTAGTTGAATGGGAACTAAACGCAGTTGAAAGTAGGACCTAAAGATATGAGAGTAGAGCCGTCTGGGAACAATGGAGAGCTCACACTATAAGATTGGTCCGAAGATTTTGCAGTTGTTTGCATTTGTTGTTTTATCACTTCATACCTAATTTGCACAGAATTAAAAAAATCCAGAAGTTATATGTCGCTTGTCTCTCTGTCTTTGTGTCCTTGCAGCTGTCACTAGAAAATGAACAATCTCCTGTCACATGTTAGTCTGAGCAGAGAGTTATATTGATGAGGCTTTAAAGGTCCATAAATCATCTACGCACCTTCTGACAGGCAATTGCAAGTTAGCACTTATTAGCTAGCATCCTATTCAATATAGGCTATTAGCTATGTTCTTTACAAGGAGTTTTCTGGATGTGTTATGAATATAATGATAAAAACAGGACTGTAAATGATACCTGCTTTTCTTAAATATTTTACTTTACTTTTACTCCTGCCCAGGTGAATGGGATCAAGTCATCTGTATTACCAAAGATATGTAGCTACTATGTATACAGCTGTTAATATTTCTGATAGTCCATTGAGTGGGAGTGCCTAATTCCAGCTGACCAATAGGCAACATTTACGTTTTGCTTTTTTCTAAGATCTTTGATCTGTTAAATGTTTAAAAACTCCAAAAGAAAAAAATAGATTTGAGAAAAAATCACAAATAATAAACAAACAAGGAAATATAGGAAAAGAAAAGTAAAGAGAATGGTTATGCTTGTTATAGTTAAAAATACACTTATGTTAAAAGCTTCCCAGAAGAGTGAAGGCTTTCCACTAGATTTTGGAGCGTGGCTGTGGGGATTTGCTTATTCAGTCATGAGAGCATTACTGAGGTCATGTACTGATGTTGGACGAGGAGGCATGAGGCGTAGTCAGCGTTCCAGTTCATCCCAAAGGTGTTCAGTGGGGTTGAGGTCATGGCTCTGTGCAGGACACTCAAGTTCTTCTACTCCAAACTTTGCAAAACATGTCTTTACGGACTTTGCTTTGTGCACAGGTGCCTTGTCAAGTTGGAACATGCTTGGGCCTCTTAGTTCCAGTGAAGGGAATTTGTAATACTACAGCATACAAAGACATCCTACACAATTGTGTGCTCCCAACTTTGTGGCAACAGTTTGGGGAAGAACCACATATGGGTGTAATGGTCAGGGATCCATAAACTTTTGGTGTTTGATAGTGTATAATATTTGGTTCTTGATCACAGAGCCAGGGACGGTCACAGAGCTGTTTAAAAAATGCTCGAAGCTTTTACAGAAATGCACATTAAATAATGCTGCTTTAAAATTTTGCTTGCAAACCTTTGAGTACCTTGAGTTTGTTTCTTTCTTTTTAGGCACTAGTCAGGTTAGATCCTTTGAAACTGGAGCCAAAAATAAAAATCGACCCAAACATGTCTGCCAGCTCAGGGCTGACTGGTGAGGAAAGATATGCCTGACTCTTAAGAGCTGGCAAGAAATTATGGTGCAGTTTTCTTAAGAGCTGGCAAGAAATTATGGTGCAGTAATTTTTTGTCTCAGCTGAGTAAAATAAAGCGTATTAGAGTTGCAGTAGCAGTAATCCCAGGGAAAATGATGAAGCCCTCTGGGTCATTGGAAAGATCCTAAAGAAAGTCTGGATACAGACAGGGACTCGTAAAGCAGTGGGACATATAATGTATAAATGCCGTAAAAATAAAAGCACAAAGAACGATGTGAGGGAGATTTATGAAGAATGCTACATGCTGGCTAGAGTAATGCATTTTTTAGGGTACAGAAGTACAGAAAGATTTAAAAAGACGTCTCGAGCTGTCTCATTTTTTTCGCATATAGCTTACCTTTACAAATTACACAGAGAATGGAAAGATCAACTTTCTGAGTAACACAAGGCTGCATTGAAGACAAAGTAATGCTCATAATAAACATTGTGCGGTTGTGCAGTTGTTTGAAGCATTGGTGTGGGTTTTCAGGAGATGGAGATGCAACAAAAGTAGCGATTTCACACTTTTCCTGTCTCGCACCCTTCAAGACATTAGCGACAGCATCCTCACATGTTTCCTGCTGGAACATGAGGATAATTAACACATGCCTTCTGCTCTACTGAGTCCAAAAAAAAAAAGTCAAACAAAACTGGCCAGTCAATTCACAGTCAGGGAGTCATTATTGGCACTCGCACTCTCTGTGTGACCAACTTCCTGGTTTTCATCACGGGAAGCAGCAACATGGTGTTCAGACCCAGAGCAGCTGTTGATAGAGACATCAAGGGCAGGAGGGACAAGGAATGGAAGATTTTGCTTCGTCAGCAGAGTCCATGCATCACCACGCATAATTAACTAGTACATCAAGCATGTCCTCAGCAGACAGGCAGTGGCACAGCAATTAGTCGGTGCCTTGAGTGGAAAATGAAGGCAACAACAGAGATACCTCAGAAGTGGATTATAAAAACTGCCTTTGCATGTTACTAAGAGTCACTCCCCCAACCACATACGTTCCATTAATCAGTGTGGGTCAACGATCAGGCAGCCATTTGGGTTTATGGCTCGCCATCACCCATTGTTTACACACACACTGCGCCCGCAGGAACAAATCGTTAAGGTTCCACTAATCTCTCTGCGCTGGATTTAATACAACCTAATGGCTGTGGCAGAATTAGAGCAGACTCGCATCGATCCAGCATAGCTGCAGCAGCCAAGGCTTAATGAGAGTGTGTTTGCAGCAGTGCTATAACTGAGAGCTATGTGTTTGTGCTGTAGGTGAAAATGCTGACTGCATCTAACGCAGTATTCCAAAGGAAGGATGTTTGTTTAAGTCTGAGAGGAAGGACAGGAGACGACGCTGGTTGCACATGTGCTGTCGCTATTGTTTATCTCTATGTTGGAAACTTCACCCAGAGCATCTGAATTTCCTTTCGGAAGGCCGGCTCAGAGGGAGGTGGCCTTGGAAGTCTGATGAATTTGAAAAATAAACAAGCGCTTTGGATTTGAGAACCAGAGGACTGTGAGATGTACAGCTTATCTAAAACACAAATATGTGTAGATTGTCTAGATTTGGTCAGCATATGTGGAATATAGATAGCTGTATGGTGTTTGTTGGAAACCTGACTCGTACTTAGACCAGGATTTTAGAATTTTATCTTACAAATGATAAAATTATTAGCTATGATTATGAGGCATGAGGCAAGCTCTAATGTGCTTGCCCATGATTTGATTGCACAGAAACCTTACTGACATCTAAAAATGGTAGCTTACATAATGCAGTAAAGTATAGCAAGCTAGTTAGCTAGTTAAGTGCATTAATATAAAAACAAACGAGTATATAAATTCCTAAGCAGTGGATGACTCGGCCATAGTGATCATCATTTCCTAAGAGTGCTACCCCAAATCAGTCCAATGTTTGACTATAGTCTGTGGTGTTAAAGCATAAAAACATATTTTGTCCAATCATGGATTTTGGGCAAACCATCTTTGTTGATGTTGTGACTCATCCTGTTCATTTGGTATCTTTAATCCAGTCCAGATATTGAGGCAAAACTAAAGGACAAAGCTTCATCTGCCTCTTCAGTTAATCAGCTGCAGCTTCAATTGTTGCACTCAATAGTTTGAAACAAAAAAGCAGATGAAGAGAGTGAAACCGGTTTGCTGCCTCGGCATACCAGCTTTCTGTTCCGTTGAAATTAATCTCAGTCACTCTTCTTCAATTCAGACGTTTATTAAACTGCTATGCAGTGTAACAGAATGCTGAATAATTGGCAGACAATTCCCATACAGTAGGAGCTTACACTGCCATGCTGAGTCGGAGAAAAGACGAGAGATAAAAGAGAAGCTGGCGGAAAAAGAAGAGGATGGAGGATGGGGTATGATAAGACTATCTCTCCAGCATCTGCCAGACAATTGCTACTTTTCCAGTTTCTATTTAAAACCGTGGTGCAGAGCCTTCTCTCAACAATTCAGCAACAATTTAATCAGCATCCAAGATTTTCCTTTCCCATCTCAGTGATGGACAATGTGGGCTTTAGTAATAAAATTCTGCAGTCAGGCTATGCTGAATTCCCTGCAGTATCACTTGCTAGCAGTCTTGAGGCAAGGTAAAGTCATCAAGCTCTCTCACGGCTCCCTGCCAAGGCAGGGGGGGGAAGGGGCAACTGGAGGCTGCGGAGGGGAAAACAATTTACATCTCTGTCCTCCATCTCCCGTCTCAACTAGAGGTACATTTAGTGGGCTTCTCATCCTTGTCTTTTTCAAGGTTGTAGCTTTATTGGAAACATTTGCCAGCTGGCAAAAACAATTCTCAATAGATTCACAAGCTACTTCTTTGTCACGGGCAGCTTGAGAGTTTAGTAGACGTTGCGCAACTCCTGAGATGCAGAGGTTGAAGTTC
The DNA here is from genome assembly GCF_027358585.1 of Pangasianodon hypophthalmus. NCBI lineage: Eukaryota > Metazoa > Chordata > Actinopteri > Siluriformes > Pangasiidae > Pangasianodon > Pangasianodon hypophthalmus. The sequence continues at coordinate 7,136,780 of NC_069729.1, read as the reverse complement.
AAGATTAAAGAATTAGTAACAGTTGTTCCAGCGGTTCTGATTGGATGAGTTAGTCATACTCTGACATCACATCACCTGTGTGTGTGTGTGTGTGTGTGTGTGTGTGTGTGTGTTTATAACCTGTTCAGTTCCTCTATTTGAAGTTTCCAGTTTCAAGTGGGAAGCAGCTAGGGGCAATTTTAGAGAGAACAAATGGTATACAGATACATTTTGGGATGCACAATGTATCCTGATATGATAAAATTTTTGTTTGCTATCATAACAGAATACCATTTTAGACCAGTCCGAATTTGTCGTGTCAGTAATTCTTTACAGACTGTGCATGCACACACCTGGAAAGATTATACTGTATTGTATCTATCAAATGACCAGTAGAAATAACTCTAGGTAATATATATCCCATGGACGTCCCATCCGCATTGATGTGTTGGTTAAAATTTCAATATTTCCCAAAGGAAACAGAGTTTCTGTGCTTCTTCCTGAGTGTGGCAACACTCCAAGACATGCACTTTTACGTTGTTCTCCACTGAAACCTGGTATTTGCCGTGTTATTCTAGCATAGGTAGCACACTCTTCTGGAAAGGCTTTCCACTAGATTTTGGAAGGTGGCTGTGGGGATTTGTGCTCAATCAGTTACAAGAGCATTGGTGAGGTCAGGAATTGATGTTGGACCAGAAGGCCTAGTGTGCAGTCAGTGTTCAGTGGGGTTGAGGTCAAGACTCTCGAGTTCTTCCATACCAAACTTGGCAAAAAACATGGAGCTCGCTTTGTGCACAGGGGTACTGTCATGCTGGAACAGGTTTGGGCCTCTTAGTTCCAGTGAAGAGAAATCTTAATGCTCCAGCATACAAAGACATTCTGTACAATTGCTACTGATTTGGAAGGTCATGAGTTCAAATCCCAGCACTACTAAGCTGCCACTGTTGGGTCTTTGAGCCCGTAACCCTCAACTGCTCAGTCATATACTGTCTCAATTGTAGGTTGCTTTGGACAGAATCGTCAGCTGGATGAGGTAAATGTAAATGTTATGGCCTTGTACCTTGTTATTGATCAAACTCAGCTTGCAGACTCTCTACACTCTAGCATTTACGATAAAGGTGAAGTAAATTAGCTTGCATTAAAGATATGTGTTGCGTAGGATTACAGTATGGCTTCTATATGTGGTTTTTCTAGTTCATCATAACCCTAGAATAAGAATGTTTTATATTTTCTGATTTTTTTTTTTAGGGTAAAGACGGTGTGTACATTGTACAGTCTCTCTCATCTCTGTAATTTATACAGATATTGCTTATTCCTTCTGAATCAGACATAATCATAATCAGAGACGATGTCTGGCAACATTACGTAACAGACATGTCCAAATAGTACTTCTATTTAAAAAAAAAATCTGAATGTCAATACACAGCCAGTCATCAATCGGACACTGGGATCTTCAGACTTTCCTAAAACTCATCATATTCCTTACCTAGTTAGGAACCGCAACTCAAAATCAAGACAGCTTTAAGTAATGCCCTGATGTAAATTAACCTCTTAGTGGTTTCATTGGAATTTGCATACTGCCAGTGGATACATTCCTGTGCGTTACTCGTTGAGTTTAATGCAAAGCTCGACTGTTAGCTCTGAGCTGTGTGCATGTCCAACCCCATAACTCTCATTTCCTCTGGGGACTAGATGAGCCATAGTCTCTGGTTTCTATATGCCGGTGGGAAAGTGCTGCTGCTACATTCGAAATTCTATTCAGCTATGCTTGATTCTGTGGTTTTCCTAATGCTATAAAATATTTTTAGTGCTCTGAATTCTTCAGTAGGCTCTTATAATTAAACTTAAAACCCTAAATATTCTGTGATGTACTAGTTACTGCTTTTGCACAAGGTCCATAAGTAAGTAAAGAAAATAAACTGTCTGAAATAAACTAAGGAGTTTCCAACAGTAAAAATATCTCTTCAGTCCACGTATTTTATACAAATCTGTCTTCGAAAACATGCACATTTTCTCAGGCTGAGTTGTACTCTAAACTGTTGTAGGCAAAACTGAAACTGAAACTTTTGGTCAAACATCAGCCTTCTCTTTTTATTGCTCCGATAATGTAATATCCCGTACATCAATAACTCTGCTATAAGCCTAGGCTTATCTCCTACTCCATTAAGCTACTGCTTCCTATTCATTTATGTGTACCCTTGTATGGTCTGCTTGTCTAGACACAAAAGAATTGACGGACAAGCTGGCCTGCCTCCTTGCACATGTTTCCTTATTGGTTAGTAAAGCCAGATCATAATGAAGCTTGAACTGAATTGACTAAATTAGCCTGGCCTGTTCACGCTTCAGATTACAGTGGTGCCAGTATCTAAGGTTTAGCCATAGCATTTATCATTTTTGATGCCTTGTTATGGTAATACTGGAGCTTACCATGTTTTTTTGGGGTCTTTTTTTTTTTTTTTTTTTTTTTTGTTGCTAAAGCAACAATCACTGTGAACGCAGATAGCAGAAAAGCTAATTCACTGAAGGGGAAAGGACACAGTATGTTATAGATGCACATTTGCTTTAAGTAGTAGTTACTTTGGCATTGTATCAATGTTTTTTATGTAAATGTTGACCTGTGAATTCACAAACATAGATCTTGTGAGCCAATTCACAGGGTGAATATTTTGCATTTCTATGTGATTAACAAGTCAGTAAATAATAAAAGTGTAGGGTAAAAAAGTGCTTTACGTTGCCATTTAATAAAATTAAAGAAATATAGACTTTTATACTTTATTGTCATACATGGACCAGGGAAGCCCAGACATGCACTTACAGCTAGATTAAAGAAATAATATAAAGTAAGCTTATTCACTCAGATATTGGCTTGTAATTTGAAACATTTCTGCAGATTGCTGTTAAATATCAGTTTAGTTGTAATTTATGCTGTTAGTATGGAACCATCCTGTCCGCTGATATACACTGGAGGTTTTTGTGATAAAACTTCTTTTGTGTGTTTTTTCTTTCTTTTTTTTTTTTTCCTCTCCGCCTGGTGGGATTTTCTTGTTAGCTATGTTGGCACCTATGAGATACCCTCACGACGTTCAATGAATGCTTAAAGACTCAGACTTTGATGGGCAATGTGCAGAAACACCAGCACTCTTACTCTAAGGGGGTGTATATGTGCATCCAGACATGTTTACGCTGTGGATGCAATTAAAGGCCCATGTTTTTCACAGTCATTATGTCGGTTTCAATTTTAACTTAGCCTTTCTGTTTACTTGTAGCATGCTTCTTGGGTAGTATAGCAGGTCCGAGTACTATCCCTTGAGTTGTGACTCTTCCTGTTCTTTCTACTAGCACAATCTAATGTGTGTTACTGGTCATGGAAACTTCTTAAATAAGTCCCTTTAGATAAAAGTAGCCGCCAAATTTTAAAAAAGGGGGGAAAAGAGCAAATTAATGTGTGGCTGTTTCAGTCCCTCCATTTGCTCTGAGCACTTAAGCTAGATTGTGTGTGACAACAGCGCCTGGCCTGAGACCTGTGAGAATACGCAACTTGAGCCGAGCACTCTCCGTCTCGCTCTTTCCTTCTCTTTTTCTGCTGAACTGCACTGCATACAGGCCTAACAATGGGAGCATTGTGGGGAACCAAAGGACCAAAACGCTCTCTGTTCTCCATTGTTCTTTTCTTTCTTTCTTACACCGCTCCTTCCTACTTTTTTTCACCCTCCAGCCTCACTGTTTGGAGTCAGAGTGTAATACGACACATTCGCTTTGGAATGGTTGAGCTCCAGTCTTAATAATTGTAACCACATGATCTTTAACGCGCAGCTGACCACACAATTAGATATTTAACACTTAAGTTGGGACTCAAGGACTTACAGAAAGCCTGCATGCTTTTTTTTTAAACAGGAAATGCATTTAAATACATATTGCTTATCTGCAATTAACACTCCTATTACACATTAATATATTAAACATACTTAATATTTTCAAATCCATTACACTGAGTCATATAATCATTTCTCAAAAAAGTACAACCTAGGAGGATGTTTGTGTTGATATAAGAGCCTACAGAAAAAGTCAGAGCTATAAAAATCCCTGCTGTGCTTTATCAAAAGCATATTCATATCCGTCATTAACTTGTCAATAAATAGAGAATAAAGGGCAGCAGTTCCTCTAAATAAACGGGGCATAAATGAAAAACAATTGCACCCACGGCGTTGGATATCAGAGCAGTCCCAAGGGCCGAGGGAGGAAACAGATTTGTTCTTTGTGTTAAGCCTGGTTTGTTTCCTGTCTCTGTTTCTTCAGCCGCTTGATTGTAGTCACTGACCAGCGTGTGGCCTTTTGGCCTGCTGCCTTTGAATCCAAAGGATTTCTGATTCAGAGAAAAATAAAGTCAGGTTATACAGTAATGTCATGTGCGGCTGTGTAATCTGTTTTGCTCATCTTATCATTCCAACTGGTCTACAGGGTAGAGGCTGGAAAAACACAAAGGCCAAAGACTTTGGCTTATTTTATTATCCAGAATAAATGAGTTGTGAACAAATGCTTGGTAAATACTTATGTCTCTATTCATTCTTGAAAGAGAGCCATTTCACTTTGTCATGTACTAAAATGGTCCCAAAGCCTTTACACTGTATGCTTCAGTAGTTTTAGCCATATTAGACTGATATAATCTTATGAAAAATAGAATTGTTTCAACGTTTGAACCCCACTTTGTTCTCATACAATTCACCCTGGTTTGACTCCATTACCTGTTATGTCTCTGGTCAGGTGTGAATGCAGTAGGATAGTTTATCCCTAATACAGTGCATGAGTGATGTCAGAGATGGACTAGTGTGTTTAGCAAAGCTGGATCTTTCACTGGGATACTATATGCACAGATATGCATAAATATTGCAGAAAGGTTTCTCTGTTTCACTGAAAAGTTGGCATATCTACAATTTGACGATATTGACGATTTGCCAATTCACTTACCAGCGTGTTTTTTAGGGAGGTGGGAGGAAACCGGAGAACCTTTAGGAAACCCACTCAAACACATGGAGAAAATGCAGTCAGTACAGTCAGTAACCCGAGCTCAAGATTGAACCCGGGACCCTGGAGCTGTGACGCGGCAATGGCGCATTCTCTCCGTGTCTGTCTTCAGCCCGTGCTCCTTTCATTTACATCATCTTGTTGCCCCGCTTCAGAATATTCACAGTGCACATGGTTTAAGATGGAATTGACTTAATGTTTTGCAAAAGATATGGATGGAAACATACCATGTCAGAGCTTTGGATCTCCTTTGGCAGGTTACATCAACAAGAGACCCATGCAAATAGTGTTTCCTTATACGTTTCCAGGAAATGGCCTTCAGGTGGTTTAAAGATGCATTAAGTGCTTACTTAACTGTACTTAAGGGCATACACTGGTTTGTTGTTAGAATTGCTTTGAACTGAAATCAGTTTAATCTCAGTTTTTCAAGGCATTTAGTCTTGAAGATCCTACTGTGTGAGACAAAGTCCAATCACTGCAGGCTGATAAACTAACAATTTCATTAAAATCAGAATAATTAATAAATGCATATATGTGGAATGATGCAGTGATTAGAAGTGAAGGCCAATGGAAACAGCCGGTTACATGACTAACAAAAAAACAGTTTATCTCCATAAGTACGGTTAAGTAAGCATTTAATGCATCTTTAAACCACCTGAAGGTCATTTCCTGCTATAAGAACAAAAATTGCATGGGTTTCTTGCGCTAATTATTACCTCTGATGCATTGGCACAAAATGTGACAATTTGGTGTTGAATAGCAGCAGGGTTTTCTGCAAAGAAAACCATTTCCGTAAGACAAGCTGCATGCGACAGCTCTGATTGAATCACATGTGTGGTAATGCTTTTTTAATGAAGTCGTTCATCACATATTCCCATTGGTTTGCGCTTATTATGCAGTCTTTTTTTTTTTTCCTGTATGCACAGCTCTGCAGTGTGCTCTCTCCATTTTGATGATGCCAAGCTGACACGGCTGATGCACTAACCAAAACAACTGGAAGCTGTCCCAAAGTATTAAATTGTACCTATGTTTTTTTCACACTATGGCTCACTGTGTTGCCTGAGGTTTTTCTTATTCATTAGCAGCTTTGAAGAATAATGCTGTTGTCTATACCTATTCTTCTGCCATTTATACCAAGTCCCAGGTCACCATGTGGGGGGAAAAAAAAAACTACTGGGGCTTTTTCATGAGTGAGCATGAGATGTTGAAGCCTGAGACAGGACTTAAAAGCATGAGTCTTGGCAATCCTGATGCAATTTGCATCAAGATATTGATTGATCTGAGCAATACAAATTAAATAATCAGCACTTCCTGTGGAGTGAATAAGAAACCTTGATCTCAACTGAAATGAACAGTGCACACACACATACAAACACTGCTATATCTTGTACTATTATATAAAACTACCCTTGTAAAAGTGACTAATAAATTGAAGATGTCTGGTTGCTTTGCTCTTTTTCGTCCTCCTCTTTGAAATAATTCTCAGCTTTAGATTATCCAGCCTGAAAGCAACTATTGATTTTCTTTTTACTCCTAATGAAACAGTCTTGTAAACATTAGCAGCTTTGAGTGATTAGCCAGGCAGCCTAGAAGCTAGCATGGAAGCTAGGGTGTGTTAATACTTTCTTAGCAACAAGAAAATCAGGGATAAGGTCTATATTTTGTCTTTGTCGACCAGCATTACACAACTTTATCGGCGTAACTACTTCTGACGTTCTTTGTGTAACATTTTTGCCATATCTGTTCCACATCTACCTGCTACATTGTGCACAATTGTTAGTCCTAGCTAAATCCACTGGACTTATTAGACACAGATATAAAAGAAATATGTTAAATAGACACATAAGGAGTGAAATATATGAAAAATGGAATTCTACTTCTCCTATTTCTTTGCTCACAAACACAGTAACTACCACTGTGTGTTTTGGGATAGTCTGAGACCCCTATGAGGAGCTCTGGGAGCTTCCAGTGCTCTGCAGACGAGGACAACTCAAACTGCCTCAGGCTTTACAATCTCCTTACTCAAACCAGATGTCCTTTCATTGCTCAAACATATCCCATAATTCCAATATGGCAGGAACAACCGGTCTGTTTAATGACTGGGGTCAGGAGCACTGCTGTCCTCCAAAATGAGAGGCAAATATGCAACATTTCACGTTTTGTGCCTCTTCAAGACCTGTTCAGAACAAAACATTCTTCAGTAAGTGGCAATATAAAGCCTTTTGTAAAGGTTGTAGAAAGGTGAATTATTAGGGTTTTAACAGGCTTTTTTTGGTCAATGCTCACAAAAAAAGCTTCAGGCATTCTCGTACCAGTTAACCTCAGAAGGAAGTTAACATGTAAGGACTGAAACATGATGGAATAGGAAAAGAATCAGTGATGTGATGGTGTGATGTGTCTCGATGTGACGTGGATTTATTCTTACCACCCCAAAGTTGATTATTTTCCATTAACACCACATCCTGAAGTGTTTTATTCCAATTAAACCAAAGCGATTATAGATTTTTAATTTATTCAGGAGGACATGGCGTACTTTTAGCTGTTGAGTTAAAGCTGTGGAACGACTGCAAGACAAGATAGTTCCTGTTATAACTTGCGTAAAACAGTCGGGAATGGTGCTAACAATGGCTACTATTACAAACTAATGTTGGGCTACAAGCAATTCTGTTATATTTCAGGTTATTCTTGTTACAGAATCTGATCTGATTTTTTTTCCTGAAACAATCTCTAATTTTGACAGTTGAATCAATGACATGATTATTTTGTTGGTCATTATTTAAAATGAGATCCAGCACCTGGATATACACTGCATCAAAGAACGGTTGTGCAGCACACACCTTTAACACTCCTGAAAGGTGTTAAAGAAGTTTCCTCTGGTTTAACAAAAGCATAGAATATAATGATACCTTTTAGGCTGCATATTTGTGGGTCCTGTGGTCAATCCTGTTCTCTCAACTTTCTTTTCAAAAGAAAACATGAATGGTGTGTGTCTGTGTGTCTGTGTGTGCTGTCAGATACTGTACACAAGGCGCCAGGTGCTGCCTGTTTAAGCATGTCCAGAGGCTGCAGGCTCTCTCAATTAAACCCATGACAGCAGCTTGCGCCTGCCCAGAACAGATGTGCAAACACCACAATAATCGCTAATTTCAGACAAAACCCATTATGGTTTCTGACCCCTCATGCGAAAACAATCTGCTGGTGAAGAAACGGTTTGATACACTATAATAGATTACGCAGTGCAGTCAGACCAGCTGTAACTTTGTCTCAAAAGGGTCTTGAGGTGTATATTTGCACTTCAAAAAGTATTCAGTGTCCTGTTTTTCCGTTCCCTTTATGTGTGTCTGCTTAGTATTTTGCTTAAAAAAAATCTAGAACGTTGATAATGAAATGTTCACAGATATCTTTGTGGTCACCCAACTCACAAGCAGAACCAAAGTCCTCAAAATTCTGTATAAACAACATTTCGCAGAACAAAACTAGGCTCAACTAGTTTATTTCCTCTCGAGTTATATCATATTCACTGGTCATCCACATTGTTTGTGACGTCTGTCTTGTTTATCATTGAATCCACACTCTCACCTGCGCTGAGGATCGAACCCAGGTTCCTGGCATTCTACAACAACCACATTACATTGTTTGTCAATTCCCATGTATTAGTTTGCTAGCTACTGCTGCTAGTAAGTCATGATAATCCTACAAGTTTAATGTTAGTTAATATATTTGATTTCACGTCAGAGATGTTGTAGTTACTCAAACGTATGCTGCTTAAGAATTAAGAATATTTTTGTACAATTATAGTAACGTAGATCGCATCAAACTCCATAGTATACAATATCCATGTTGTGTATTTCACATAATAAAGATGATACAGACTAATTGTACATGTATGAACAGGCATTTATTTTAAATTCAGAGATTATCTCTTATTTCTGTTTTAATGTGACAAATTTAATGGTATTAATTTGACAGTTTTAAAGGTCAGAAAATACTTCAGAGCAATTCCCTTGCATGGTTTTGCTGCTTTTTGTGATTACTTGTCTGATCTGATCGAAAAGTAGCTATTGAGTAGTTATTGAGCAAAAAAAAAAAAAACACTATGTTTACATTGCATCTTAATAATGCATTAATTATCTGGCTGACTGCTCAGTCAGAATAAAAAAAACACACCTCAGTCTGAATAGAATAAACCAACTGAAGCCAATCTGAATGAAATTTCGATCAAATTAAACGAAGTGAGTATTCGTTATCTGTTGGGTTTTTTTTTTAGCATGCTGGATGCAGATATTACTGCAGAAACACATCAAACAGCTTCCTCACTTGTCCATGAAGCTGCCTGTCTTTGTTTTCCTGTGGATTATATGAATAATTAAAGGTGCTCCAGAAAAACAAATGCAAGCTGTGAGGACAATTGTGAATTTTATCACGTCTGCCATTTTGAGAACATTTTTTTTTCCTTCTGTCAAAAAGGATATAATACATATGTTGCCTGTCACAGCAAAAACATGAAAAATATTATTGTAATGTTGTTGAAAGGGGGTTCGCAAATCTGCCTAAGACAATGCATATGAAAAAAACGTTAGGATTGGTTGAAGATTGGGCTACAGGCAAAATTCTGTGAAATCACTCTTGTTTGTTAGAATTCGTGTGAATTTTGCTTGAGTTCAGGTTGGCATGGCTCGGGTTAAAACAGATTTCTGACATTCCGCATGCCTATTATCAGGTGGCGTCCAACTTCAAACCATCACCCATAAGCTCCTTCAGATCTTCCATTTTACATGACACACTGAAACAGCCACTTGATTTGTAGACGGCCATGTGTTTCTGATGAATAATCATCTGTTGCAGTACAAAGCAGATCACAATGTGACCCGGACAAGGTTGTTCAGCTAATAATGTCAGAAACGCTGAATGATTTAGTGTGCACGAAACAGCAGTTTAGCTCCCTAATAATGATGATTGGTAGAGAGGAAGAACGAAGGTCATGGGTCCTAGATGTGTGCTTTTGCTGCTTTTTGTCATTGCAAGTCAGTTCTAGCTACTGCTTCATCAGCAGTCATTGAGCTATGCTGTCCTTTTCAGCTCTAACAGTTTGCAGGGTACAACCAGGCCTCAGCGATATTTACAATAATGTCCATCATGTGAGTTCCTTTTCCTACTGGTTTAGATATAGATGGACAGTGATACATTGACCTTGTACGCCTTGCATATCAATCCTAATAATTAATGTCTCCAGATATGTCCAATAATTATTTAGTAATTAAATTCTGAGTTGAGTTTGTTTTTTAGTTCAAACTTCTTTCATTGACATTGTGGTCAATTTTCACTTAGATTAACAGTTTCCTACATTACCCACAATGCCATTTGACTACCCGCTGATCGTGGTGCAATTGCTTCATCTCTACACTAGTCCTTTAGTTTGTCCAGGTCTCTCAAGTCCTCATCTGTACACTCTGCTCAAACAAATAAGTTGGGAAGGTTCAGTTTTCATTCGAATACCACTGTGAATTCTTTGTGCTTGGAATCTCGTAGATCTTTAACTAGCCAAGGCAAGTCTCTGCCATAGCTCATTTGGCTACAACTTTCTGGAACGTTGAGTCCAACATTTTGCTTCAATTCTACATTGAATTTGCCATAAATGTGACTGTAAACATCACTGGAAATGATGAGTGAGAAAAGAACAATGAAACCTCTCCGTTATTCCTTATATTTGAGAATTATTTTCTCCTATTAAAAGCCATTGTAACTGTGCTAGCAGTGTTCCCCTGTGTGATCAGCGAAGCACACAACCTCTAACTTCTCCCAGGATTGACGCAAATACAGTACCAAGCAACAAATTAGCAGCAGAATTGCTAAACACTAATATTTCAACACAAACATATTTAATCTGTTTAAATGTGAAGTTTTCCTTTAACAGAATGGACACTGAATAATGGCTGACCCACCTAGTAGCGAAAGGATTCTAGGCCACGGACTACTAAAGTCTTAGGAATCTGCAGAGAGGGTGTGTGTGAATGTGTGTGAACATGTGAAATTGTGCCGGCTCTGTGAATGTGCTTTCTTTTCTTACGCACCCTTCAGCAATGTGGCAAGAACATCAATAATTAAAAAATAGATCAATAGAGAATAATACAGGCAGAGGGCCAAGGAGAATCTCGTTTTCTCTTCCTTTTCTCTCTTTTGTCTCTTCTCAGTGTCTCGTCTTGATTCCCTGGCTGCTACAGGAAACCCTAACTCAGCGCTCATTAGAGCACGCTAGTGCCCTAATCTAAACACTCGCTTCTACATGAAGCTCTTGATGGCTGGGATCTTTTGACTTCTGTTGCAAAGAGGAGGCACTGAGGCATTTGGTTGGTGGAGTGGAGCTTGCATTCTTTATTTTGGCAAGACTTCGCTCTTCTCCAGGCGTCTGTGATAACCCAAAACCCCTATCATGGGTACTGTGGAATGTCCCTCACTGTCTCAATCTTATTTATACAGCTTCAAGTAGTGCTCGGGCTCAGACACCTCGTCTTCCACTATTCTCCCAGCCATGAGAGAGGAAAGGGTGTGGTGGCTCAGCCATTGTCTTTCCACAATGCCCCAGTGAACTGGCTGGCCCGGGAGCACGTTTTAGAGCCGAATGGCAGCATGTCAGAATAGCTGAGGTTGTTCATCCATGCTTTGCGTAATCCCATGATCACAATGCTGCCCTCCTCCTTTTCTTTTTTTAAAGGTCTTTGTGGTTCACTGTGTCAGGAGGCTCCCTGTGCTTACGTTAGTGCGGTCAGCGCGCCACTCGAATGAATACACACAGCATCAATGAAGCTCTTTTTTTCTCCAGGAGCCCAGCTCACACTGTGGCAACTTATTGTTTAAAAGAACCGTTTGAGGAGGAGCAACCTCTGACCTCTTCCCCCCAGTAGCCCCCTGCCTGCCAGAGTCGCTTCCATGGCAACTGGGCAAGAGTGTATCACGCCTGTTCGTGTATCATGAGGACGAATGGCACATGAGTTCTGGGTGCCAGTGTATGTCCTTTCAGGCTTCATGTGTTGTGTGTAAAATGCCAACCATCACACGCCACGATGTACCCTTCCCCCATTCCCTGCGCTAGCAAAGGCCAAAACTTCCTTTGGCAGTCTGACACCATTGCTCAGGAATGGGCCAACAAGCATCCACCAGATGCTCGGAATTGTCAGAACTGTCTCATTTTGCACTCACTCATCAAGACTTTTCAGGTCAAACAAGTGAAAGTAATGGTTGTTAATGATGCCTGGAGGAGTGTGGTTTTCAAATGGAGCCTGGATTTCTACTTAAGAAGAACAAGTGGTTTACTCTATGCCCAATGGCCTGGTAATATATATTGCTTGATGTGTACACTTCACATAGGCGTAGCTGGGAGGTGTTTTGGGTTTGAACCGCCCCTACCCGCTCCCTCCCCGTGCAGTGTCAAAATGCATTGTTTTCTGCAGGAATTCCTCTATAATGATGTTCATAAAAGGTCACTTACTTTGCTTGCTATGCCAAGAAACAGGATTAACCAATAGGAATCCTGTATTTTCCCAGTAGATCTGGTTTGCTGAGGTATGATGTCATTGCCATATTACCAGCATCTTATTTTAATCATTTTCAGTGGAACTGTCATTCAGGTGTTTTTTTCCTTCACATTAGATGGTGTGTCTACTACTGTCCGCCCCCAAATTCCTGAGCATGTCAATTTAAGTGTACAAATCATCTATCAAGTCATATTTAGCTTATTTCCTTATCCACTACTGAAAGTATGCCAATATTCCTGGCTATGACACTGCTACCATAGAATATATCTTTCAAAATGAGCATTACTATCAACACTGGCTCCATTTTAAGAATTTCCAGGACTGCCATTTTTCAGCCTTTGCCTTGAGCGACTGCAAGATTCCCCTGTCTGGTTTTGCTTGAGTTACCCTTGGCCAGTGATATAACCTGCAGATCCAATATCCTGCTTTCACACTGATGGAACCCATAATCCTGCTCTTGTTCCTTTCAGAGAAGAGCAAGCATTTTGAATTGGCCTTGGCTTGCGTTAGAGATCCTATGGGGTCCAATGCGTTCTTTGATCTCATTGTAATTGGCATTTCATTGTAATTAGCATTTGAGTGATGTCCAACAAGGCTTAGGGAAAAGCTCAAGCAGAAGGTATGAACAGCCAATGCCGACTGTCGAACGATGTTTCGTGTAGCGTTCTGCTTTCCAAACATCATTCTAGTATGCCTTTCAGCAGGAATTTATGAATTTTAAATCTCAGGGGAAGCAACTTTATAAGCAGCTGAGACGTTGCCATGGGGACAGTAATGCTCCAAACAAACAGATTGCCGTTCAGAAGCTCTGAGTCCGCTGTTGACACAGACGTTGAGAAAGGTTCAAATTGTCCTGTCTGTGCATAAAACCCTAAACAACTCTAAATAGCCCTAAACAACCACTATTAACCCAGCAGTTATTTGCAAGTAAACCCCACAACGTTGATGTAATTGCAGCAGCCTATTCTTGCCTTAGTAAGCTTCCAAGCTGCTCATATTCCAAATGGCCACCAGAATCCAATAACTTGGTTGCGGGTGAGTAATGCTTGTAAAACCTTGTGAAACTTACAGTTTGTCTACAGCTTAGTGATGGCGCAAAGCTCTACAAGTAATGTAGGGATCCAGTTCTCATAAATTTTTGCTGTAATAACATACACTTAAAGAGTAAAGTAGTTCTGATACTGTCTGAGTAACAGCAAAGATGTTAAGTAAGGAATAAAACATAATGGAATGTGCTGTTCTAGGAAGATAATCAGTGGCTACGTTTACATGCGCATCAAATACCGTTTAAGGTCCGTATTCGGGTTGCAGCCATATTCCGAATAAGATGTTTATATGCGTACGGGCATCTGAATATTCCTGTATACATGGTTGTTGTAAGTATGCCTGAGGTGCCGTTCCTAAATACGTAGACTACAGCTAAGCATCTGTTAGCACCCACAATTCTTTGCGGGCTGGAATATGTCCTTTCAGTGGATTTTCTGAATAAGGTGTTTACATGCAACAAATTTCCGATTAAAACACGCATATTCCAGGGATGGGAATTGGAATTTGGGGAATCAGAATATTGTCTCAATCTGAATCGAGCAATCAGATTGCAACGTTTACATGACTCAGTACTAATTACAATATTGCCAAAATCTGATTAATACCGGAATACTGATGTACACGTAAATATAGCCAATGACGGGGTGATGTGATGCTGTTACAACCTTGAAGTTGGTTATTTTGCAGTAATCAAATACATTTATGTGGGCCGTCTACTACACAATTCCCTGTGTAAGTTGTTACTATAGGAAATAATATAAACCTTGCACCCAGAACTACTGCCAGAGCTGCAGTTCTAGAAAATTAATCAACACTTTCTGACTAGTCAGAATTGAGTATAGTGTATACTTACTTTTCATGCTCGCCAAACTCTAATGATTTGAAGTTTTGTTTTTTTTTTTTGGTTATTTTTAATCCTTCTTTTAGTCAGAATGCAGTGAGCAAGTTCAACACAATGCACACCCTCAGCGGTGAAAGTAGCTGAGATACGGATGACTTGTAAAGCTGAGGTCAGAGGGATCGGGTGACATGAGATAAAATCACAATGCAGCATCAGAAACAAAAACAACATGTGGGCTGTTGTAGAGGTGCTACACTGACAGGCAGGGAACACTGACTGCATTGTGTCTAGTGTACTTTTTTTTTTTTTTTTTCCCACTTACAGCCATAAAGAAGTACCATGCATCATATTTAGCCTTTTGAAGGCTGGACTTATTGAGATGTGTTTATTGATTAATGAATAATAATTATTCATCATGTATTGTTATAGCATGGGCTCAACAGATTTGAACAATTAACGCTGTGTCTTAGAATCCTGTATGTGTTATCATTTGAACAAAGTATAGTGTCTCACATCTGTTTTAAAAAGTAAATGGCATGAGAACAAGATATTCAAGAGGGGATTTTATGGAGTGCGTTTATGTGATGACAAGATGACTTCATAGTTGGACAAATTAGTAGCCTGAGCCCCAGGGACAAAGAGTTTTTTTATTCATAATTGCTTGGTAGACAAGTTACAAAGAAATTAAGTAAGAAATTAAAACCATACCCTCATTGCACTACACACATAATTATTTATGCGAGTTATAAGAGTAGAAACGAGTTAATCAGGAACACACAGGTATGTAAATACACTGATGAAACCAAGCAAAACAAAGTGCTTATGCCTTAAAATTACCCTGGATTAATGCGCTTAACTAGCTAACTACCTCACCATACTTTATTACATTATTTTGCGTACCACTGTTTAGTCTAATCAGTAAGGTTTCTGAGAAAACAAAACATGGGACTGGGCAACACATAGCACATTTACTTGCCATGTAGTCTATGATTTGAACACCCCTGGACTTGGTTTCTCTACATTAGAAGAAGGTAGAATTAATGATTAAACCCATGAAGGGTCAAATATGTAGTCCCAGTCTGTATGGAAATTTTAAATGGAACATTTCTATAATTAGCTTCAACATATTTTATGCAAAATTTGATAGGTCTCTGTCGATGCATAGCGTGAAGTGAAGTGAAGTGACGTGTGGCCAAGTATGGTGACCCATACTCGGAATTTCTGCTCTGCATTTAACCCATCCAAGTGCGCGCACACACACGCCGTGAACACACACCCGGAGTTGGGGGTTCGGTGCCTTGCTCAAGGGTCTCACCTCAGTCGTGGTATTGAGGGTGGAGGAGAGCGCTGGTCATTCACTCCCCCCACCTACAATCTGAGACTCGAACCCACGACCTTCGGGTTGCAAGTCTGACTCTCTAACCATTAGGCCACAACTGCCCCCACACAGTATATAGGTATAGCGCACCCATGGTTACCTTAATATCAGGGCTGTACCGATTACATTTCTATTTTTCCATTTCCAATATGGTACTAACACTTTCAGATCTGATACTGACATAGTAACCTTAGTAACCAATCTAGTTTTCTGTTTCCTCTGTTGCTAAACAGTGCAAAATATCAGGCAGGTCTTATGTTCATGTGCATGGTGTATGTCATTCCAGTCAACATAAAGTGTTTACAACATAAATTTGTCACTAGTTTGAATTGGAAAAATGTGCAGAATCTGATCTGATACCAATCCAGCATTCAGGGAAATATCAGCCCAGATACCACACTGCTTTTTTGGAGATTTTCTTTAGAATTTCCAGCTTCAAATTGTCTTATTGCATTGGCAGATAGTCTTAGATTATATCTAGAAAGAAGCTGCCTATTAGTAAAAATGTCAATCAATAGACTCTTAATAATCTTGTATAAGCTAATATATATATATATATATATTTTCCCCTCTAAATTCAAGATATTTTTACTTGCTAAGATTCTTGCAATGCAGTGCTCTTACTGTAATGTATTTGCACTGTCTATCTCCCTGCCCCCCATAGTTTTTAAGCCTGGGGTGCCAGAATTAAAATGAATACAGTCGAGGAAACTGGTGTGGTGAGGAATGCATTGATCTCTTCAGTAGTTGTTTGCAATATATTGTAAAATTCACGGCACTGTATATATATCATTATTAGTCTTGTGAGAGTATGGGTTAGAAAGCGAAATGATTGGTTTCAGTTATGCTTTCATATAGAACAGCTTTAGAAGCACAAGCTGTGGTCTGTACTGCAGTGTTTGGGGGGTGGAAACAGAGCTTGTGTTGCTATATGTGAGCTTCATAATCTCATCAGAGTAAGGCATTGGCTGCTAATAGAAAAAGAAGTCAAGCATCCTCTAAGCCTGTGGTCTTGTTAATTCACTATATGTAGGACCCAAGATCACATACACCTCATTATTTTCAGGTGGTTTGTACCTGCCAGAGCACTGTCCCTGTGCTGATGGCGGGACGACGGAGCCTTCGGCATTCTTCCAAATGGAGGACGTCTTTCAAAGCGGCCAGCTTGTCACTTCCTGAAAATCAGCAAAGTCATTACAACAGCCTATTGCAGAGTGACTAAATCACTCTGGTACACTCTGCTACAATGACTTGCACCACTAGAGAAAAAATAAAGACGAGCTGGCAGCTAGAGGTGTTGCGTGATTAAGAGATTGCAGTCAGTGAGACGGCTAATTCTGAGTCAGCTTTTTTTTTTCTTTGTTCCTTTCCTCCGTCTGCTTTCATGTCATGTTCTCTGTCTACACAAAAGGGCCTTTATTAAAAAAAAAACTGTCAGTTCGGCACATCTCAAGCTGTTGGAAGATAAAATTGCTTTTCTTCCTTGTTAAAAATGGTCTTTTTTACCTCTCAGACAGTGCAACCCCTCTCTTCTCTGTGATATTAAATTCAATTCAGTTGTATTTATATAGCACTTTTAACAGTAGAAATGGTCACAAAACAGCTTTATAGAAATCCTGATGTTGATTTAGATCTCTAATGAGCAAGCCAGTCAAACAATGTTAAACCGTACTAAGGATGTTCAGTATGAGCATATCGTGATGAGATGAGCAAATGATTAGCAGTGGTACAAAGCAGAGGTACAAAGCTACAGTATCCAGATGAGATTATTCTTGAAGCAGTGTACAACATCAAGCTATTCATGGCATCAAGTCATGCAAGGCAAGAAATTTTGACACTGACACAATATGCCACTGACACAGTAAGAGGAGCTATGTATTTACTGAAGTAGGTAAAGAGCTCAGGGGTTCATGCACTGTGATTGGTTATGATATTTCAAGAGTAAAATTTTTTAGCCAGTCAGCAATCTACCTCTCCTGGGTCAGGGGAATAGAATGGCACGTGTTGAAAAGAGCCCTGCGTGCTCCTGGCAATTCGGCACTCCAGAATACGCACTCCAGTCCGGCCTGGTTGGTCTGCACAATGCAGGCCTGTGTTCGAGTTCAGGCAGAGGTCTGAAATTTTACAGGAGTTATAATGTCTGCCTTGTCTGAGCAGAGGAAACGACCCTCCATTTTGAATGAGCTATGACACACGGGACCAGAGCTTCTCTATGCGCTGCCAACATTTGGGCTGCCACTAGCACTGTTTGTGTAGCCAGTTGCTGCTACTATTACTATAGCTGGTACAGTGTCTGTACTGCTTTTCTTCCAAATACTAACCCCATCAAACAAGAATACTTATACTCAAAGCATTTCGGTCAATGAGAAGAAAAAATGTCCTTATCAGGAAAAAAAAATTCTCACTTCGTGGTGTTCAAACCTGTGTGTCTTCTTCCTGAGTTGTCATGCTATGTTTCAGAGAGAGCTTATCTGTCTGTCTTATTTGTACAACGTCATGGCTTGTACATCTAGGAATTACATCAGGGCACCCTGTTCACCACAGCATCTCTAGTGAATGGCCTGCTTTATGGGATACTCTGTACTACTTAGGATTTTTTAGCCATTGAATAGTGAGGTCATCAATGCTGGACAGGATATCATTACCTTACATTTTCAATAGACTGGATACACAATATTATAGGATCTGCCATTTTTTTTGAGAGATAGTAGATTTATTGAAAGACTTAGATTGTTAGATTGTGATCAGAGTCTAATAATTATTACAGTTCTTTATTTCTGCAATTTCCTCTAACTTGATGGTGTTTTTTGTGATCCTAAACACATTTTTGTCCAAAGTATTATGCTTGAACCATGATTCTGAGACATGCATGAGACATAATTTGGTTTCACAGGTTTATTTATATCATTCTTCTTCAGTAACTGCTTCATCCTGGTTAGGGTCACAGTGGAGCCGGAGCCTATCCCGGGAACACTGCGTGTGAAGCAGGAATACATTCTTAATGGGATGCAAGTCCATCACAGGGCACCATGCACACACAAATTCACAAACTTGTTCATACCTCGGGGAAATTTAGAATAGCCAGTCCACCTCTCAGCATGTTTTTTGCTGAAACGAACCTAGTAGTAGGAATTCAAAGCCATCATCAGCTACACTACACTGAAAAATCTGAAGTAAATAGAATCTTAATATGGTTTTATCACTTAATTTGGACACTACGTGCTTTCATATACATTAAGTCAAGGCTTTTATGCTAAAATCCTAAAATGTGGGAAATAGTACACCTTTTTTCTACTGTTCTTTTGCTCATAGCAGATACACGTTGCTGTCTCATTATAATTTTTTATAAGCATTCTGGTGTTGGTGGTAACAACCTGAAATGCCACTTGCTTCAAGTGGCTTCAAGGCAGCTTTGTTATATTGACCAAATACTATCAGGTTACTCTACACTCCAGTGATCACTGAGAAACAAACAGGGAAGCCATTTGAGTTTTTGTTGATTGAAACTCTGGTCAGTTTCTTTGTAGTTGTGAATTATAAATGTATGCCATGTTTCATGTACATCTTTTATGAAGATGGTTATACTGATGCTTACTAATGACCGTTTTGATCATTCTAATGGTTGTGAATTGGGACAAATTATAATAGAAAAATTTCAAACTATTTCAGAAAGTTAAAAAATCTGCTAATGTATATTAAACATTGCTTTCTGGTACTGATAGCATCAGCCCCCACACTGGGAGTTTTTTACTGTTTACACCTGAAGATTAACAAGCGGAAGAGAAAAGAATCTAGTCTCAGATCAGTGCACAAAGGGCGACTGGTAGACAGCACATGGACAGATGGGCAGGCTTGTGGCCGAGACAGTCTGATACAATTATGCAAGGCCGTTCGTGGCTGTCTGCAGTTGACTGTATCAGCACCATCTCAGAGCTGTATCTCTGAAAGCCGGGCTCTTTCATGCAGAACTGCACTTTCTCGCTCTGTCAGATGTTTCCCATCAGGAAGTCTAGCCTGCCCCCGAGGCCATTTGACTTTATCAAGATGATTTCGATTATGTGGAAGGGTTGATGGGGTGTACATTATGATTTTAGTCTTTCTAGCACAAGAAGAACAGTTGGAGGTATGAATAGCATGGAGGGTAACAATATAGGAAATCTGCTAGTGTAGCTTCTTAGATTTGAGCCTGTGATGATGTGCAGGTAATGCATGCAGTCACAGATACACACAAAGCATCTTTGCCCCCTTTCTTTCAGTACAGAGCAGACTTCCTGCGGTGTTGAAGGGAAAGTTTCGAAGGATGTTTTGAGCTCAGGTAAAACACTGCTGTGGTTAATGGCAGTCATTATCACAGTGCGGCTCTGTTCACACACACATACCCAAAACCATAATCGACCACACACACACACACACACACTCACACACACACACACTCACACTCACACACACATGCACACACACACACACACACACACACACACACACACACACACACATATGCACTCTCACCCTCCTGCTGGAATGCCATGTTTGCCATAGCCTGGCCGTGTGTGTTTGGAGATCACTTTGAGTGTGTATTAAGAGGATATGTGACTCATGAGCCTTTCTCCACCCTGTAAACGAGCATTACTCTTGTCACACCAGCGTCATGCTTAAAGCAGATTTGAATGTAAGAAAAGCTGAACTAAAACACAGTTCCACAGTTTGAAGAATGTCTAAAAAGTGCAGTGCATTTTATTGTATGTGGCTGAAATGAAAAAGTGGATCTGTTGCTTTTAAAGACAAACCATGATAAGCATTAAAAAGTACACAGTATGATTTTAATGGCTATGAAATGACTAACAAGTGTCTGAGAAGATCTCTTTACCCACTTGCCCCATCACTAAAATGCCAGGATATGTGAATGTCCTCCTGCTACCCCGAAAAGCTAGCTGCCATCACAGACATATCAGTATCTCACTCAAGATTTGCACTGACCTATTCTCAGCTATTTATTCAACGTTACTCAAGCCTGTCAAAATATATCATAATAAGCAATTTGTGTATAAGTCATTTAAGCCAAGTTATCAGACTTGCTTACACTTAGCTAACTTTTAGCTACAGAACCTGTGTGCTAACTAGCTGACTAGCTAGTTCTCTGTTGTGCAATATTAGCATTGTTTGAAAGATATGATACCAAAGGCAGCCATCTGAGAGCAGTTAACTCTTTAAACACTGTTTTTATGTACTTTAGAATTAGTAAAACATTAAATGTATGCTAATAATAATAATAATCATTATTATTATTATTATAGTACAATTATCTGACCAAGCTATGCAATAAGATTGATTAACCAACTGTGAAGTATGTATGTTTTACCACAGGATTGAATGCGGTTAATCAGAAAATGTAAGAAGGATGAGGAATTGTTACGACTTTGAGGCAGCAATTTTTGTGAGCATGTCTGTGATTATGAGACAGTGATTTTGTGAAGTGATTCACGTCATACCCTGCTCTGTGGCATGTATAAAAATGCTGAGCAGGCCCAAGAGAATGGTACAGGGCTAAGTGCCTGACCGCTACGGTGAGGACGTCTCATTGCTCTGCTATGCTGGAAGGGGCGTTTTGCTGGCATGGTGTTTGGGTCCACTTTTCCCCTTAGAAGGAATGGTCACAAATCAATACGAAATTATTCTGAATGATCACATTTATCCTATGATGAAACATGTCTATCCTAATGGGAGTGGTCTCTTTCAGGATGACAATGTCCTTCTGGACTACTTATAGGAAGGTCATGAGTTCAGATCCCAGCACCGCCAGTCTGCTACTGCTGGGCCTTTGAGTAAGGCTCTTAAACCTCAACTGCTCAGTTGTATAAATGAGATAAATCTACGTCTCTCTTGATAAGGGCATCTGCCAAATGCCAAAAATGTAAATCATATGCTAGGGCTATCACCATCACCAAATTTCAACAGAGTTGAACATACTGTGTATGGGAGGTTAGACAGTCCAAAACACCAGTTGAGTAAATACAATCCTGGGCAAAAAAAAAATGGGCCAAGCCCAAAATTACAAAATATTAAGATGGTCTTGGTAACAAATCATTGGTCAGGAAATTAAACAAATAGATAAAGGAACTTAGTATGAGATACTAAGAGATACTATGAGATACTGATTTCTTTAAATGTTTAAGTCTTGTGGCCCTTGATAGGCTGCATCAGGTCTGGCAGATAACCAAATAATGACTAACCAGAAGATATTTTTGGAAAAATTTGTACACTCAGACATGTGTTAGTTTGAATTTTACATCAAACATTTTAATCACTATCTTGATTTTACCTTTGTGTACAAGAAGACTATATAAGTGAATTTCCCTGTTTCTAGCTTTTCCCCAAATAAACAGTTCACTGCAGCAAAAGTAAACCAGCAAATGGTGGCACAGGAGCTCTCAGGAGTGCATTTGTTTCATTCTTGCTAATTTTCTGACCAGTGATTTGTTTTTAAGACCATTAAAATGTAATATTTTCCATTCTGGGCTTGGCCCATTTTTTTTTTTTTTTTTTTTTTTTTTTACGCAGAAGTGTATCTTTTGGAAGAGCTCATGATCATCTCTCCAGTACAGTTCCAGAGACTTGTAGAATCTATGCCAAGGTGCACTGAAGCTGTTTTGGTGGCTTGTGCTGGCCTAATAACGTACTAACACACTTCACGTTGTTTTTCCTTGTGTGTGATGTGTATGGAGTGTGCATAATCAAGAGACAAGCCGCATCAGACTGTGTACATGTCTCACAAAGCCATGCATCATCCGTCAGCAGAATTGTGGCTCAGCGCGAGGTGGCTGGCACTCTGAGAACGAATGATAAAACGGTACACAATAGATCCACAATGGGCACCAGGCTGTCCCGTGCCCAACTAATCCCATCTCTGCTTTCTAAGCAAGCTGTATTATCCTCGCCTCAGCTTGGGGGAAGTGTGTGTGTGTGTGTATGTGTGTGTGGCTGCTTGATTCACTGTCCTGTAGCGCTGTAAACAACATTATACAGAATAATGTGTAAGGGCAGTGACTTCAGCAGGCTGCAGGCTGTACACAGTGGCATTTGGTAATTTGTTAAGCCATTTCATCTCATAAAATTTTCCAAATGATGTGAAAAGAAGAAATATGATGTGATTTTTCCTGTCTTTTATAGACATTATAGG
Organism: Pangasianodon hypophthalmus; assembly: GCF_027358585.1. Classification (NCBI taxonomy): domain Eukaryota; kingdom Metazoa; phylum Chordata; class Actinopteri; order Siluriformes; family Pangasiidae; genus Pangasianodon; species Pangasianodon hypophthalmus. The sequence continues at coordinate 7,113,804 of NC_069729.1, read as the reverse complement.
CTAATTTCACCATATTCTCAATCACAGAGCGACTCATCATTAATTAATGTGTTTTGAGGCGAGAACTCTTCCTATGCTCTTTAAAAACATACTGCTGATGTTGCTTTCTTTATTTTTGTTCTTGCACATTTATTCATTTGGTGAATGCTTTTATCAAATGTAGTGTAGAAATCAGGCAGAGCACAGTCTAAGGATATAACTGAGCAGTTAAGGACTTAAGGCTGTGAGTTACTGGCAGTCTCGAGATTTAAACACAACCTTCCAAGACTATCACAGCTGGGCTTCCACTGGCCATCAGGAATGAAGAAGTAGCAGTTCACACTTTGGAGTCTTATGAATATGATTAGCTTGGGGTTTCAGCAGTGCAATTTAATATTAATAAAATATTAAATGGACTCCTGGTCTAGCTGTAAAGTCTCTCTGTCTCATCCTGTCATGTGCATGCAGCAGCAGGGCTTCGTTCTCTCCGTCTCTATAAACGATTCAATCATTTAATTGTCCCTGTGCCAATCTCGCTGAGACATTCATTCCTAACCTGGCTCATTAGTTTTGGTAGCAGCTGCCTGAAGCAGTGCAATTTGCTGTCGAGCATCCAGGGAGGCAGAAATCTGACAAAGATATGGACGTGGCTGCTTTAATACGTGGAAAGGAAAGTTTGATTTCTGTTAATCCCATTATAGAGTTTCCAATATGGAATGCACCGATGTTCCTGAGTATTGTATTGGGGGTAATACTGGCATAGAACTGTAGATTAGAAACAGATCAGGTTTGACATATTTTCCAATCCACAATGGAACATGTCATTAAATACATTGAGGCATATCTTACAATAAACACAGGACACGGGTTATCTAAACGGCCACTGGTATAACACCTCAGACGTGTTTTACATAACTTACCAAGCAGAATGTTAGCATGAAGATGGAAATGTGGGTTTGGTGCCTCCCTAAACAGAACATTTCCACTGACTTGTAATTTTTTTTTACGGTTTAATTATCTTGTGTTTAGCACTGTGCAACACACATATTGCTACACAATATAATTCTGCCTGAGTAGAGGGGTGTACTACCATCAGCTGCAGGCTCCATTCTACTGTTATCTCTCATATTGAGAAAGCTCTGTTTCCCTTTAAAGATAAGCTCGGCACGTCTCGCTGGTCCCCGACTCCAGACTATTTATTCTTCTGCATACTGTACTCCATGTCACCCTTTACTTTCTTCAGTTCCTCATTGCTCGTCTGTTTTCCCTTAGCTCACCATGGAGAAGGATAAGATACAATCTTGCATGGTATTGTAAATAAGCTATATGTCTGAGAACTCTGGGATTTAAGACCCCACAGGGTTTACATGCTATATATGCTTCTTCCTCTGCTGGGATACTGATGGTAATTATACTTATTGTGTGTATACCTTGCTGGTAATATAGGCGGAACATCAGAACAAACATCCACCTTATCTTTTTACTTTTTTTTCTCTCTAGAAGCTTTCATGAGGGGCTTTGGCATGCCGATTGAACTTATGATAGTCCCTGCAGAGGAAGGGTTTCAGAAGTGAAATGTTTTGGATTCAGTAGATATGTTGGCTAAAATGAATTGGACCATTATTCTCTGAGCATCTGATCAAGTCTGGACGAAACTCCACTGTCCCTGGTGTTGGAGGGTCTCTCTGAATTTGAGAATATTTGCTGACAAAGTAGTTGTCCTTTTTGATATTTAAATGCAAACAGATGTGGATGTAGTGTGTCCACTGAGTAAATGTGTAAAGACACTGTTCTGTAAAAATAAGTACAGCCTGCATCTGGGATATCCAGCTTTTATTATCTGAAAACAGTTCAGATTGTCCAGTTCAGTGGGCTGTTTGTTCTTTCTTTCTTTCTTTCTTTGCTTCCTTCCTTCCTTCCTTCCTTGCCTTCCTTGCCTTCCCTTTCTTCCTTCCTTGCCTTCCCTTTCTTCCTTTCCTTCCCTTTCTTCCTTGCCTTCCCTTTCTTCCTTCCTTGCCTTCCCTTTCTTCCTTCCTTCCTTCCTTGCCTTCCTTGCCTTCCCTTTCTTCCTTCCTTGCCTTCCCTTTCTTCCTTGCCTTCCCTTTCTTCCTTGCCTTCCCTTTCTTCCTTCCTTGCCTTTCTTCCTTCCTTTCCTTTCCTTCCCTTTCTTCCTTTCCTTTCCTTTCTTCCTTCCCTTCCCTTTTTCCAATGCCTCAGTATTCATTAAATTTTCTTTTGGAGTCTGTGAAGTTCATTGCATTAATTATGCCACAGTTATGAGAATTATCCATTGATGAAATTATGACAATGATTCACATTTCCCTCTTTTCCCTCTACCTTCCAGGATGCCAAAGTAGAACCAGTTCTTACCCAGATACAGATTAAAGCTATATTTTGTTGGACTGCAGCCACTAAAAGATACTAAGCGATAAAATAGTGAGTTTTCAAGACAAGCACTTTGAAAATGACTTCCATTTCTGTCAAAAACCTCTTAGCCTTTATCTATTGTGTATCTTTACGTTTAGTATTGTATCGTAAAATGTTTGGCTGCTTGCCTGGTGTTTGTGTGATCTATTGGTATGGTGATAACATGGTACTGGCATTGGGTTTCTTTAGCATTAATGGTGTGGGCAGTGAGAACTGAGTGTAATCCTTCAGCAGCGGGACAGAAGAAGTGGAGGATGCAGGAGGGTTAATGAGATTCGCTCTTCTCCGAGAGAGAGAGAGAGAGAGAGAGAGAGTGTGTGCAGACATGCTCATCGCTCTTATATACTCTTCTCTTCTTGTCTTCTATGATCTTCACTGTCCTTATGTCCATCCCTCACGACCCTATGATGTGAGACCTAACACACTATGGACTTGATAAAGTATTGTGCTTTCACAAACATGTTTCAAATGATGCTTTTTGTAAATATTGTTTATTCAAAATGTTCTTCAATGGAAAAAAAATAAATTTAAATTAGATATTCATAGGCAAAGTAATTCTAGTGATTCTCCAGAACCTGTGGGGGGGGAAAAATGACTTACACAATTGTGTAAGTGAATTCCCAAGGGTTGTATATTCAGGTCAGAGTATTTAATTGGTGACACATTATTAACTTGACAGCTTATTTATAACGCTTAAGCTTGTTTCCCCATCCTTGCCTTTTTTTTTTTTTATAAATTCTTCTTTCTCATCCCACTGCTGTGTGTGTGGGTGTGGTGTAGACAGATTATACTGCATGAGTCTTCCTGACAGTGCTGCTAGAATAATCCCACCCCTACTCTAAATCCCACGGCTAGTGGTAAAGCTGATTATAATGTGTTGGCCATTTGTAAACAAAGTCCGCAGCAGCATCCAAGTTCATCAGTTCTCGTGGTGCCCTGCAGAAATTAGGTGTGTGTGTGTGTGTGTGTGTGTGTGTGTGTGTGTGTGTGTGTGTGTGTGCATTGCTTGATCAGAATGTTGGCTAAGGGCCATATTCACCCCATCAATTCACTTCATAATTATACACAGTTCACTTCTTTTTTTTAATTGATGCTTTTGAAAAACACTTTGTCCATTTTCCAAGGTCATGTGACTTCAATTTCATCAGTCCCACCCATTAAAAAAGAGTCCCTGTTCCACTTTAGTCTTTAGAGTTGTTGGTCAAGGGCTAACACATTTGTCCTCGGCCATCTCTGAGCTCTGTTATACACATTCTTCCGGTTTCCTTCTATCCTTTTTCCCCCACTTCTTCTGCACTCTCTCCTCCCTTTGGTGTTAAAGTGCCATACTTCGTAGAGCTGATTGGAACTTTTTTTTTTTTTTTTGCTGTGGGGGAGCTTGTAACCGTTTGCCCATCAGACATCACCCATCTATCTCTCTGCCCTGCTTTCTGGCTTCTTTCTGTCTAAAGTTGATAACTGCAATGAAATTAAACCCTCCCATGCAGCTGTTATCACAGAGACAGATTCATTTCAGTTCTAGAAATGAACCATGAAATAATCCATCATAATCCATATTATAGAATATGCACAATACAACATTCATTCAGCAGTCCAGTGAATTCTAGTAATATTGTGTGATTGGCCCTGTGTAAGTGTCTCATTTCAGTCTTCAGTCAAATAACAGTATCCAGTGCTCAGTAATGTTCCTTCAGAGCATACAAGAAAATCTATTCAAACCCCCTGTATCCTGTGCCATGCTGTGTCTCATTAGTTTTTTTCGGAGACATCCACATTGCCTCAAGCTCACCTGGTTGGGAGAGTTGGGATGAGGGAACGTCAGGACGGGAGCCTGTAATTCCTGGCTGTCGTATCTGCACTGCCAGATGGCAGGCTTGTTTCCCGGTGCATGGAGAGCCCAGTGCACTACACTTCTCCAGGGGAGAGGAACAGGAGGACCAGACTGTGGTACAGATGGTCTAGTCCACTCTCTGCTCTAGGCTCAGGAGAGGCCAGGTGAAGTAGGGAATGAGATAAGGAAGTGGCCCAGGTGAGGTAAGCCCTCAAGTATCAAACAGAAGGTCATCTGATTGCTTCATGGCAGTAGGTGGGCTGACAATTCTTTCCATTTTTGTATGGAAAGTGTTATATCTTGAAGAGACCATATCAAGTGGGTGGTTTGGAAGTTTTACAGTACAGTAGTAGGAAATGTGATGGGAATGAATGTGTAAAAGTAGCGCATGGCGCATCAGCCGTGACTTTGCCTGCGAGTTGCAGCATTTTAATATAATGTTGATGCATCTCAGAATAAAAATGGAGACAGCATAACTAATATTTTTCAGCAAAGTGTCATTTTGGCCATTTCTAGTCAAAAAATTTCTAGTAAGCTTCCTTCAGTTACTCATCTTCCATAAGTGCTTTATCCTGGTGGCAAGGACTCCCTAAAAGGGGCACCAGTCCATCACAGAGCACCACACGTGCACATTTACACCTAGGGTACTGAATGGCTACTAGGGTAGCCATTTTACCTACCAACATGTTTCTGGGAGGTGGGAGGAAACCCAGATAGACACTGATGCAAACTCCTCACAGACAGTAATCCAAGCTCAGGAATTGACCCTGAAACTGTGAGGCAGCGACGCTACCCACTGCACCACTGTTTGGAAAAATTTAATGTTTGTTTTAAACTTACAAATCAACCTCATCTTCAAAAAGTGATCCAAAAGGTCAAGTATTATATGACTTTACTCTTTTGTACACACACACAGCCCAAGTAAACAGCTGGTGCAGAGTCAGTTACTCCGCCTGTTTACCACATAGACTAAAGCAATGGCCAGCTGTTTGGTCTGTGAATAAGTAGCCTACACACAGATGACTCATGTACTAGCATAAACCAGAGTATTTCTGGTTTGTCCTATTGTTTTTTAGTTTGAATAGGACTGTCATCCGGCCATCCTAGAAGAGAGTCACCTCAATGACCTACTTCTCCACTATAAATGGAAGACTGTTGTGTATTGGTTTAACTCAAAATGCACCAAACTTGGGTCCCAAAGGGTGGCAGATCTACAAGAAATTGTATTTTCTCTCTTCTGACACCCCAGAATCAGCACATGAAGACCTTAGTAATTGGCTGATGAGTAATTGGCTGATGAATTCAGCTGAGGAGTGTGTTAGGAATTTGTTTAACACATATGTAGTGCAGTATACTGTCAAAACAGGAATAAGTAGCTGTACTTGACACTTTGTAGTTTGGAGTCTGAAAGGAAAAAAATGCAGACTGAAGCACACAGATGCAGTTCTATCATTGCAGGTTATTAGTTTTAGTTTTAAAGGTGGTACCTTCAGTTTTTTTTCTTTTGAGGAAAGAAGGGGTGATGTTTGTTGGGCCACTTTTTCAGACAGAAAGCTTTCGCATTTCTTTTTTCCTTCGAGTCTGCCTGTCCTTGGGAACAAACTCCAAGCCAGTTGACTCCATAGACTGTTAAATGACCCTGATTGCTGCTAAGCAATTATCTTCAGCAGCATCTATTCACTAATTGCTGCTGGACTAGTGAAAGCATTAACATCACCGTGTGCCAACTGTTAATTGACAAGGTCCAATTGCTCTTTCAGAGCAGGATCGTAATACCCATGGTATTGTGGCATGGTGGAGCAAGGTCATTAAATTCAGGCCACTGGATGGTAACTAAGCTGGATAAATACACAGTATTGACCAGTATGGCATTTAACACAGCAACCACTGACTCTTGCTTTTAGTTCTCTGACTATTGGCTGCTTTAACCATTTACATAACCATTGGTTGTAGGCCTCAGTAAACTAGGAATCTTACTCCCTTTTTCACTGCCTCTGTAATTTCTTCTCAAACTCTCCCCCAATTTCATAAGTACAACGTGGCCTCCTGCCATGTAACAGATAGGAGGCATGACCTGGACCGGAAGGCCCAGCAGTGAGTTAACTCTCTTTTCCTGCACCCCTGATCTCTAGAGCTTTTTTCTTACAGCACCTTCTATAGGAATTCCACCCCCTGCTGTGTACCCTTCCCCTGGCCTTCCCCCTATTTGGAACATTGCTTGCCTGAGGGAGCAGGATGGTTTTGATGCACCTTCTGTTGTTGCCATGTACAAGAATGTTATGAAGGATGACTGCTCACAGTCAGATGGATGGACATGGGTCAGTGCCTCTGTCAACAATCTTGTTTACACTGGCCGGTGTCTCTTTGAGTGAACCAATCAAAAGTCAAGGCTTTTCTTGGGGAACCTCCTTAGCTCAATCTCTCAATGCTAATATGAGCTCTCTTTCTCCATGGTGGCTTTGGAGGAGCCAGATTTGGACATCACTCTTCTGTAGTTAGCTATTTTTTGCTGGACTTGTGTAATTCTGTGGTTCTTTGCCATGTTCTAAAAGCATCATTCTTGTGCCAAGAGACTACTCAGTGTTTTGGATGTTAAAGTAACTGAGTAATGGTTGTTCTTAGAAAGGAATATTACAAATAGTGTTTTTTATTCCAAGACTTTTGAGGTCCAAAATTAAAAAAAACACCCAGTAGGTCAGCTTTTCAGGGTTGTGGTGGTTCAGTGGTAAAAGTTCTGGGCTACTGATAAAAAGTTTTAGAGTTCAAATCGCAGCACCTCCAAGCTGCCCGTGTTGGGACCTTGAAAAACCTTTAACCATTAAGTGCTCCAGGGGTGCTGTACCATGGGTGACCTTGCCATTCTTTATCCTGATCAGGGACACAGTGAATCCGGAGCCTGTCACAGAAACACTGGGCAGAAGGTGGGAATATACCATGGCAATTCATCGAAAAAGCACCATACAAGCACACAGTCACACCTAGTAATTTAGCTTAGCCAATCCATCTACCTGCATGTTTGTGGGAGGTGGGAGGAAACCAGAGAATCCGGATGAATATGCGAAATTCCGCACAACCCGAGCTCAGGATTGAAATGAGGACCTGTAACCCTGAGGTGGCAACACTGTCTGCTGTGCCACAGTGCCTCTACTAATGTATATGTATAATAATAAAGGCTATCTTTGTATTTTTGCCTTTTGATAGAGGTAGTTATTACACATTATTCAAAATTCTAATATCGAAAGACTGGAATTAGTCTTAGAGTTATTTTGCAAGTTTCTTTAAGTGCAGCTGTAGCAGTTGCCTTATAGAAAGAGGATAATGTCCACTGGGGTGTGTGGGGGTGTGTGTGTGTGGCCTTCACATTGTGGCCTTTGTCAGGTTTAGGTTTGACATGTTTATCAATGATTCCTTATTCTCTTTCTCTCAACATTCAAATTTGCTGTCTTCTTTGCCCACGTCTCATTGGTTTAATCATCTGAATGCGTTCCATCCTGTTCCATCAAAACTGCTCTCTTTTGGTGACATATCTTTGTAGCCCATCATCTTGTATAATCAATGTTGAATCAAGTCGATAGTGCATTTGTCTTATGACTTACGTTTGTAAGGAAAGGCATATTGAGAACTGCATCAGGCTGGAGGGAGGTTGTAGGGAAATTTGAGCTGCCAACGGAATCCCAATTAAACATTTTAATGTTTTAATGATTAATCAAGCAGCATGATTGGTAACCGTTTTTAATCTCATACCTTGGTGTCTTGGGTATGGTGCCAGAAAGGCAGTTTCCATAGTAACCCTCTTGATTATGGAAATTGTTGGGGGTAAATGATCTGATGATATTCTGTCAGCTTGGGTTTATTTTTGCACTTAATGGATCAGGCAGATACACATGCATGCAAACCCAAGCACACAATCACACACAATCCCATGCACACTCGCTTAAACACACACACACACACACACACACACACACACACACACACACACACACACACACACACATGATTCCTGTCCTTTTGTTCCTCTTCTGTGGTGGTTTCTTTTGCTCTGACAGCTGCTCCGTAATGGGACCTTGTCCCTTACCACTTCTTCATTCTGATGCTCATTGGCATACTGAGAGGTGGCATGACAACACGCAGTCACTTGCTTCCTTCCTCCACCCTCTCTCTTCCACCTTCCCTCCTCCTTTCTCTCCATCTGTATCTTGCCATATGATCCCCAAGATGGTTTCGGATCACAAATGGCCATAATGAGGCTTTTCTTCATCAATTTGAGGACACTGAGAGCGCAATTGAGGCTTGTTTTGTGTAACACAAAGCAGATACGTCAGTTTTAGCAAGGTTGATTTTATTTTGCAGCTTATTTGAGTGATAAAAGCTGTCCTCAATTTTCCATCTTCCTTTTCATCTGCTGAAACTGAATATGCCCCACCAATCTTGTGCATCCTTTCTCACGTCTTTCATCGGAGGCTTAGGATTGGCATGTCTTGATCTCAAATCCAATCTTGTTGAAAAATCATATTGAGCACTGGATGGAATTGCAGTAAGGACCCCGAGGCAATGCAATGAATATGAGACATGGAGCCACACAGGCGTAAATGTTAGCCAAAATTAACAGTTCTCAGCGTTAAGCTGGTTTTAGACTGTGCTGTTACAATGCTCTTTTAAGCTTATAACTCATCACACTGTACGAGATGATCCCAATAAAATCTTGGCCGAATTGTATAACAGACTGGGTTCCAACATGTTCTCCATGTCAGATTATACAATGAAGATCCTGTTATGACAGACCTGTGATTAAAGAATATTACTACATTCTGCTTACGTTATAAATCAGTGTGACTTGGGCTCATGCAGAAAATGCAGTTGCACTTGAGATAACTTGAGGTAATAAGGACATTTTTTTCTGTCCATTACCATGTTTTGTTTATATTTCACCATTGCCGCTATTGAGCTTAATCCAAGACCGTACTCCTATTGGTTGCTTTTAGATGAACGTTGACCTTGCTGTATTTGGTCGCAATGTCACTAAATTGGGCACCAATGTGCGTCACATTATGCGTTCTAAGACCACCATCCTTTTATGACATGACTTATTTGTCTAAGACAGCAAAATTGGGCTGAAAGCAAAATCTTACAGTGTAAAGCTAGATTTAGAGTAGAGTTTGTCTTGTTGAAGAAATTGTTTCTTTACGTATACACAGGACAGAAGCACGGTTACTCTGATAAGAGATAAAATACACAGAGACTTGTGCAGACCAGACCTGTTCATTACTCTGCTTAGTTCCCCTAACACATGCCTCATGCATTTTGAGCCCTATCTCTCTGTCTCAAAGCAAAGCAAGCCCACTTCCTCCCAGTTCTCAATGTCCTCCACTTCCTGTTTGCTGAGATGAATGAAGGCTTTCCTCTGAGCTGCTCCAGTGACGCAAACATGCACTGACCCCCTCTCTGGAAAAACAACTGCCTCCTTTCAGGCATCCCATTTCATTATTGTCATTCTGGCCTTTGTAATAGGGACTGTAAAAGTTCAAGACACAATAAGGTGGCTCAGACTTGCACAATGCTGAGTGTTCTGTCACCACACACATGTATGTATCTATGTATGTGTGTATGTATGCACATGCACAGCTGTCCTGTGTACCTCATTGTTACTCACCGCAGCTGTGCGTCAAAGAGTGGACCACACAGCAAACACATCTCTTCAAAAATGTATATGTGCCCTGGCATTGTGTCCTGATTTCTTCATGGTATGTATAGTTTAATGCTCTGTTGCTGAAAAAGTGGGTATGTGATTTTCCCTGTCAACACAGAAATTATCTTAATTTGGCAAAATCAAAAGAGAATCAGTGATGTGTTCCAGATTCGTGAAGGCCGTCTTTTGAGACTCTACTAAAATTGCAGCAGATTTCTGCTGTGAAATGCCAAGTGCCTTTAAATCATGGAATATGATTTTATGATATGCCCTAACATTTCTCATTTACAGTGGTCCCCGATGTTAGACAAATTCCTGCCAAATCCACTTTCTAGAGCTGAAACCTAACTTTTTGAACTCAACTAAACTTTTCTATTGAGCATCTGAAAAATAAACTAATAAATTCTTAGAAATACCCCTCCATCTTGCTGTGCGATAGCAGAAAAGATAGAATTGTGAACAAACACTGCACCACAAAACGTTTTAGATGGTTTAGCAGAAAACAAAAAGTGTCTTCATTGCATAGGCACTGACTGTGTGTGACAGTTTGTAGGATTTGATCTGGGTCAGCCATGATTTTAGATCAAGTACACAGACCAGGTCTTTTGAGGACTGTAATTTGGATTTTTTTGGTCTATTATGCCATTGTGGCGAAGAATGCCGCAGATACCCACTCATCAGGGTTGCTGCCTGCATCATTCATTCATTCATTTTCAGTAACTACTTCATCGTTATCTGGATCGCGGTGGATCCGGAGCCTATCCCGGGAACACTGGGAGCGAGGCAGGAATACGAGACCCTGGATGGGACACCAGTCCATCATAGGGCACCACACACACACAGTCATTCACACCTAGAGGCAATTTAGCATAGACAGACCACCTACTGGCAGGTTTTAGAAGGTTGGAGAGCCCAGAGGAAACCCATGCAGACACAGAGAGGACGTGAAACTCCTCACAGACAGTAACCCGAGCTCAGGATCGACCCAGGGACCCCTGTAGCTGTGAAGTGGCAATGGCTACTTACTACACCACCCTCTGCCTGCTTGCCTGCATGTGCTCTGTTATTCACACACCAGATCCCTGCCACTTTATAATCCAAATGCAAGCCTAATCTATGGCACCATATTTTCTGGATCTAGAACATGGGCAGCACTTTGGAGATCCTTCTCATCACGGCTATCTCTTGCAGACTTTTATCGCTTGGATGGCTTCACGCCCAGAGTCTGGAACCCTGAGCCTAGGGAACATAATGTAACATGACAGATTTTGGGTGCGGCCTTCTAGGACAGCCGGTGCAGAAACGAGCTGAGTGACAGCTGGGGTGATGAGGGGTGGGGGTTGAGAATGGACTTGGCTCCAAAAGGATACACTGTCAGGTTGCACCAGGATAGACTGGTTTAGAGAGCAGTTAATATCAGGCTCTGTGCTGTATATATTATAAATTACTTGTTGATAATATTAGTAAATGTGATATTTTCTCCCCAGAGGAATGGGATTGTAAGAGTAATAATTTATCCCTCTATCCCACTATCCCACAATGGTAAGTTTTTCCTTACCACTGTTACCTCTGATTTGCTCATTAGGGGTCTAAATATATATCCAGATTTCTGTAAAGCTGCTTAGTGACAGTCTCTATTGCTAAAAGCAAAGAATTGAATTGAATATCAATAAGATATGGGTCCGTAGTACTGTATCTGCAGAGAAATCATGTAAGAAGCTGGAGGCAATTATAGCAGATGTAAATGAGAGGTGTGCTTTGTTCTAGTTACAAGTGTAAACTAACCAGACTGTTGGAGAGTTATGCACACTGCTGCTACTCACTGTAACCTCTCCTGTTTGATGTGGCACCAAAGTGTCTGAACCTAGAGCATGGGTAGCATTTGGGACATCTTTCTGATCAGTACTTGCATGCCTTTAAAGCTCTGGCTCCACTCCCAGTGTCTGGAACCCCATACCTAGCGACCATAATGTAACAAGACACATTTTTTTTAGGATAGACAGTGTAGATCAGTGGAAAAGCACTGAAAATGCACATCTGTTGAATTGTTGAAATGCTCTCAGAAGTCTCCCTGTCTATGACGTTTTACATTCATCAAGGTCAAACAAATTTCTAGCAGTAAGGAACAATGACAATACTTGAGAAACATCATCATTCTAACCTCATATACCTTTAAAATGTTACCAGGCCTGTGCGATTTATTCAAGTCTCAGTTGCCCAGCTACACTTGATACCATCTATCTTCATGTGTGTCCTTGCTTGTATGTGCTCTGTTATTCACAGCCCAGCCCACTGTCACTCGGTAAGCTTAATGCAAGCCTAAACTAACCACTCCAGGATGGCAGTGTATAAAGTTTCTGAATGTAGAACATGGGCAGCACTTGACACCAATGTTTCTGAACCTAGAACATGGGTAGCACAGGGCAGTATGTAGCACCAAAGTTCCTGAGCATAGAACATGGGCAGTATGTAGCACCAAAGTTCCTGAGCATAGAACATGGGCAGTATGTAGCACCAAAGTGCCTGACTATAGAACATGGGCAGTATGTAGCACCAAAGTGCCTGAATATAGAACGTGGGCAGTATGTAGCACCAAAGTGCCTGAATATAGAACGTGGGCAGTATGTAGCACCAAAGTTTCTGAGCATAGAACGTGGGCAGTATGTAGCACCAAAGTTTCTGAACATAGAACATGGGCAGTATGTAGCACCAAAGTTCCTGAATATAGAACATGGGCAGTATGTAGCACCAAAGTTCCTGAATATAGAACGTGAGCAGTATGTAGCACCAAAGTTCCTGAATATAGAACGTGAGCAGTATGTAGTACCAAATTTTCTGAGCATAGAACGTGGGCAGTATGTAGCACCAAAGTTTCTGAACATAGAACATGGACAGTACATGGCACCAAATTTCTGAACATAGATTGAAGGCACCATTCTTTACCTAGAACATGGATCTCTAGTCCATAGTCTTAGTGCTGGGACACTCTTACAGCTGTAGTCTTGGAGGTCATTTAACAAGGTCTGTTCGGCATTGGCTGATCCTGGGGAACTGGGGGAAGGTGGTTTTGCTGTGAGTGCAGATTTAAGGTCATGGGTTACTGCTCTCAGACAGTTCAGACAGACTAATCCATAATGTGAATGTAATGCTTATGGGAATGCTCAGTGAACCTTGATCAGTTAGTTCAGGATCAGCCTGATTAAACAGGAAAATATATGCTTTCTCTTCATGTGATCTGCTGGAACAATGAGAATGAGAAGAAATCATGGCTTTGTGTACCAGCTTTTATTTCATGTTCTTGCTTTCTATTGCAATAATGGAGACTGGGATCTGTTCAATCAATTCTAGCTGACTGGCCTATTTCTAAGCTTCTCTGGGGGGAGAGGGGTTCCAGTGTGTGGTCTTCTTCCTTTAGTACTCCCATTATGATATATTTGCCAATGCATCTCTTTAAAAAAAAAAAAAAATCTAGTATTTAGAATAAAGAGAGTAATTCAGGAGGAGTTAATTCAGGTAAAGGATGTAATTCACATCAGATGTTTATATTAATACATTCATTTTATGTGTTAAATAATACAGATTAAGACAATGTTTTTACTTTGCAAAGAAAACATATGATCATTGATATGGTGAAGCTTTCTGTAAGTAGACATTTTATTTAACTTTTATGGAAAGAGTCACCAGTGTCAGCACTTTAACTGAGTACATTTACTGCCACTGATTCTTCAGAACAGAGGAGTTAGCACTTCCCAGTTTCTCTGTAACATCACAAGATGCAATTTCTAATTTAAAATCAAGAGAGAGGAAAAAAGAGAGTGAAGGAAGGACTGTTTATAGGCGCTGTAAATAAGTGATTGCAGGAAGTAAGTTCCACAACATTAAATGTAACTATAAATGGTTAAGAGCACAACGTGTTGTTCATAATAATTAAAAAATTACAATTGTTGACAAATTGCTGTGGTATAAGAGGAATAAAATACTTGCTGTTTATCGTTGTAAGAAAATAATCCAGTTCAGGTTGCCATGGTGGAGTATTTTCCTATAACAGCATTCCTTACTTGTTGTATTGCTGTAAATAGTTTCGGTTTGATTACAGTGTGTTCTTTTTTTTTTTTAAGTATTACTATTCTGTCCTCCCAAGTCCTTTTAAATGCATAATTTATTAGCTGCACTGAAATAGTTTCTGCAGTGCCTTTTAGCTTAACCATGCCTTTGGTCTCAAGTTCCTCCCGCGATGACCAAAAGAGAAGTTTTCCATTTGCAATATTTTTAGGTTTTTTTGCAACAGTGTCTTTTCCCAAAACCCACTTCTCTGTTGGAGAGCTTTTTTAGTTGGCTTTAGAATGATTGCATGGCCACATGGTTTTCATGACGGCATTTCTTTGACTTTTCTGTAGCATTTTATGAGACTGTGATATCCGTGGAAAATCTGAGCACATCTCTGCTGTGACTGTGGTGAGACTGTATCAGATCATATCCAAGGTTCTGGTGTTCTTCAGGCTCTAATTGCAGAGCCCATCACTGGTTTTAGTTGCCCCTTTGCATGATCTTTTTGCCACAGAAATCAGTTGCATCACTTCTTAAAATCTGCTTGGCAGATTTGGTGGCGTAATTAGATCTTGGTGCTATACAAGTAACCTTGGATGTATCAGCTCTCACTTGAACAGTCCTCCCATAGTACAGACCTGATCCTAAAACATGTCCCAGATCTAGACACATAAATCTAATCATACTTTGAGTTAACTGTTTTAGTGATGATTGTTTTTTAAATTAGTGGTTAGAGTCTAAGTCAAAAAATCCACCCGACTTTCATAACTTGATCAGCCATGTCCTCACCACCTTCACAGCCTGACCTGTGGTCACCTGACCAGGGCCAAGAGCATAACAGTCGGGAGAGTAAATTAATTTGCCTCCATTTTAAATAATGTAATAATGTAGTAATAAGTATCAGCTGATTAAATATAACGTTAACTATTTAATGCTAACTAAGCGGTTCGCTTCTCATCCTCCTACAATACTGTCTTCTTTAATGAAAGCAAATCCAACAAGTAGTCAAAATCACCCAAATCCAACTGTGACATGCTGGATGGTTGATTTGTTATGGCATATCAAGCTGGCGTGTCAGTGTGGTGAGTTTGTCTGTCATTTATAGGAATTGCAGGATGCTTCAGGAAGACCTCATGAGCATCTTTGGGCATTACAGTGTGACACTGACTCATTTCCTGGTTCGGTAAATTATACAGCAAGCAGCAAATTATATGTGACAGGTGTTGACAAAGCATGCACGCCAGCAGCCCAGCCTAGTCATTATCTCACTGTAACTGAGAAATTACGGCCTGTTTTCTTTTCGCGCGCCAACCCTTTAATATCATTACTTGAAGAATGTCACGGTGGTGCCGTACCCAAAGCGGAGAGCATGGTGTCAAATTCATGCTGGTTTTTGAAATCTGTTGGCATGCAGAGAAAACGTGTGTGTGTGTGTATGAGGAAGTGTGAAGGACACTAACACTAGGCTGAAATTCCATTTAGTTGTATTTGATCTCTAGATGTTTTGTTTGCATTTGGGTCTGTTATTAAAGCCAGTAATATTCAGTAGATTTCTATTGCTGAGGCTCTACCGCTTTAATTTTGATGCCTTCTTCTTCTTCGTCTTTCGGCTACTCCCATTAGGGGACACCACACAGTGGATCATTGGTCCGCCTATTTGATTTGGCACAGTTTTTACGCCGGATACCCTGCCTGACGCAACCCTCCCCAATTTTATCCGGGCTTGGGACCAGCAGTGGGAGTGCACCGTCATGTGCAACCCAAGTGGATGGGGTTGGTTCCCTGTCTGAGAATTGAACCCAGGCCGCGATGGGACCTCCAGGGACCCTTAATTTTGATGCCTGTGTTATGGAAAAAAAAGTATATAACCAATATAGTAGATGGCAAGATGAATAAGAGCATCAATCAGCAACACTTTGGAAGGACCATCCTTAATCTTGACATGTGAAGCCACTCAAACCACTTATTAATGATAAAAAGAAGAAACCTGCTGAATTGTGGTCTATAGTCCTTTTCATTGAGGTAAACAATAACAAAGTTACTGTGCATGTCCATCCTAATGCATTTCCTGTGATGCCATTTTTAAATATAAAGCTGTCAAAACACAGTGATTGACTCATACTTATGAGTCTCCCAAACACCAAACAAGTAAGATACAAATACATGATTGTTTGTCATTACCACATCCTTTGAACAAGAATATGAGGAACAGTGAGAAAACAGTTTTTTTTTTCCCACTGACATAAAACTTATACATGAAGTGACTTACCCTGATCTATAGCATTTCCTTGCTGATAGTTTGACATAGTGTGAATGCTTAAAATGTACTCTCTTAGCAGACAGATGGGAAATATTTGCTTTTTATTATGCAGATGGTATCTGTATTCGGTGTTATAAAGTTGGAGTGAGTCAAACGTGGTCTAAAATGCACTCAGCATGGTTTGTTGCTAGCAAGGAAGGAGAAGTTGAGTGGTTTTTTGTTTGGCAAGCGAATGCATTACACAGCTGAATATTCAACTGTTCAGTATACGACATGCGGTTTAAATGTCTGTTCGTTGATTTCTCAAGTCATTGAATATTGTGTCTTTTAAACATGAAATATTACATGTAAGCTGAGATAAAACGGCTGGTCTAGAACCTAGAGTTAGTGGGAATCCAGCCATATTGCTTCTCTGCAGCAATCTAAGCTTTTCACTTTGCATTGTCTTTTGGAAATGAATGCATTTTATTTCTGAAAGCTAGTTGTACCTTGCCTGAGGGAACATCCAACAACTGAACAACATGGTGCTAATTATAATTTGGACATCCTGTTATTATATCAAGCTGCCAGTCTTCCTATGGCTCTTCCTTAGTGTTTTGAATGATGTTTACCATCAACCAGATATGTTTTAGGTATAGCCATGTCACTTCCTTCATTCATGAATATTCATTGCAGCACATAGAGTGATATGAGGTCACTGAAGAGAGGAATAACCTCAAACTTCTCTCCTCGGCTGTTGTTTTGAGAGAGAGAGAGAGAGAGAGAGAGAGAGGTCAGAGACAGTGAAAATCCCACTTCTCTTTGGTGACACAGTGGAAGTGCCACTCTCAGCTTAAAACACAATAGAGCTGACAGAACGGGCGATCAGTGCTTTCATTGATTTTCACACTCCGCTCTGCTGTGACATGGGACAGTGTGATGATGGAGGCCAAAGTCATCAGGTTTCTCTATAGCAGAAAATGCAAAGGTAAACTCTAATAATTCAATACAGCTCTAGTCTGTGAAGAACGTCTTGAATGTCAGGTTCATGTTTTCTCTCGGTGTCATGCGTTCATTTCTAAAATCTCTGTCGTCTAATTTTACAGTAATTCTGCTACCTGCATTTTTTTTATTTCCGTTTGATCAATGATCTGCATTCATTTGAAATTACCACCGGTACACGTTTAAAGGTGTTCTGTGCCAGCTTGTTTTTCTGAATTCCCTTAATTGTGGTGAGTAGGTACAGTGTGTGATTTATACAACATTTACAGTCTCTCCACTGTAGTTTTTATAGAGTGGTCAGATTACAACATAGTTTCCTTACTTTATAGTGGTGTAATGGATGTTTTAGGTGTATAGCAACTTGAGCCGTCTACCAAGCTCTCCAGAGGTTATGAAAACGGCATAATTCAGTGTTTTAGCTGTCCGGCCGTTTGTAAGTGAAGTAAATTAATTTGAGGCCATGCTTCAGTGCTCTGTGGATATGAGAGAAATAGGGGAGGGAGGAAGGGGGAGAGATAGAGAGTGAGAGAATGAGAGCACAAGTGGTTGAGAATTGAAAAGTAATAAGTTGGGATATACTTCTTCAGGAGACAGAAGAATATGAGAGGGATATACAGTACACTCCATTAATCTCTGTCATACTATAGCAGTGCTCAATTCTGATTGGTCAGAAAGTGTTGATTGATTTTCTATAGCAGCACAGCTCTGAAGGTATTGTACTGAATGTATAGCAGGAATTTGGACAGCATCTTGTATGGTGGACGCTCCATATAAACAGTTTTAAAAAAGTGTAATTGTTAACATGATGAAGTTGAGGAGCATTTTTGGAAGGTCGGTGCTTTACAACAGTCAGAGGTAAAACTGTTTACGTTTTCAGGCATAGGAGAGTCTTTAGGATGGAGGGGTTTGCAGTTTCTCGGTAACATGACAACTTGCATTTTTTTGTCTTATGGTGAGAAGAGAACAACCATTTATAGCTGTTATAAGTGATATTAGACACTAAGTTGTTTCATGGACATTCTACAACAAAGTACATGTCATCCTTTAATTAATAATAAAAAAGTATTTGCAAACATGATTTGCTTTATCACCATAGACATTATGAGGAGATGATAAAGACTGTAGCTACTTGGAAAATACAAGCCTCGCTAATTAGGCTTGCGTGCAACCAAAACTTTGGGCCTGGCAGTATATTGGAGCTTTTACTCACCTGGTAGGCTAGTTAATGAATGAACAGTTCATCCACCTATAAACTGTTCATGCTTAAAGGAATCACTTGTATGGTGATTAAGGTTGCACCTTTACTGGAAATATATAATTTACAACCTTTTTTTGTGTTCAACAGCCGGCACTATGTTCCTGGGTGGGTTAGGTGATGAAATGTTGATGAAGAGATGAGATTAACTTGGGTTCCTCCTCAAGGTTGATACAACCTGAATGTTAACTGTGTATGGCTGCTGAGGGTGCTGGTGAATTGTAGAAGATTGCTTATGATAATACAGTAAATCCTGGCACATGACTTGTCAGGACTTGTGGAATCCAGAAGGAATGCCACAAAGGAATTAACTGTAAACCTCTCTTTCCATCTTTGGCAGAGATCCGGGCTCAGCTGGTAGAACAGCTCAAATGTCTGGATCAGCAGTGCGAGCTTCGTGTGCAGCTCCTCCAGGACCTTCAGGACTTCTTTCGCAAGAAGGCTGAAATCGAAATGGACTACTCGCGCAATCTGGAGAAACTGGCTGAGAGGTTCCTGGCCAAGACACGCAGCACCAAGGACCACCAGTTCAAGTAAGAACCCATTTGGGGGAAAAAATGGTTGGCTGGGTGCATCTTTAACACAACCAGAAGCTTTTAGGTTCATGCACACACAAGCACACACGCACATAATGACAAAGTAAACAGCTCAACGTTTAACCAGCATTAATGTGGATGATATGTAACACCCTGTGGTTATGGTTAGGTGTAACAAATGTCACTGTTAAACAGTATCAGGACTTCTGCATGGTTCTTAGATGGGGCTTTGATGAAGTTAATAACTGTCATTCCTAGAAAAGGCTGTTCTGCTTCAGGGGCCTACAATAGGGATTAAAATCTCAATCCGCTTCCAAGAACCATTTCCATTATGTCTCAAAACCTAATAGCTCTACATATTATTCATAACTACATTATATGTCTAAGAATATGTGGACATCTGACCAATCACACCCATATGTGCTTGTTGAGCATCCCATACCAGATTTAGTCCCCCTTGGCTGCTATAGTAACCTCCACTCTTCTGGGAAGGCTTTCCACCAGATTTTGGAGCGTGGCTGTGGGGATCTGCCATTTCAGTCACAAGAGCATTAGTGAGGTCAGGCACTGATGTCGGGCGACAAGGCCCGGGGTGGAGTCAGCATTTTATTTCATCCCAAAGGTATTCAGTGGGGTTGCAGTCTGTGCAGGCCACTCAAGTTCTTCCACACCAACCTTGGCAAACCAAGTCTTTATAGACTTCTCTTTGTGAACATGGGCATTGTCATGCTAGAACAGGTTTGGGCCTCTTAATTCCAATAAGGGGAAATTGTAATTCTACAGCATAGAGACATTCTGGACAATTGTGTGCTTCCATCTTTGTGGCAACAGTTTGGGGAAGTTTGCGTTTTTACCAGAAAGGAACCTTCCAGTAATGATGCAAGAAGCATCCTTCAGAATCATCATATATCAATAATTTTAGTACAGTAAAAAGAAAAGTACTTTTTGCTGAATAACAGCTAGCTGGCTGACTAAAGCTAATGATAAGTCAGTCGCATGAGATAGCTACAGAAGCGTTGAGGTTATGTTAGCTAGTTCATTTAACCACAGAATGACTTCTGACCATGTGTAAACACAAATGACTGTTATATATTCACTTCCATTTTTTAATGACGATGGTGCTAGTTTGGTATGGTGAACAGAATTATGGCATCATCTACACCAAGAGAGATGGTGCATGTTATGCTGCTCTCAAATTTGACCATTTTTGCATCGGTACGTAATAAAAATTAGTAACTATTATATATTAGTTATTAGAAAGGGCTCCAGTTTTAACATTTGCTGATGTTATGTACACTGACATGTTTTGGTTGCCTGGAAACCTAATTGGCTAGGCTTAAAAGTGGTAGCTAACATAATGCAATAACCTATGGCAAGCTAGTAAGTCAGTTAACTCTATTAATATGGCTAAAGGAAATGAACGAGTATACTATATGATCATGAAGCATTTGTAACGTCGACAAAAAGTCAGCAAGTTCTTGGCCTATGTGAAGTGATTTTCTGTGTAAATTATATACTTAAGTCTGGCTAATGTTTTAAATTTTCTCTCAGTATATGTTAAAACATGAGGTGACTACAGGAGAGTTATGTGACACTCTGAGCTGCACTATATTTCGCCAGGTTTCATTAGTGTTTCAACATACCTGTGTGTTCCTGCTTCTGCAGCTTTCAGCCAGATACCACCACCCCACACACTCAGTTCACTCTCTATTAATGGTTCTGTTTAAACGCCGTAGTCTCACTTCATTTGTAAGCAGAAACGTGAAATGGCACCGTGCATGCCTGAAAGGAAACCAAAACTCACAAGAAATGTAGCACTAGGTTCAGAACTTCCTATCATCTTACTGTTTTTGCTTGTTTCAAAATAATTAGTGCTTATTTTTAATGAATTTTCTTTACATATAGGTTGTATCAAGTTATCTTTGCGATAAAATGTCAGTCTGGAAGCATTTTTTATATTGTTGTCCTAATCAGTAGCCTTTTGTGTTCCAGTTTGCCAGTGTAGTCTGTTCATTCTGTTTCACCGTCATAAGGGCATGCAGTAGATTACCACCAGCTTAGTGGTGCTTGTTAAAAACTAAAATCAATGCATTACTTTGTATAGCATCTTCTTGTTCTTTTTGGTGCTATATAGAACCTTTTTTTTTTTTTTCTTTCTAAGAGTGGTGTTGTGTGAGCCCACAGCCAACTGTCACACAGGGGGCTTGTAAAGCTACTAAGGCTGTCTGATGTGGAGAAACAAACCATATTATAATCATACTGCTGAACCTATGATATATGTTACATAAGTATTTTTGTTTGTTTATTTGTTTCGGATCACAAAAATGTGACAATTAGCCACCCACTGAAAACATCTGGAATTTCTGAGACTTCTATATTTCTGAGATCCGGTAATATCAATGTTGCAAAGCCCACTGTTGCAGTAAAACCTGACAATCAATATACTGTACAGCCCTAAATGCTACAAGCAAGTTGGGAATGTTGACAGGAAATTACAAAAGAACCCACAGTCTGGGTTTATCTGTACTCTTGCAAACAAGCTTCATAACCCTTTTATGAAAGTTCTGTTTTTGGAGTAAAGAAAGGATGTGGGAGTGATGTTCTACAGCTCCTTTTATTTTTTTACATTCATAACATGGATCGCTTTACTTGTCACACTCTGCTTTTCCTGTAAGTAGGTGTGACGGGGTTTTAACCACAGACTTGGTTCTTTTCGTTTTAGCAAAGGGGGCATTCCAGCTCCTGACAGTTTCGCCTCCGGCAGATTTCAGGCAGAAGGTGATATCAAATGGAGCAAACTTTCTGTTCTCGTTTCTGAGTTTTTCTGCATTTCAGTTTCTTTCTTACCCCTCCTCCTCTTTTTCACCATGTGCTGTAGTCTGTTCTCTATTTTGGTTTATAGGCGCTCGCTTTATGCACAGTACACTACAAGCTTTTCCCAATCTATTTGACTTTCTTAGATTAAATTGCTAGAGGAACTATCTAAACCACTGAATAATGACCATGAATAATCAATGAAGTGGACCTTCAGCATTTGATCCGAGAGATGTGTGAATGGCATAACTGCACCACTAAGCTGAAAGGTTGAGGCATATTTTTAAAATATTGTCATATTTCTATGATGACGATCTGCTCAGGTCAGAAGTTCCCCATTATTACCCCCCTTCAGTTCAGTTCACGGAATTTCCCTTCTCTCATCCCTTTCGCTTTTTATTTCTCACTTACGATTTGTCGAATTCTATTTCCCTGTCGTATTCTCCTTTTTTCATCTCTCCATTCTTTACAGAATCTCCACAAAGCCTCTTTGCCAAGAGCATTCTGATCCCTCTGACCCACATTAAGTGTGAATGTCTGTAATCTTGCTGTGTTCTTGTTGTGTCCCTCGTACCCCCGCTCCTCACATATGCAGAACCGCAGGAATCCAGCTCCAACATCTGCCTGCGTTCACAGTGAAAGCAGCATCTGCTAAGAGCATGGTGCCATGAAGGAATGTGAGGTATTTTCCAGGCTTGCTGTCAGTCAGGAGGCCCTGGCCCCCTTGCATGAGGGATTCTGGGTAGAGGGTGATGATTCTCCAGAGACCTCCGGCATGCTGGCTATGTGCTGAACGGCCGAACGGCTGAGCTGACGGTTGGCCTGCAGTTGCAGCAGCTGGGCAGAACGAGGCTTAACTGCACTGTGTGAAGAATGTCTACGAAGTTGGTCGGAGTGGTGGTTAGAGGCCTGGGATGGGGCAGCACTGATGAGGACATTCTGTGCATTAAGAAGTATAACAGCTTCTCAGTTGTCATGCTCTCTTACAAGCAGCACTCGTGTTGTGTTTTTGAACATTTATTCTTTGCATAAATTGCTCAGGGTTGGACAAATCATACATCTATTAGCTTAAATAAAAGCTCTAATGTGCTGGTAGTTTATGTGATGTAATGATCTGTATGCTGGTTAAGTTAGCTGGTTAAGTGCAAGGGGAAAAACAAGTATATGACTATTATCCTCTTCTAACAAAGTTTTTATCGTAGCACATTATGTAGTGAGTGAGCTGTGGCAAGGCACAAACAGAAGAGCTAATATAATTACCCAGGTTTGCTCTAGTTTCAGCAAAGTTTCCAGCCAAAATATATCCCAAAAGACCTGAAACTAGCCCCCAAAAAAATTGGGCATTGGAAAAGGGAGACACATTGGTCTTCTTTTTCTCAGCCATTGTATGGGGAAAAAAAGATCACCATGGTGCACGCGCATTTCTGATGTACAGACGTTATCCACTCCATAATCCCCATGTCACTCTTCCATTCTTAGCGATATTGTATGTTACAGTAGTAATGGTTCTGTACATCATGGATACATTGTATGCACTTCCTCTTCCTTTGTTTGCTTTAAAATGTATGGAATTGTGAATGAGGACTATTTAACAGCATTTGTTGAACAGCTCTGCCCTACTTGGCCCTGTGGATAAGCTACCTGTGGATAAGCTTTTCTTTTGAAAAGGCAAGTCAAGTAAGGAGTAGTTTTTTTTTCTTCTTTTGTCCACTGGGAAATTACAGAGGAAAAAAAACTAATACCCCAGACACAAAATCTGCTTTTCTCCCTTACTTGAAATCTGCTTGTCTCTGTTTCCAGGTTACTGATTTGTTCACCCATGTTACTGCTTTTTTGTGTAAAATTTGGATTGATTAGTCAACAGAAATTTACGGCATTTCTACTTTGCCAGTTAATTCCTCACATTTCAATTACACTCTGCAGATCCCTTTATAGACAGAAAGAAAGTTAAGAAAGAGGAAAGTGGAAGCGTGAAGGCTCTATTTCACTGAATGTGATCAGTCTCGTGAAACTAGCACAAAGAGGAAGAGCTTCTTAGACACTCATTACTTGAGGAGTGTTGTGTGTCACATGGTCATTAGCTCTGTTTGACGATCCTAGCTGTGACTGCAGGGCAGATGTCAAACTATTCCAGTGCTTAATGTGATGCGTGATGAGGAGATCACCAAAGTGTGTGTGTGTGTGTGTGTGTGTGTGTGTTGGGGTTGGGTGAATGCTAGCATAGTAAATGTTAACGCACTACATAGAATAACTGTAATTACTTAAAATACTGCAGAAAATACTGCTTAAATTACTGCAAAATGCTTAAAATACTGCAGAGTTATGAGTCTATTAACTTGACATTTAAACAGGGTAAGCCTTCATGTTGTAGATTTTGTAGGCTATTAGCTATTAGCTTTTCTTTAACTGTGGAATTCACACCATAAACCAATACAGTGAAAAAAGGGAGCTTAGGACTAGGGAACTTTGATACAGGATTTGGTATTGATAGTTCTGGAGTTTTTGATTTTCCCAGCCCTGCTCTGTGAGGTTTTTACATTCTCATCCCTTCTTATTGATGTTATTGATATTCCCACCCCTGCTTATGGAGGTTTTTCAACATTCCCAGCCCTGCATATGGAGATTTTCGATTTTCTCAGCCCTCCTTATGTTGGTTTTTGACTGCACAGCATTTCATGTGTTTCCTGACTCACAGTTAGAGGAAGATATGAGCAGTACCAGTACACTAAATAGTTCCATTACAGTGTTTTAAAAGGCTCGTCATAGTATCACTTTAATCTTCTTGCCTAACATCCTATGTGAGCCTGCTTTTTGGATTCAAGGCTGTGCATCAGTGAAATTACAGTGAAACTTGTCAGTAAACTTTCCCCTCAGCAGCCGTGTACATGCACTAGCTTTTTCCAGGGAATTTTTTTGTAGTATTTATCCACTTGTAGTTAAAGAACTCAGTTTAACCTTAAGGACTGAGACTTGTGTTTGTGTGGTTGGCTGTCTGTCTGTCTGTGTGTGTAAAGGGGTAGCTGGAGTTTCATTTCCTATCTCCTCTGACGTGTGTGTGACTGATGACTTCCCGGCGTCATGCCCAGCTGGAAGTCAGGGCCTCATAAAGTCCATTCTCACCAGAGTGTAGAATTCTCTGCACCACTTATCATGTATATAACAAACAAGGGACTTTGAAGAGAAGAGTTACACACTGTATTTTATGTTTCATGAAATGCTGAGGCCTGCCATGATTCAGAACGTTCTTTTGATTTAGGGCACTTTTCATCTGCACTTTTTTGAGCTATGTAATTTCTAGTGTAAGGATAACTTCTTTTCTTAAGTTAAATAAAGATGTCCTCTAAACCATAGTTTTTGTAGGTCTGTAAACATCATGATTTAGTTTTTGCTTAACTATATATTACAAAACATGTCGTGTATGGTGAATCATACCATGATATGATATTTTGACCTTATACAACAACACTGAATTCTCTGCTCTGATTGGTTATAAGGTGTTGATTAATTTTTTATCACCGCAGCACTGACAATAGTGCCAGCAGTAGGGTTTATATTAATGTGATTGTTCTAATATGTTTCTGTTATAACAGTTTACATGTATGTAAGAGACATGTATGGTGAACAGCACTTAACATAAACTTCACGTAAACTGATTTTAAAAAACGTGTACTTGTGTATATGGTTCAGACGTTCACTTAGACGGTTATTTGGCATTTTTGGAAGGAGTCTCCAATGCCAGTGCTTAGTAATAGCCAGAGTTAAAGGGTAAAGTTTTCTGTTGCAGGAAATTCTTCAGAACAGAAAAATTTGCACTTTGTGGTTTCTCTATAACATGATCAAGGGAGAGGAAAAAAGGAGAGGCTGGTGAGGGAACGACTGTTTGTGGCTGTTATAACTTGAGTGGTAACAGGAACTGACTTGTTTCGCAGACGTTCTACGCCATTATACTATGAAAAGATAAAAATATGACATGTTCTTTAATTAATGAACAACTGTAATGGTTGGCAAATTGCTTTGGTATGAAAGGAATGAAACTAAAACACTTCATGACATGCTGTTATTGGAAAATAATAATGTCGCATGACCCATGTCGTTAATTATTTTTAAAACAGCATGCCCCATCATGTTTTATTCCTTACATAGTATGACCACACCTAATTACTGTTATATCTGCAGTGAAGTTAAATTCATTCAAGCTAAACACCTACAATAAATAAATAGAAAAAGGTGATAAATACATTGAAAACACACATATAATAAAAGATTAAACATTGTAAAATTTCAAAATCCACATAATACATCTAGTGAAAAGCAAAAATAAAAAATCTTTGGCCCGTTGTGTAAAAAAATTCAATGAACAGCTTTATCTCTGACTGTTACAAAGCATCGATACTGGAAACTCCTTCGAAAAATGCTAAATAAATGTGTCCTTATAGAAAACAAGTAAACATGTCAACAAGTAGACACACTGGGCCTCATTATCACGCTCGATGTGAACAGATTTATTTGTATCTTGTTTAAACGAGCATGTGCAGAAGAAATGTAGTATTCATGAAAATCCAATAATCTCTGAAAAATTTTGTATCCTACTTGTTATTCTGAGTGTGTGTGTACATTTGCGCATAAGAAGACTATCTTAGACTGATCCACTCCAAATTATAGAATTTGCAATGAGTAACTGCACGTTTATATACGAATTACGCTGTCGAGTTTAAATCACTTTTATTTCAGTTACACACAAATTTAATAAATATTTTATGAAACCCAGTCATTTCATATTAATGGCATTAACTAATGAAATATTGAAATATATAAAAATTAACGTATTGTAAGAACAGTCATTCAATTAAGAATGCTGCTGTATAGAAGGATGACGCTCTGCAATGACTCAGCATATAAGTTTGTTCCATTTGCCATGGCATCTTGTTTTAATGCTGTGCAATATTTTATAAGAGCCAGCACTAAGTGGCCGATAAGTGACCGATGTGGTATGTCTCAATCTGCAGTGTGGTGTGTACTCCCTAGTGTGCTGCATGATTTCCTATGACACACACCCTCCTGCTTTTCTAACATGGCTTTGGGTAAGGTACGTTGGTGTTTGCTGGCCAAGAGTCACCAAGACACCTTGCTTTGAATTAAAAAAAAAAAAATTCTCTATGTGATGTGCTTGATGTCCACGATCATCTCCATTTTCATGTCAAACATACTGTTGGCTTAGACGTGAGGTAAAATAGCTTTCAATTCTGCATCAGAGAAAGTTTTTTTGCCATTTACTCATCATTTTAGTGCTGGAAAGCTTTGTCTTTTATGGAGTTTGTGGACATCAACAAATGCAAATCAGCTGTGCCATCCATGTACCTGGTCATTTCCAGGTGATTGGCATTCATCAACATATGCACGCTAGTGTGACAAAAAATCAGCGCTTCCAAAACATTTTTTAAAACAGAAATTTTAAGTTTGGTTTGCTTATGCAAATATTTACACACAACTTTTAGAAAAGGTTAATACATGAGGTAAAGTCCATTTAAGTGGAGCAGCCACCATACCAGTCCCTAGTTGGTTGATACCAGTAAGTTGTTACTATAAAAATGATAACATATTGGAATGAGTGCATTAATATAAACCTATGAATAGCCTTGCAGCCAGAATAGCTGATAGCTGTGCTGTTAAAGAAAAATAATCATAATCTTCTGACCAATCAGATTCGAGAATTTAGATGAGCTGTGGTATAAGTGTCTATATCTTTAAGTAAATTAGAGAACTGAGCTGAGAGAGTGTTGACTGTATAGTGTGGGTACAACAGAAAATATTGTATGAGGAACACTCAATGGCCAGCTCTGATGATGTCTTTCAGCCACTGTACACATCATTCATATCACTCTTGTACAATCTGTCTGGCTATGCATTGGGAATTTGCTTCTTGACAGTTATCTGCGCATTTAGGATTCTTTCTCTATTCTTATCCATTGAGCCAAAAGTCCTGTCATGCCACTGTATCACTGTACGGGTGTAGGTTGCCATGGGAACCCCGGCCTGCTTCATGGTCTTTGGTGAAAGACTCATTCTGTCTCCAATGACCCTGCTGTTAATTGGGTGACTCCTCCATTCATGGGACTTCAGTTTTTTAGTGGCCTTTTCCAAATGACCCCAAGCTACTTGTCGTGAACTGGTGTAATCTCATAAAGATCTGCCTTTTTGAGCTGTCGAGGAAGTGTGTTGTTGTGAGACTGCTGTGTCTGAGCATTTTTTTTTCTTATTTCTTTATTAGAGATCCACTGTAACAATGTGTTAGGGTTCTACGGAACATCTTTTAAACCCTATTCATCTGTCTTGTACTTATTCATGAGATCAATTTTTTTTCAGTTTGAACGTGTTGTGCAATAGCAATTCCTTGTGAGTTGCAAGTTACAGTGCATGCTCGGACAAGTGTGTTTCTGCATCTCATTCCTCACGTCACCACAGCCGTGCCCTACAAGGAGCTCTCATTTCTAACGTGCATATCCACTTTGTTTAGACAGGATTTACAATGGTGTGTGGGTGGGTGTATGTGGTTCGGAGTGTATCTTTAAGAGCAACATAAAGAAAAAGAAAGTCTTAAGAAAGGGCTTGCCTTGCATTTGTTCTGAACTGAATTGTAGAAACGGATCAGAAAGTGGAATGTTGAAAACTCCAAGCAATGCTGAAATAATGTTTTTTAGATAGATGTTTGTTTTTTAGATAGTCCATAAAAGTACCGATTTGTTTCAATAAACGGTGTATTGCGTACACACTCCTTTTTTTATTTTGTAGTGTTATAACTTGGAATTGAAATTGACTTTATTTGAATTATATACCATGAATCTACATAAAATGGCCTATAATACAGATATGAGGAGGAAAATCTATATCGTTAGCAAAGTTATTTACAAAGTTAATAAAATTCTTTTTAGTATGTAATTGTGTATAATTCTATTATAAGTCTATATTATTCTGTAATATAGGTCTTTCAATATTACATGTGATAAACAATTCAATGCTATACCTTTCAGCAGTTTGAAGGTATTATCAATGGCCTGACAACTTGTTATTGATATTATATTATGCCTATAGGAAGCACATGCTAAGGTATGCATGCCAACTAATTCTTTTTAATTTCAGAATACTTTTCAAGGCTATTATAATTTCTAAAGCATATAGATAGGGAGTTTTATTCAGTAGCATATGAGCTTATGCTTCTAGAAACAATCAACATGTAAAATAAGCAAGAGACATTGTGATACTACGATTGGTATCAGTATCAAGTGAAAAATGATGACAAATCCGATACGATAGTAATCCAGCTTTTCAGGCTGTTATGGCCCTGATTGGGGTTGACACGATTTTTCCGAGCACAGCATGTTGGCACAGTGGGTAGCGTTGCTGCCTCATAGCTCAAGGGTCCCCGATTCGATCCTGAGCTCAGGTCTTCCATGTTCTCCCCACATCCGTGTGGATTTCCTCCAGGTTCTCCAGTTTCCTCCCATTCCCCAAAAAGGTGCTGTTAGATAGACTGGCTATTCATGACACATTTTATGACTTGAACATTTGATGTTGCTGGACCTGATTTGTGCAGATAAAACCTGTTGCCATCATACCTTTGAGGTTTGGCATAGTTTGGCATCAGAAGCCTGCAGAGAGCAGTGTCTTATCAGGATCAAGTATCAGCCTGTACTCAGAGCTCTTATATCCTTATTGTATCAACAAAAATGAAAGTTGAGATGAGTTTATCTCTAAACACAATTTGCACTTGTCTTAGCTCAATTTTCAGACATTAGCCTCACGTTTAACACTATTTGTAGAAGTATGCTGATTAGCAGTGTTATGCTAATTGCAGCTGTGATTGCATTTTTTTAAAATGGTGGAGCAGTTTGGACCTGATATGGGCTGCAGAAGTCTTTTTTGTGTTTGTATGGGCTGCAACTTTACAAGGTTAGGAAACATCACTTTAGGTCATTTTCACACTCTGGACCATGTGAGTGGTGGAATTCTTGAGAATGATTGGGACATGTCACAGATCCTGGGCAGTTCATGCAGTTAAAAAAAAAATGGAAAAGGAAAAAAAAAATAAACAGATGCTTGGAATATGATTTGTACATGTTCTCTTAATTCTCTGTACCCAAGCCTTTTTTCATAGGTCTGAGTCATAATTCTCATAACACTTGTGTTCCTGTTTCTCCTGCAATCTTGTCAGAGCTGTGAAATAAGTGGGCAGAGTAAGGAGGAAGGTTGCGTTCCTGTCTCTTCCAGCTTTTATTTAACGGTTCTAAATCACCTTGCTTGTTTAGAACTGCAGTAGCAGCTTGGCGTTGCTTGTTTGGAGCAGGTTGATGAATGATGGTTGTACAATTTTTAGCTCTTTCAGGTACCACATGATGGAATTAACAGCAGGGACTGAGCGAATGTTTGAGCTCATGTTTGAGCTTTAGCTTTGTAAACATACAGGCTGTAAGATATTAACAGAGTGCTCCACAGTCCCTCATGGTTACACACTCGGAGATTCAGAGTCCAATTACTGATGAACAGGGTGAACCTATAAAAGAAGCTTCAAGTTGAACTTTGGATTGTGGGCTTTTGTTTTAAAGCTATCTTTCTGAAATAGGGATGAGGGCCTGTCCTTTGTGTAATTGTATATCTGCAGATGTAGATCAGCACTAGTAGGATAAGAACCAAGTTGAAAGATCTACCTCATCCTGAGTACTGCTTTCTCCCTTAGGCCACGTGGTCCATATCTTCTGTATGTACAAGATGTAGTGCAGAGCATAGCAGCATTTTATCTAAGCCGTAATATGGTTAGATGTCTAGGCAAACCATGAAAAAAACAAACTTTGAATTTGACAATAGTCGTTAAAACTTTAACAACAGTGTTAACAACCCAGGCAGACCTAAGTCAGCTAGCATGCTAAATGTTAGCTAGCTTGTCTACGCTGCTAGCCACGCAGTAACTTTATTAAGTAGACAAAGTAAGTTAGCTAGGCCAGCTCAAGCCAATAACATCTGATTTCATTTTCTTAGCATTCTTTTCATGAGCTCAGATTACTGTTTACTCTTTGTGGAGTTCTGCGCATTTTCCTCATGTTCCTCCGGGTTCTTCAGTTTCCTCCAAAACATTAATGGGTTGATTAGTTACTCTAAATTGCCCCTAAATGAGAATGAGTGTGTTGTGTTGCATGGTGTCCTGCTATGAATTGGTGTTCTATCCAGGGTGTATTCTCGCCTCCTGCCCAGTGCCCAGTAAAGATGAATGAAAGAATAAGTGAATGAATTAATTAATAATTTAAGGTTTATGTATCTTTTTCTATTGAAGCCTTCCTGTCTGCTTCTGCAGATTCTGCTGCCTTCCGATTCTGTTCTCAAATACTACAGTAACCTACATTTGGTATGGGGTACTACAGTAGGAATGGGGCTTTTGGACTGGTCAGGTTGTTGGGTTTATGCCATTTGGGCCTCTCCAATCCAGGACGAATGCAGTACAACACAGTTTGGTGGTGTCCATGTTCTGTCACATCTACTGAACCTGGAAGTTATGTTGAGTTGACTTACCAAACTGCTCTTTCTCGTCAGGACTGAAATTGTTTGTTTGGGTGTTTTTTTTTTTGTTTTTTTTTATGGACGTGCTAATGTGTATTAATGCATGTTACTCACACATGAATGGGCCCACTGCTGATCCTAGCTGCTGCCTATACACAGTTATCCAGCTAGGTGCGCAGGGCTGTGATCCAAGTGTGCAAGCCAGGACAATTAATCAAATTATCCAGGAATTGCTTATGATATGCGTGTTTTAGAAACACTTATGACACATGATCTCTTTATGGACCTGATGAAGACCTGTGGACATTATTGTTACTTCCAAAAATACCCTTCTTATCCCATATCGTTGTATACAGACAATATTTAATCCAAATAGCTGTTAGAGAGTTTCATGATGGTCTCTTAACTGCCTTTGTGTCTTTGTCTCTATCCTTTAGGAAGGAGCAGAATGTGTTATCTCCAGTGAACTGCTGGAACCTGCTGTTGACTCAGGTGAAGCGTGAGAGTCGTGACCATGCCACTCTCAGCGATCTCTACCTCAACAACGTCATACCACGCTTTGCCCAGATCAGTGAGGATTCTGGACGCTTATTCAAGAAGGTGAGTGTCTTTCTTTCTTTCGTTCTTTCTTTCTTTCTTTTTCTTTCTCACTTTCTTCCTGCTTCTCAGTGGTCTGGATTAATATGTTTCTTGTCTGAAGATATGACAGTTATACAGTCAAAAATAACTCATATGCAGATTTTGCTTTTCTGGTCTGTAGTGTCACATCTGAGCTGCCAGTATTAATTGAATTATCTCTTCTTTTTCTTTCTCACTTTCTTCCTGCTTCTCAGTGGTCTGGATTAATATGTTTCTTGTCTGAAGACATGACAGTTATACAGTCAGAAAATACCTCATATGCAGATTTTGCTTTTCTGGTCTGTAGTGTCACATCTGAGCTGCCAGTATTAATTGAATTATCTCTTCAGAAACTCTGATCCCCCCTCCCCCCAGCGGTCAGTGCATGAAATTCCTCCCACAATCCCTTCCACCTGCCCCCTGCCTGTTTATTGATTGAGTCGGTAACTGCTGTATTGAGGTTAGCCTTCATTTCAAGTCAAGCAAATCCAGGCCCCCCTTTCAGTGTTCCCTCCAAAACCACTCACCCGAAGCACATACCCAAGCTAGTAATGTTTTCAATTAAAACTCACATCTTGGTATTCCAACTAGGAAAAAACAAAGAAAAAACATCGACTGTGAGTAGGAATTCCTACTCAGGAAGTCAGGAAGTTGTCCTCAACACTGACAACATAGCAACATTGCCGCTCAGACAATAAAAGTACCACTTCTGTATTTGTAACTTATATTATAATAGTATTTGGTTTAGCTAAATGAACAGAATAAATAGCTGGGTAAATCTATAATATCCACCATGCACTTTGCTAAGGTAACTGTATCATGAACTTTAAAGATTACTCATAACACTAGTGTTAATTGGTTTGCTTGCTGCTAACAACAGCTCCCACATTAAAGCTCAAATATTCAGAGGTTGGAAATAACATAATTCCAATTTCCATTGTCCCAATTCTAAGTTAAGTAGAATGCAGCATAGAATGCAGTCTAAATGCTAGTGCAATATGCGACACTTCCTTTTTGCAATTGGTTGGATGTTGGTGGCCAAGTTATTTTTGACGCTATACCACCAGACATCTTTTTTTTTTTTTCCTGAAAAGATCTTAATAATAGTTGCAGAGGAGAACTTTGTTGAACTTTTTTGCAGCCCCACCCCAACCCCCACTACCTTGCCAACCTTCTGGACTGGTTGAAGAGAGTCAGATGCAGTCTTTTCAGTCCTCTGCATAGCCCCAGATAGCTCTTTCCATCATGTGAAAGGAATGTCCAATGTCTCCAACATGTCCACATAAGATAGATTAAGGCCTATAGTAGCTTGGCTAATTCAGGTCGCAGCACCTGAAATCCAAGTCAAAATCCGGCTGAGATGGCCTCCTTTGAAAGCAGGTTGAGCAGGTGTGAGACGAGCCATTCCGTATATGTGCTTCTGGCCCTCAAGTTCTACACCAGTGGCTCAAGAGCTAATTGTGTTGGTTTGCAGGTTATTCTTGTTTAGGGCCTCTGTTTTATTGTGTTCACAATTCTAATGGTGCTTTCCATTGTCTAGGAAAGCACAGCAGGTGGACCTGCTCCACTTTTGTTTTTGTGTTCTTGTGCCTTGGGGAGTCCCCAGCTGCCCTGCTAACCCCAATCAGCACCTCTTTCTCTCTCTGTTTCTCACTCTTTTCTGTTTCCACTGTCTCACCTCATCACTATTCCCTTCATTGTTCCAACACTCCTCCTCTGCTTTCTCCAGAGCACTGGGCTTCAAAAATGATGGCTCTTTAATTGAACGCTCCTGGCTAGTACTTCTCCGGAGACTCACCATGGTTCTTGCTGATATCTGCATTATAAGTCGTAGCTCTGTCGTACCTCACACCAGCCCCCTTACCTGTCAGACAAAATAAAAATGAGCTTGTCAGCCATCCTTGGAGAGTTCTGTATGTTTTTTTAGTTTAACCTGCATTCATCGACATTGACATTGGTCTGTTTTCATTTTGGTTGTCGGTTTTCTACATGACCCACAACGCGGTTCGACTACCTGCTGATAGTGGTGCCAGTTGGCATTAGCCCATTCTTCATGTCTAAAGAGACCATTACAGCAACTCTTTAGTCCTGTCCATGACTCTCACCTCCTCATCTGTACACTCTTCTCAAACAGATCAAGCTTCCAAAGGTTCCAAAGCTTTAAAGGTACCACGCCATCTATGCTATCGTGCTTGCTAACCGGTCAAACAGAGTCTCTGCCGTAACTGCCATAGCGCAAATGCGTCATATAGCTGCATTGCGCTCTGGAACTTTGAGTCCACTGTTTACTCTCTACATTGCTTCTGCTTTGGATTTCTCATTAATGTGACATTGAACATCGTTGAAAATGTTGAGTGAGAAAAGAGGCTTGTGCCCTTTTGGTTTTAGGAACTACAAGTGAATCCTGATCGGTATTTCTTATGTTTGAGATTGTTGAAAATTGTTCTCTTAATAAATGCCATTGTACCTAGGCTAGCAGTGTTTCCCTGTAATGTCAGTGTGGCACACAATCCCTAAATTCTCACGCGAATAAGATACAGCACCACCCAGCACCCAGAAGTTGTTAAGCAGATGACAAATATTTCAATACAGACTTATTTAATTTGTTTCAAGTTGGTGTTGTCCATTAATTACCATGTTAGGAGGGGTCTTTGAGCAAGGGAAACTGTAAAGTAGTCAAGACGTGCCCCCACTTTATTCTACCATAGTGAAAAAGCTTAGTGATGCATTAGTGGAGATACAGCACTGATTTTTTTTTTCCACCTCTATGGAACAGGCATCCTATATACCTCTATACAGGATGCCTGTTCCATATTTTATGTTATTCAGATGTGTTGTGATGGTCTACTTGAGAGCTAGTTTGATCCGTATTACAGTCAAAGTGAAATTTGATTTCAGCAGTATCTTCGTGCTTGGAGTCTGCCTCTTAGAAATTCAATACAGTGTTTCACTCTGTTATGAGCTTCTGCCTCAGTAGCCTGGCTGTGTAAATAAAATTGCAGCTGTCCAACTCAGTTCCATTGAAAAAATACACTCAGGAGAATTGGCTGACCTTAAGGCACTAATTATCAGAGAGCATTTATTTCAACTGCTGACAGTCTAAAGCACTTTTCTGCAAAAAAGTGGTAGGAGTTGTAAAAGCTACACAGAGTGACGAAGCAGGAGACATCCTTCTGAGGACACAGCATGTTTTCTTTGCTTCAGTTGAGGGAGTTCAAGAGTGACGCATGCATCTGTTGTTTGAGAAGGAGAGAAGCAGGTTGAGATCAGTGGGGAAGGATTAGGAAAAGCTGGTGGTGTGAGTGTTGTGTGGTTCTGGCCACTGAATATTGCAGTGCTGTAACAATAGTGCTCAGCAGGGCCCGGTTCCAACCTGCTACAGGGTGCCAGTGGATTCATGCTAACCAAAGCCAGTCTTCTATGAGATGTGCACACAAAAGCAGTCATATTTTCCTTTGATGATTGTAAGCAGTTATTCAGGGCTGTAGGTCAGTGTTCAACAGGTACATGCCTCTCTCCTTTCTTTCTCAAGCCGATTTATGGAGCTAGTCTTGACTCAATTGACAGACTACCTCCTGTTTTTCTGGCTTGTGTCTATGTGTGTGTGAGTGTGCATGTGTGTAAAGGAACAGAAATTAAGTAAGTAAAATAAAACAGGTAAGTTAGCTAGGCCAGCTCAAGCCAATAACATCTGATTTCATTTTCTTATAATTCTTTTCATGAGCTTAGGTTACTGTTTACTCTGTGGAGTTCTGCGCGTCCTCCTCATGTTCCTCCAGGTTCTTCGGTTTCCTCCCAAACATTAATGGGTTGACTAGTTACTCTAAATTGCCCCTAGATGAGAACGAATGTGTTGTGTTACATGGTATCCTGCTATGAATTGGTGTTCTATCTAGGGCGTATTCTCGCCTCCTGCCCAGTGTTCCTGGGATAGGATAAAGATGAATGAAAGAATAAATGAATGAATTAATGAATAATTTAAGGTTTATGTATCTTTTTCTGTTGAACCTTTCTGTCTGCTTCTGCATGATTTTTTTTTCTGATCCCCAAAACCTTCTGATTCTGTTCTCAAATACTACAGTAATCTACATTTGGTATAGGGTACTACAGTAGGTATGGGGCTTTTGGACTGGTCAGGTCGATGGGTTTATGCGGTTTGGGCCTCACCAATCCAGGACGAATGCAGTTTAACGCAGTTTGGTGGTGTCCTTGTTTTGTCTATGTTTTGACCTCTATTCTTTATTACTGTGTTGAGTTAGCAAATTGGGATGAATCACTGAAATTATTTCAATTTTTTTAATAGGAGGATAATTTTTTGACACATTAATATCCTTCATTTTTTCTCATTTATGTACTGTAAGTGTTTATGCTCTGTACAGCTATTAGCATAATCAATAGTTCAAGAAAACAACAGCAAGATATATTAAATATGCTTTTGAAACAAGTTTGAAGTATACCTCAATGTGCCATTTTAAACCATTAAAACAATCTGTGTGGAATAATCAAAAGTTAAACGTTTCTGTTATTTGTCAAAAAACTGCTAAAAACTGCAGTGTCATCCCAATTAGCAAGCTGGCTAGTTAACTCTAGAAACTAGCCTACATTTCTCTCTGGTTGACACAAGCTGAATTTCAGTGTCTGAGCATATATTGCATTGTCATATTCTCCGTTTATTTAACATTAACCAAACCTGTAAAATATACCACGACAATCACAACTGTGTTTGTTACTAACATAACCCAAGTTAGCCAGCTGTCTAGCTTTGCACAAAGGTTTTGTTGCTAAGGACCAGGTCATCTCTACTAATTTCCTTATTGTAATGGCTTCAAGCCCTTATAATTTATGTTTTGACCCAAATACCATGTATATAATCAGTTGTTCCTTTTTAAAATGGATCCATTTAGAAGTTATCCATTTTGAAGTGTAGAATGTATAAAGCAGACTTCACAATCAATCCACTAAAATCCCTGATATGATCTGAAGTCATTATATTAATGCCTTTAACAATTTCAATGGAAGACATCCTGGATTTCTGCCAGTCTGCCACGACACAGATTGCTGGGAAGAACTTATGAAGAGCTTCCCAGATGTTTCCAGTGATGATCGTTTAATCAATGGAATGATGCCTTCCATTCCACAACTATGTCGTAGCACTCAGTATGACAGAAATGTGAGTGAATCCAGTTCTGTGATCGTTCATTTTCAGTTTTCGCTTTCACAGAATTCAGATGTTGGGGGTATTTTTAGCCCATGATAACGCCACTATGTCCCGTGAGGAAGCACAAGCTCCTGGCTTTCCTGGATTTCTTGCTTGCTCTTTTTTTTTTTTTGATGATGATGATGTCATGGGGCGAGGTGCTAAAAATAATAATGACTTGACATCTTCCAGCTACAGCAAGCACTCGGGGAAACTTTATTTTTATGTCATACGTTGCAATTTTTTTGAATATTTGTTAGGTGACTTTTTTTAAGCTCCAAATCAAACTTTCATCCTTTAATGCGCTCCATGTGCTTGGTATCATGGGGTAATGGGAGAGCTGTGCTAAAATCCATTGCAGCACACAGGCTTTAAACTGCTCAGCGAGCTCTTTTGTTTCTCCATCTTGAACAGTTTTCGGATTGGCACACGTTCCAGTTCCCAACAGCAGCACGTTTGACCTGAAAATGGCAGTTTTGAGCAGGAGGGAGAAGGGGAAAAAATGTTGCTGGAATGTCTGGATGAAATCTCTTGATTTGGAGCTGATATTCATCTCGATGGATTTAGTTGGAGCAGTGGCTTAGAACACCCACTCACTAGCTATGTAGAAAAGATGTAAGGAAAAAAAATGGCACAAAAGCACACATACAGCTATTATTTATTTAGTTCTAGTCATTCATGTAGTTGCTCATAGTCTCTTCACAAGCACACTGCAGGTAAACCAACACCCATTCCTCTCTCTCTCTCTCTCTCTCTCTCTCACACACACACAGTTTTCAGCTATAAAATCGCACAGGCACAGTGGTATATTATTTCAGTCTCCCTCAGCTATAGTGAATCTGTAATTTTTTTTAAACAGTCACTCCACTGCATGCAATATTACCCTACTTTTACACTTTTACCTACACTTCCTCTCTTTCTGTTGTCAGAATCAGCAAATGGAAAACATGCTGAGAAACTGAAGCAGGGTGTGTGTCTGGTAGAGCGGGAGAAAAAGATGATTTTATGCTGATTTTATGCCCTGAGCTCATTATCTCTAATTCTTCATTGTTCTTGTCATCGTCTGTAATCTCTCAATTCTCTGCCAGATGTGGTTTCCATCCACAGAAAATTTGTTCTCGGAAATGCACACATCCCTTGATGACAGTTTTTTTTTTTCTTATATTTAATTATAAACCATTTTTCTGGGTAAAAATAAATTATGATTTAAATAACATTTGTTATTACATCAAGTGGCATAAGCTAAATTGTTTATGATAGAATCAAAATCAGAATAGAAATTGAATCATGGGTGGCTGATAACAAAATACCCATATTAATATTTCCAGACATTTCTACGGTACACAATGCGCATCACAATATGTAGGTTTGCTAACAAACTGACAGTAAAATGGTAGTGTTTCATTTGGGGGGGGGAATGCTTTATAGATCTCTTTGTAAAATAAATGCGTAAAAGATCTCTTTGTAAAATAAATTAATATTTTGCAATTTTAAAAGATTTAATATGAAATGTTAAACATTAACTCAGATTTTTAACAGATTTATGTTTAACAGATTTTGTAATTGTGATAAAAATCATTTAACTCAATACTCACTATATATCTGTAAAGAGTATAGTAAGGAAAATGACATGGCATTTTGAAGACACAAAAAAACCCCACAAACAAACAAAGAAATGCAGTATATCACATTACGGGGAAACCCATCCACTATCTTGACGACTTTCCAGTGGCAGAAAACGTGCTGAATGATATGAAGCACTGACACTGGAGACTGCTTCCATAAATAAATGTTAAATGTTGGATTATGTAGAATGCCGCAATACAAGTCCCTAGAACGAGTGCATTAATATAAACCTGTGATTTGAATTACCAATTTGATCAACTGTCAAAGCTGCTGTTGGAAGTAATTAATCCACACCTTCTGACCAATCAGATGCGAGAATACAACAATGGTGGGGTATAAATCACAATAATGATATTATATTTCCCTACTCGAGATTCCTAACTCTACTCATTAGTTAGTCTAAGAATTACCATTAGTGTGCATCAGACTAATGCACAAGCTTCATCATGGTTAGTTTTAAGAAGACACTTCACTGTCATTGTGAGTCACTGAACCATAGGAACATGTTGATGTTGACATTTCAGGGCTGGACTATCTTTGAACATCAGTCATCTTGGCTTCCAGTGAATAAGAGAGAGGGAGGGAGATCTGACACCATGCTACTCCTCTGCACGTTTCTAAATGCGGATTTGATTGTAGATTCTGACCCATCAGCCAGAGCTCTCGCTCTGAATAAAGGCCATCAAAGCTCCATTATTAATGAGCCCTTATGGACAGAATCCTGCTGCCAGCCATTCATCTCAACCTTCAAAGGGTTAAATTGCAGCTTTACCCTCCCCTGCCAGGCTTGAAAGCTGAAAATAGTGGATTATGTGACGCTACAATTGTGGTGGACCTCTAGCTTTCATTCAACCTCTCTTGCTGTTTTTTTTTTTTTTTTGGCTGGATGCCAACATCTACGGTTTAGACGGAGCATTTACAATGTTCTGTTCCTTCCTACCTTTCAGTACAGAAAACATTTTTCGAGTTTTCCGCTAAAGCAGTGGTTAGACCAGATGCAAATAAAAAATGTTGTATTTGCATTTGGTGGAAAAGCCAATTCAATGAAGGGGAAAGGATACAGGATCTAAAAAAAATGCACATTGCGCTTCACACTGACTTTTTTCTTGGTGAACATCTGAATACACAAGCTTCAGTCATGTGTGTCTATCAGAACCAAATGGGAGGGACTGTTTATTCAGTAGCATTCACACCGACTGAGGTTTTTGTGGTAAAATTCTGTTTTCCTCTCTCCCTGCTATTCTTGTTAGCAACGTTGACACCTCTGCTGTAGTGTTATCATCAGTTGTCTGAAAATAGTTCCTTAAATAAAGAGTTCTGCTTTAGTGTACGTCATCTAAAATGCTAATTTTCCTAACCAAGCACGAGCCAGCTAGCACAGTGCATAATGTGCCACTTGGCTCCTGCTTGCTTTCATTCATTTTAAGATGTTTGAACATGTGGAGGGGCTTGAATAATGATGATCTGTAGGTGCTGTCAGTTCCAGTTTACATTCTTTTCGCCAGCCAACCTACAGAGCTTTGGGTGTGTTCTCTTTAGCACTTCATTTTAACATGGCGAAAACTCAAAGCTGTCTCTGATACACATTGAGCAATGCCAGAATTTCAAACCACCATTTCCATTTCACACGATGCCTGCCAAACCTTTCCACCCTAAGTCCTTAAAAAAGAGCTCAAAACTCAGCTGTTCCAAACTTCAACCCAAAAACATTCATTGTGCTGGAACTTTCTGGAATTAAAAGCATTGATTTTGTGAAGCTTGTAGTTTTAAAGCCATATGAAACCAGCCACAGGCTCACAAATGTGCCAGAAGTTAAATTAATTGATAAAACTACACCCATGTGCCTTGGATTATATGATAAATAGGTGATGGATTTAGATTGGATTAAAGGGTTAGACAGTGCCGACCTCCATTACTGGAAGACAGAAGCATTCCCATCAGTCCTGTTAAGCATGACAGGAGTAGTACATCAGTTTCCTGGTGTTTCTGCCCCTGATATGATAAATGGCAGTCTTGGGCCATGTTGGATCCACCTGTTAAAGATAGAGTATGGATTTCTGTGGTGTCTGTCTTCTAATATGTGTCGTCATTTCTTTCCACATAGAGTAAAGAGGTGGGACTTCAGCTGCAGGAGGATTTGATGAAGGTCCTCAACGAGCTGTACACGGTAAGAGGTGCACAAATAACACACACACACACACGTATACACTACATGCCACTGTTGTCTGCAACAAGATAATAATCCAAACCAAAAGGTAAAATAACAAAGATACTTTGAAAAGAACCAAAAGAAAGACGCAAAAGCTTTGGTTCAGGTTTAAAGGCAAAGGTATACATGTTACAAGGAAATATTTATATTACAAGTTAAAAGAAAACCTTAACTTCAATGGCTGCACATGTAACCAGAAGCACTGGAACATTTGCACTGAACAAAATGGAGATTATATAGAAAATGATTTCGTTTTAATGTTTATATTATTCATATATTGCATGTACTGTATCTTAGTGTATTTATTAGTATATAGTTTTTGCAGTGTCTGAGGTGGACTATTCGGTAGCCCAGACACCTGAGACTAGAAGATTTTGTGTCTGACCTATTAGATTTTTATTCTCAGAAGCCTGACAGACAAGTAGGTTCAGTAGGCCAGAAGTCACCTGTTGTTGTTTTTTTTATTATTTATTCTGTAACAACCATCATACTTTCCTTTCCACCCTAAAAACAACACAAGTTTTTATTTGTTATGTAAAACCAAAGTGGTGCACGTACATTAATACTGTAACTATAGCACACACTATTCTTTCGGAGTCCCACTGCCTGCTGCACTACACACATCTGCTTTTACTAGGCGGTTTAATTATCGTGCACTGATGACAGGCGATCTTTTCAGAATCAGGAACACGCAGGTATGTGGAAACACTGACGAAACCAAGCAAAATAAAGTACAGCGTATGACTAACCTACTTGCAGAACATGCCGTCACCTTGTGGTTAAACTTATAGAGAGAAAATGAAGAAGCCTGACTCTAATAATGTCTACTATATGTCAGATTTTGTCAGTGGTGAAAACACGAAGTGTTACCCCTCTTAGAAAAAGACAATGAATATGGCGATGTCGTCCCCTGCCCAGGAATTTATATACTAGTTTATGTCTGTATTAATGCTTTTAACTAGCTAAACAGCTCACCATACTTTGACATTATATTGCTTTTTTTTATGGGACTTCATGCATCTTTCCTGTCTGTGTGTGTTTCCTATGCCCAAAAACGTGCATGTGGGAAAACTGGTATCTCCAAATTGATCCTTGGTGTCAGTGAGTGAGTGTGTGATGCCCTGTGATACACTGATGTCCCACTGGTGTGTTACTGAGCAGGAAGACCATGGTTGTTGCCATGGCTCAAAGATGAGATGTGTCTCTTTTTTGCCTTTGTACTGTTCATTTTACAAAAAATTAGTAATATGTATAAATATCACATTATATCATTCAAAGCTTCTCAGTTGTATTATAAGTATACAGGGAAAAAAGTGATATTAAGGAAAAAATTCAGTTTTAAAGTAGAAAATTGTCAATTACCATAACAGTCCACATTATAATTATAATTATTTTAACCTTTATACAGAAAGAAAAAGACTTTTCTTACATATTCACTAAAGCTAATGAGACCAGCCTGAGAAAATCTGTAGATATCCTCCGACTGTAAATTTGCTGCGTTTTCAAATTTTTCTCTCTCATTTTTTTCTCTCTTATATTTCATGTAGTACCTTCAGTGATACACAGTGTTCAAAGATAGTGCTGGTACACAATGTTTCCTTCCCCCCCCCCCCCCCCCACCCCCCCCCCCCCACACACACACACACACACACACACACACACACACACACACACTCTACCTTGCTGATGCTGTCACTTCTTTCAAAAGGGGCTGGAAGTGAAGCGTCTGCTGCAAGAGAGGGCTTATTTTTTATGTGCTGCAGTGGTTATGGGCCAATCAGTAGGTATGATGAGTGGAATTGAGTCAAAGTATTACTTCTTCTTTCCTCTCAAAAGCATTGTGGCTGTTAGTCACAGTTGGCGGTCCTGATTGTATGTTCTTGTGTATGAGAGGCAGGGCATGACTTTGTTAAAGAAAACTACAAATGACCGTGTCTGCTTGTGTGCATACTTTTAAACGCATGTCTGGTGTAGGATCATACACCAGGAAGTGGATTTTTCTTTTCCTGAGGTGCCAGGGAGTTTGACAGATTGGTGCCTTCACAGACGCATCTCAGGTTTCTCTGAGCCGCTAAATTGGATTCATTGCCTTCAAAGTGTGGCAGTGTTTGGTTTCTTAAGATGATAATGAAAGACAGTTGTGTATTTTGACAGACTTTAATGTCACGTAGTATTTGCCTTAGGCTAATTTGCACTAGATTTGCACAATATACGTCTATTCAGCTTTACGTTTCTGACTTATATAGCATAATAGTGTTCTCCTCTAGAATATTATCACATGATGGCCACCTACAGAGCCCTTATTTATTTAATTCTTTCCTGTGTCTCTGATATGTCTGACACAGTCTTTGCGATGAAGCCACATTCACCAAATTTCATGGATGTTCCTTTTTCCCATTCAAATGGCAGTGAGATTGCGGTGTGTATAACCCAGTCATTGCAGACAGATATGACGCAAATGGCTCTGCGATCCCCCGCCATGTTATGGTGTCTTAAAGCAGAGTGTTTCTCAGTGCTATATTCTGACACACTGTACTGTCACACAGAGCACGCCTTTAATTAGCAGCAGGACACTCGGTGCTCAGTCATTCCAATGATACCCGAGCTTTGTTTTCACTGAGCCGTTAGAAATTCCTTCTCTAATGCGGAACATGTGTCTGCTTTGTTTGTGGTCGTGGGGGTTCGAGACGAGATTGAAGTTTTGGGGAGGGGCACTCCAGATTTAGGCTTTATCAAATTTCTTTGACTGAATTCCCCCCATTGGGGCACACGCACTCACATACCTGCATACATGTGTGCTGATGAGGAAATGACCATAAAAGAAAGCAAATCCTCTAATTAAATGCTTAACTGTGATCAAAATAGACCTGGCACCATTTTTTACAACACTCGTGGTTTATAAAAGAGGTAAAATGGAGAAGGAACCAGAGGAAAAGTGAAGTTTGGGATGTGAGAATTGTTGGTGCATTGACTAACTTTTTTCTTCTGCGAGCTTTCTTCATTCCTCATTAAATCAGTAATGGCTTATTCTAACCTTGTTTTTGAAGGAGGTGGTTTGGCCAAACCACCCACTCCCAAATTCTTCTCATTTTTTTAATAAATGATGACACGGCAGTGATGAGTATTTATTACATCCTTTGAAAGAAACCTATGCCAGTGTAAATTATGTAAATGGAGGTCATTAAAATGTCTTATGAACCCAGGGAATGATTGACGGAGCTGGCAATTATGTCATCTCTCTAACCTTTGGCACATTGCATGAGGGGATGTGTGAATTCTCTGTCACTGGGGAAGATTCCTCTCCCAGGAGTAGTAGACAGCAGGGACATTCCAT
The DNA here is from genome assembly GCF_027358585.1 of Pangasianodon hypophthalmus. Classification (NCBI taxonomy): domain Eukaryota; kingdom Metazoa; phylum Chordata; class Actinopteri; order Siluriformes; family Pangasiidae; genus Pangasianodon; species Pangasianodon hypophthalmus. The sequence goes on along the minus strand of NC_069729.1, from coordinate 7,069,455 downwards.
TCATGTTTAGAATAAGAAAACTCCATCCCCCCCCACTCCTGTATTCATCCCACCAAATGGCATCTTCCACTGCTTGGCATGGATTCCTTTCCACTGGTCCAGTTTTCAGCTGCTGTGGTTATACAGTTGAGTGGTGCCATGGTTACATTGCTGACAGTTTTACTGAGAACTCCAGTTGCAGAGGCACGTGCCGTCACTCTCTACGACTTGCTTATTTCTTTCTCCAATGCAAACCAATTAAATAATGACATGGTCATCACATTTATTCAGTCTTCAACTAGCTGCTTAAGCAGTTGTCCCAAAGATCATGCTTTAGACATACTAGTCAGTATAAACGGACTCTTTTTGGGTTTTGTTGTTGTTTTAAGAAAGCATTGAGCTAGAAGGAGAGGAAAACTATTTTGTCGTGCACGCTCGAGTGCAAGCAAAAACAATTTGGGCAAATGATTCTGGAGCAGGCCTTGTATGTAAGTCATTATACTAAGCTGAGGCTGAAAGGGCTCGAGCATATTTCCTGTTTCCTACCACCAAGCTGTCTGCACTTTCTCAGCCACCTGAACAAATTCTGAATCAAGTACTAAAAAGCAATAAATGCCTAGTCTTATGCCTAGTCCAAAACAACAAAGGCAGTGGTTAAAATATTCAGTCTATGTATGAAATCTATTTTACAAAAGACTGGATTCCTACACATCATAAAGCACACACTCCGTAATTTTTCATGCACACATGCACAAATCTTATAAGCACAAATCTTCAATCAATAACTGATTTTAGCAGTTATCTGATTGTTCAAGTGGCATGCAAACTACATACTATGATATAAACATAACTTGTATATTGGGGTCCAATAATCAGGTTTCAGAGTGGCTAGCATTGCCACCTCACAGCTCCAGGGACCCCAGGACCAGGAGTTTTGTCTGTTATCTCCCAAAACTTGCCATTAGGTTGATTGACTAATTGTTAATTGCCTCTAGGTGTGAATGAGTGTGTGTGCACATGGTGCTCTTCCATGTACTGGTGTCCTATTCAGGGTTTTTCCTGGAATAGGCTCTGGATCCACCATGACCCTGACCAGAATAAAGTGAGCAAGAGAGAGTAAATTTTTTGAAACACTAAATACGTAGTACCAGAGAGACCATGGCAACCAGCAGGACTTCTAGTAACCAACAAATAGATCATGTGAGGCATGTAAAAATACCTGCTGTTGTGAATGCGGGGTTATAACTTGATATTCATTCTAATTCAGTGCATCTTCCAGTTCGTATTTAGACATTACAGTGCTAACCATGCTCTTCCTCATTCTACCCGGCAGGTGATGAAGACTTATCACATGTACAATGCGGATAGCATTAATGCTGAGAGCAAGCTGAAGGAGGCAGAGAAGCAGGAAGAGAAGCAGATGGGACGTGGGGCACGCCAAGAGGAGCGCCAAACACCACGCTCGCCTGACACACTCGCCAGCGTCAGGCTCGATGACAAGCCTGTTCGCCGGAGCTCTGTGAAAAAGATCGAGAAGATGAAGGAGAAGGTGAGGATTGAAGAGAAGAGCTGAAATGAAGCCAGTTGTGGGAAGAGGGTGAGGGTGAGGGTGAGGGATGGAGCTTGGAGCTTGGTGGTCACTTGAGGTAAAAGAACTTGAGAATGTAGAGAAAGTTTGTGTAGGTGGTTAAAGGGTGAGCAGATGGAGACATTGTTTGAATGGTAAGATGAGAATGCAGAAGAGAGTGGGAAAGAGATGGAGATGGATGAAGTGGTGAGTGGTATAGTGCAAACCATCATTTAGCAGATGGTTCTGGATCATGACCTGCATTCATAAGGCATGTTGATTTTATTCTTGTTTATGATCTCTTTCATATGGAATACATTGTTGATCTGAGATCATATTTGCTCCCATTTCTCTCTTGTGTCATGGTACATTTTATTTAGCTTTGTTTATGTTGGTTGCTGCTGTGTGCTGTTAGCAATGAACTCCTTGTGCTGAGTTTTTACGTTTACAGTGCATGCGTGGCTCAGTTCTCAGTGCTCGCAGAAGTGAATTGCTCTCATGTACGACAGTTTTTTGTGTACACACCGATAACAAACACTAGGCTTACATCACGTAGTATGGATTGTTTTTGAACCATTTTATACAAGCATGAACATATGAGCTTGGTATTGCACTGATACCACTATCTGTATCAAAGCGCCTCTATTTTATGTTAGACAAACGGCCTGTTCCTGTGAACATACGTGATTCTTGGTCATTTGTAATGATGAAAAGTATCAGACTGTAGTGATAGCTGGAGGTCTGGCTTGCAGACTAGCTTATCTGAGACTCTGACACCATCTACCATGTTCTTATTGTCAAGGTATCAGCTTTAGAGCTTTGGAATTCAACTATTATACATATAGCTCATAGCAGACTGTACTCTATCATTGTCATTAAAGGATTTAATGCTTTATCCTATAATACTTGTACAAACCTTTGATCAATGGGGTGAAGATAACACGGTTTGGTGATAATGGTGAAATGGTCAGCAAACTAGGTTTGTTAGACTATAGTTCCAACACCATTTGTCAAATTGATATGAAAGAGAATCACAGTTGTCTAGAACGCTCTTTTAGAAGAGTCTGTCTGAAACAGTTCAAGACCTTTTTTGTGTTCTTAACTTCAGGCTGCAGGGTTAGAAAAGGACAGAGTAAGGATTAGAGTTAGTAGTGGCAGCTTGAACATTTCTTTGTCAACTTGCAGCCATGAAACATTTGGAGACACCTGATCCACATTGCTTGTTATTGGCGAGAGTGATTTAATGGCCCTCGTTCAATGTTCCCTTTCTCTTCTTTCCTCTCATACTCCTCGTTTTCCATCTCTTTTTCAGCGCCAAGCCAAATACACTGAGAACAAGCTGAAAGCCATCAAGGCAAGGAATGAGTACCTGCTGGCTCTGGAGGCGACCAACTGCTGCGTGTTCAAGTACTACATTCATGACCTCTCTGACCTCATTGACGTAAGTCCTCCTGTGCCTCATCACCATTGATTTCTTTGGTTTTAGCTTGGTGGTGCCTACATAGCCCTTCTAAACACTGCATTAACACACACCATCATTAACATATATACACAATGGCTATGCTCTTTACTTGGCTGACTCCCAAATGGCTCCCTGTAGTCATCTATAGTGCAGAGGGTATAAAAACCTTTTTTGGTCTTGCTGTATGTAGTTCACTTAATCAGGAGCCATTTTAAATGCAGCTTTTGTATTTGTGTATCAGCATGTAAGCGTTTCTGGCCTAGAATTCAAAATGGATACCTAGTGTAAGCAACTTTCCATCCAGTCCACATCACTTCAAACTGCTAGACATGTTTGTTAGCAAACATATATATATATATATATATATATATATATATATATATATATATATATATATATATATATGTGTGTATATATATATATATATATATATATATATATATATATATATATATATATATATATACATATATATATAAAATTTGCATTCTCTGCTGGTGGCAATCAAGCAACAGTACTCATTGATTTTAACTAAAAGTTTTAATAACTTGGATGAGGTTATAGGATTGTGAAATTTCTGTTTCAAATACTTGCAGTTCTCAGAGTCCACTGATGATTTGCTTAAACATACCCACATCCTGTACAGTGTCATTCAGCTGATTAATAAATAAATTATTTAATAATATATTTAATAATAGATCTTTCATTTCTTAAACAAATGTCCAGCCATTTCTTCTGTTATTCTTGTATATAGACTTCTCTAGCTTCACTGTGCTAACATATACCGATCAGCCATAATATTAAAACCACCTGCCTAATATGTAGGTCCCCCTTGTGCCATCAAAATAGCTCTGACCCGTCAAGGCATGGACTCTACAAGACCTCTGAAGGTGTGCTGTGGTATCTGGCACCAAGACATTAGCAGATTGATTGATCCTTTAAGTCAAGGATCAATCAATCCTGTAAGTTGCGAGGCCTCCATGGATCAGACTTGTTTGTCCAGCAGATCCCACAGATGATCGATCAGATTGAGATCTGGGGAATTTCGAGGCCAAGTGAACACCTTGAAGACTTTTATCATGTTCCTCAAACCATTCTTGAATAATTTTTGCAGTGTGGCAGGGAGCACTATCCTGCTGAAAGAGGCCACTGTGCAATGTTTTGGTAGGTAGTATTTGTCAAAGTAATATCCACATGAATGCCAGGACCCAAGGTTTCCCAGCCGAACATTGCCCAGAGCATCACAGTACCTCTGCCAACTTGGCTCCTTCCCATAGTGCATCCTGGTGCCATCTGTTCCCCAGGTAAGCAATGCACACGCACCCGGCGTCCACGTGACGTAAAAGAAAATGTGATTCATCAGACCAGGCCACCTTCTTACATTGCTCCATGGTCCAGTTTTGATGCTCACGTGCCCATTGTAGGAGCTTTCGGTGGTGGACAGGGAGCCTTGGGCGCCCATGACCCTGTCACTGGTTTAGCGGTTGTCCTTTCTTGGACCATTTTTGGTAGGTACTAATCACTGCATACAGGGAACACCCCACAAAACCTACCGTTTTGGAGATGCTCTGACCCAGTCGTCTAGCCATCACAATTTGGCCCTTGTCAGAGTCGCTCAGATTCTTACGCTCGCCCATTTTTCCTGGTTCCAACACATCAGCTTTGAGAACTGACTGTTCACTTGACTGTTTCACTTCACCTCTTGACAGGTGCCATTGTAACGAGACAATCATTGTTATTTACGTCACCTGTCAGTGGTGTTAATGTTATTGCTGATCGGTGTATTTTAACATGTATATAGGTATTTTGAATAAGATGTAATTAGGCCAGGATATACAGCCTGTGACATCAATAAGAAATCACAAAGCACCAGTGCATCTTTTCTGATAATGTATCAGCTTTTATTTACACAAGCCCCTCTGATATCTACGGAAATTGTACTAGGTTCAAGCACGCCTGGTTTTCAACTCTGGCTTGTGTTCACATAACCCTTTCCTTTTTAACTGCCAGTGAATTCCTGCATTCCTCCACTGCCTTGTGAATATACTTGACATTACATATTTATTCATTAAAAACCCACGCAAATGGTTTAACTCAATTTTTCAGAGTAATTTAAAAATGTCAGCATATTATAATGCTGTTATGGTATATTAAGCTCGTAATATGAGATGTAGATCCCTGAAAGTTCAAATCGTTGTTGTTCCATTAGAGTAATATAATTGCTTCACTTATTAGGCAGACCTGAGGCAACCCCACAGACAAGCTCTGAGCGAGGGATTACTTCTGCTTCCCTATGATACTTAGATCCTCCTAGGGCTCAAGCTCATGATCAGAGCCTGTGACTACACCTCGAGTGCGATGAATATGAATGATGGGTTTACATGGTGCGTTCCCTTAGTTTAGGGGACTCGGGCATGTTGGGAAACATATGATCCATGCTGAGGTTGATGAGGAGGTGGATGTAGAGGGGTTGAGCTCAGCTGAATGAGGAAATAAGTTAAAGCACACCAGGCTATGTCTCTGTGGGGTTTGTGTACACGTTCTGGGTATTTTAATTAGACGCCCTTTGTTCAAATAAATAATGCATTGCTTCCTGCATATAATAAGACCATGCAGGAACCAGCGCAATAAAACATGGCCAAATCTGTCCCATCTGAGAATGGCATGTTATTTCAAAGCTCTACAGCTATGCTTTTTCAGCTTTTCCAAACTCATGAACAGAAGTAATGCTGTCTCTTTCAAATTAATCAGTTTCTGTTTTGCTGAAAGTAAAGTTTCACTTCCTGTTTGGTCTAGAATACAATTCGGACTAAATTCCTTTGGGTTTTAAAGCTGTGCATGGTTGATTCCATGATTGTGGTGCCATTTAGCCCTTGTAACTGTTAAAAATTAAAATTCAACATTGAATCTATGAAAACATGCTTTTATGAATTTTTAAAAAATGTAATTACTAATTTACTTCCAGTCTATAATTTGGGTAATAGAGATGTACTTTCATAGTGACCTTGTCAGTCAATATTACAATATGATATCATTGAAAATAAAGAAAAAAACGAATGAGAGAACGGTTTTCTTCTTCCTGTGATCTTCAGAAAATTTGAATGATGCTTGCATAGGCCGTGGATAGGTTTTATTAATGTTACATTATTAATGTAAGATATTTATTTGAAATATGTACACAGGTTGTTGTGAAAGACACTTTACATACGGTTAAAACATTTTTCACCTTTACTTACATACATTTTTGTGTTGTTATATCAGTGGGACACAAATGGTACCAAAATGGCAACACACATGACCATGTCCTCTTCTGTTTTGCTGTTTCTCCAGCTCTACATCCATGTGTAAAAAAAAAAACTCTGTCCTTCACTCTGAATACTTTTTCAACAGTACACTGTGCATACATAAATATTTAATTATTTATATTGTTATTTATTTAAATTAGTTTGAGTAAATTGCCCGTCTGAATGTACTTTTTTTTTTTTTGTTTGTTTCTCTCATTCAGTGCTGTGACCTGGGCTACCATGCCAGCTTGCACCGGGCTCTGCGTACCTACCTCTCTGCTGAGTTTAACGTGGAGACGTCAAAGCACAGCGGCCTGGAGACAATTGAGAACGCAGCTGAGAACCTCGAGGCCCAGGCTGACAAACAGAGACTAATGGAGACCTACAACAACATCTTCTGCCCACCCATGCGCTTCGACTTCCAGTCTCATATGGGGGACCAGGTGAGTCCACGTTGCATGGTGTAGATTGTGTTTGGATGCTGGAATGTGTTGGCATGAATTTGTATGTGTGTTTGGATCAATGCTAAGAAGTGTAACAGCAATGTCAGTGTGCATTTAGCTCAGATTCTTTATAGCAGTATGAACAACAGTTTTGTGACTTCAAAGCAGGTTGTATGCCTGAACCCTCTGTTCTAATCATGCTAATTATTTACTCGTCCTACAGATGTAAACAAACAACAGCATGAAGGCATTTCTATATAAACACATCTGCTGGGCATTTATAGATTTCTTTGCTCCCGCCAGAGTTTGATTTGCCAAGAAGGCAAAGTAAATGAGCATAGTTTTTTTTTTTTTTTTTTTTTTTCCTGTCTCTTAGTACTTGTCCAAACAGAGCCAGGCTTGGCCTACTCATACACACAGGAATGAAATGTATGGTTGTGTTTATCAGGCTTGTAACAAGTCCTCTTGAGTCCTCAGTGGTTTGTTATTGAAGCAAGCTGTCATTATAGAGTCTTCTACTGCTGCCTGTCAACAACAGTGATAAACCCAGGCGGATGACAGAAGTGTTGTTTTTCTTGCTCTTGATGCAAATAACCAACGATTTTGTCAGCTGTTTGGAGGCTTTGTAAAGCCTCAGTGCTCAGTTTAGTGTGTGTGTTTGTGTGTGTGTGTGTGTGTGTGTGTGTGTGAGAGAGAGAGAGAGAGAGAGAGAGAGAGAGAGAGAGAGAGGGACACTATAAGGGCCCTGCAGCTGGTTAGGTCCAATGCAGTGTATTTGAGCCCAGCTGTGACTGCCTAACCCGTCCCTCAGGGAGACAGGGCTACGATGGCCAGATGTTCCCCATCAGTGCGTGTGTGTGTTTGTGTGTGTGTATGTGTGTCAGTGTGTAAAGTTAAATTCATCATGGAATAAGTGCTTTGATAGTACACATAGCAACAGTGCAAAAAAAATCAGGGATTGACAAATCGCTAACCTGGACATGCAGGACAAGCAGATTACGTATCTGAGGTATCAGTTTTTCATTCACTGTGTTTTTCACTTCACTCATCCAACAACCAGGGAAAGAAAAACTCTACTCCCTATTGACGTGTGCAAAAGAAAACATTTCCTTTGATATGTTTCTTTTAAACTTAACTCGTTCGGATTGGTTTGTATATTTCAAAGAGACTCAGTGTTGTGGCTTCTCTTGCTACTCTTTTCCAAATCCTGCTTCCTGCTGCACTACATGTGTGACAGAAGGACGTGGCCTACCTGTTGGAAGGAACTATTTTTTACTAGGCATAATAATTAGCTCAAACAGATGCTAGACAATGTTGCCACTGTTCTAAAATGTTGGAAACATTTGACTAAACTGAGCTAAATACGGTACAGCGCAAAAACTGTAACACTAAACTGGGGATGTCAAATGTATTAAAGGTTCTAACCCGGCCTTCCAAATAAATTTAAAATCCCTGTCCTGAATAAAAATTGTCTTAAAGATTAGAAGATTAGAGCTTGTCTCTGTTTTTTCCACTAGGGGGTACAATAGAGCAATAAACTCAGCTACTAAAAAAACATGCTAATGATATGTAAGTATCTGAAATCTAAGAAAATTAACGAAATTAACGCTGTAACCATCTTTCCAAAAGAAATCATTTAACGGTTTCACAGCAACGGAGGCGAATACTTACGTTTTGCACAATGTTTTTTGCATCTTTTGGATAAGTGCATCTAAAAGAACACATTTAGGAGGAGTTGCTGATGTATTAGGCCTGTTAGTCTAGTACACTGATGAGTTTTTTTTTTTGTCTGGTTGTCACAACATTGGACTAAGTTTCATGTGTCCCATTACCTAAAAGGAGTTTGACACTCATGCTCTAAATGCAACGTGACTACGTGTTTTGTTAGCATTAAACGCTACATTGACTGAAAGTGAAGACAGTAGACAGGCTCAAATATTTACATGAGATCACATGATGAAAGAACTTGGCACTTGAGTACTTGAGTACTTGTACTCTGTATTATGAACGTAATTCCTTGTCATAATTTTGAGCTAAATTACGTTAGTTGGCACTTTTTTTATCGACAAGTGCATTAGAGCTTTGAATTTATGTTTTGTCTACCCCTGCAGAATTATTTTCATTGTAAGTCATTCCTGACATAAGTATGACCTGCACGTACAAAACTCCATATGATCAGATTCAAATATTTCCATTCCTTTGTGCGGTGTTGTAGTGTAAATACTGTACCTTTGTATGCGCTGGTACATTTTTTCGGAAATTAAACATAACTGTTTTATTTACTTTTGACACAGCACCAGCAAACCATTGTATTTTGTCTGTGTGTATGTTACAGACGCGATGTGGAAAATTCTCCAATTTTCTTGCGCCAAAATTCTGATGCTTTCTGCGTGCTCTCATTGATTAATTCTATTCAACAGGATCATGTCAAAACAGATCAGTGTGTATTCAGTGCTGAAGATGTTGGATGCTTTTGGGTGTGTTTTCTTTTAAAAAGCACTTCATGCTCTCATTTTCCATTGCTTTGTATTTATTTATTTTTTTAATAAAGATGGGCTACATGTGCGCTCAGCAGCCGCTACAGGGAGAACTTCTGCAGAGGTGCCAGCAGCTCCAGTCTCGTCTTTCCACACTCAGGATAGAGAACGAGGAGGTAAACGCACACGTGCATGCACACACACACACCCATACACACGCATGCATGAGTGCATACACACAAACTCTTCTCAAGCACAGCAAACGCAGGCTCATCTCCTAATATATACATATAGTCACTCTAAACATTCCTCTTACACTGTCTTTCTATGCACACTCCATGCACCTGCTTATTTAAGCCTGCTATAAATCATTACACATTGCGTTAGTGATCGTTGTTCGTTGTAATAACCTCAGGCGCTTAACTGATATTTTTGTTTTTTAGATCATAAATTTGCTTCTAGTTTGCACAAATGCACTTGTGTTACATATATTTGCATGCATTATGACTGACGCCCTGTTTCTCTCTTTCAGGTGAAGAAGACCATGGAGGCGACTCTGCAGACCATCCAGGACATGGTGACCATTGAGGACTTTGATGTGACTGATTGCTTTCACCACAGCAACTCCATGGAGTCGGTGAAGTCCACGGTGTCCGAATCGTTCATGAGCAAACCAAGCCTGGCAAAGAGACGAGCCAATCAGCAGGAGACTGAGCAGTTTTACTTCACGGTGAGACTCGAACAGACTTTATTGATCCCCATGGGAAATTTGGGAATAATAGAGCTTAAAAAAAAGATGGAGGAGAGAGAAGGAGATGGGAATATGAGAATATGATAGAAGAAGAGACAGGGATGCCTTCTTGATTTGCTAGAATTTTTTGAACAGTCAGTTTTTCACTTATTCCCTTAGTCTCTATTGTCAGTGTGTACAAACATCTTCCCATTTTTCAGATTTTCATGACACAGGTCCTGAATAATTATGAGTAATAAACCCGATAACACCTGCAAACAATGGACAAGCTGATTTGCAAAAAGAATCTAAAGTGATTCTACTGTGTTTTATGTGAGCAAAAGCATGCAAAATAGTTTCATCCATTTTACATGTTTGCCTTAATAATTATGCAGTTCGTGGCATTTCTACCTGGATGCAAAATAAAGGTCGGCGTCTATGCAAATAGAGTAATATAGCACGTGCAGTGTGATTTAATGCAGCCAGTCACTTTGGGAGCAGCAGCTCAGCCACTGTGTGAGCAAATTAGTACAACCAAAAGGCAGGTGTTAAATTTGCGGAATCTGTTTTTTTCCAGTTGAGGTCAGAAAATCATACCATTTCACTTACTTAGGTCTTAATAATGAGACAGTTTTAAATTATTATGCATTATTATCTCAAACTAATCACGACATTTCTCAAAATGCAATCTTATTACTACTGTGGAAAAGTCAGTTTTATGTTAGACACTTTTACGCATTTGCCGTCATCTTTTAAACACAGCCTTTGAAAAGATTTTCTTTCACACGTACCTTATTAGCATAATACACCTTTATTTTGAGTGTTTTATTTTATATTCATATCTTGTTTCGAATATTTTCTAATGTGTCTCAATGCTGTCTATGATGCATGTTTGCGCATATGTGTGGCATGTTTCAGTTTTAGCCTTCCAGGAGTCTCTTTGAGATGTGAAATAGCAGCTATCGAAAACATTTTACTCACTCGAAAGCCTCATTTAGAAATTATTCTCAGTTATTCATTGTAATTCATTCGCAACACTCCAACTGAATGCGTTCTCGATTTATCCAATTGTACGTACAAATTAGCACTCTTCATTTCAGATCTTTGTAATTCAGGACCTTAGCGGTTAGCTGCCACGAAAGAACAGTTTACATTGGATTTGACTGACAAACAAACGTAGAGAGGACTAGTAGTCACCTGATTTGGTGGAACTGACAGCTGAGTTGTGAACAAAAATTAAGAAATGCTATGCTGAACTACTGCTGAACTGTTTTAGCTGTTCACTCACTTTGGCTGTTTTTAATAAGAGAATAGGGACATGTGTTAGAAATCTAGACAGCTAGTAATTCTTAATGTCCCTAAATTTGTTTCTATAATCTAGACTGAGGTTTTCCTGTGAAAGTAGAAGTTTATATAAACACTATTTAAAGCTGATTTTGTGTCATTTTCAATGTACAGCATTGATGCGTAGGAACTGATCTCGCTTTGTGTGAGTGGCAGTTTGACAATCAATATGAAGTAAATGAAGCATTGATTAGCTGGAGAGATGGTTTTTCCTTTGCATTATACCACCTGCCAACTTCCTCCTTTCACTTCCTCTTTCCTCTTTTTTCTTCTCGTTCTTTTTGTGGCCTCCTTACTCCCCTGACATTTTAACGATCGCCGTCTTGTGTGAGAGTATGACATTAGAAGCATCACTAGAGACGACATTCATATCTTCCCTGCTCTCTCTCTCTTTCTTTCTCTCTCTCTCTCTCTCTCTCTTTCGCTCTTGTTGTCCTGTCAGATATGTTGTGTGTCTTCTGAGAAATGAGCTGTCAGGGTCCTCAGTGCCCTCAGCGCTTTAATGTTTACATCAGCCAGTGTGTGAGACATTGAGAGAAACCCACAAATAATAAAGGGCAGATGAAAATGAGAGAAAGATTAGATCTAGAGAGGGGGGGGGGAACAGAGGACACAAAGTTTCACGTGAAGACAAATAATGGAGATGGATGGCGAAAGGCAAATCGATGACAAGTCAGCATTCTGTCTTTCAGAAACTGAAGGAGTTCCTAGAGGGCAGAAACCTCATTACCAAACTGCAGGCCAAGCACGACCTTATCCAGAAGACCCTGGGAGAGAGTAAGTGATCTCTGTGTGTGTGTGTGTGTGTGTGTGTGAGAGAGAGAGAGTGTATTTCTCTGAATAGAGAGACAATGGTACCAATAGCTTGAGTCAGGCGAAGGACGGAGAAACAGTGAAGCTCTCGTGAAGCTCTGTACACTGGAGCTTCGTTTTTACTTGCTCCTGTTCCAGGCCTGAGTAATGGAGGTTAAAGGTCAGGCATCACACTCCAACTGGAGACAGGACAGGGAGGGTGTGTGTCTGTGTGTGTGTCTGTATGTGCAGGCATATAGTTTGTAAGTACACTATCAGTGACTAGTTTTATTTTCTTATTGATCACAAACTAATAAACAACCTCTTTCACATTTATTCATATTACATAAAGTACACAAACCTTCAAACTGAAAAAAGTTCATCTTTATAATATGCATTTGTATGATCAAAAAATACATTTGTGTGTTGAATGGTGAAAGTGTGAAAAAATGTTACTTCGATTTGGCCACATTCTTTAAAGAAACATTTTATTGAGTAATCATGATTAAACATGTTATTGCATCATGCAAGTGTTATTGCATCATAAAATATAACAGCCAATCTTGTTGCATTATGCAAATGTAGATCATGCAAACCATAGGTCATGCTTTAAACAGTTTATAGTTTGATTAAATGTTTATAGATACATTTAATAGCAGCTATACATAGGAATTCCCTCACTACATTTTCTCTTTTCTCTGTCTTGAAGTTGATAAGACAAAAAAAAAAAAAGAAAACACAAAGACCCCTGTCTTGAAGACTCCTCCATGTCGGAAAACTTACTGACTTTGCAAAGCACTGACACTGGAGACTCCTTCCATATATGTTAAATAAACATCTCTTATAGAAAGCTTCACCATATCAATGATTGCACAGTTTTATTTGTTAAATAACAACATGTTTTTAATTCGTTTATCATTAGGCTTATGTTATAGTGGAACACTCACTGTACAAGTCCCTGTGAATGAGCTGGGCTTTAGAAGTGATAATATATACAGATATGTATTATATTACGTAAATTAAAGCTTGCAGCCAGCACTAGTGTCAGAGCTGCGGTTATAGAAATGTAATCAACACTTTCGGACCAATCAGAATCGAGAATTCAAAAGCGCTGTGGTATCACTGATATTAGAGAAGAGTAATATTATCGTGTTTGATGCCATTCTTGGACTAATACGTGATATAGTGGACTAAATGTAATATGTTTTAATGTGCTATAGATTTCATTTAAAATGGGTTTAATTTCCTTTGTTTGCCATTAACGTGATATTTCAGTTTTTGATTTCTAATAAATTGTCATAATGGGTTATTGTGTGTAGACTGTTGGCAGGTTAAAAAAGAACATTTTAAATCTATAGCTCAACAGAATGTGCAAAAACTGAAGGGTCTGAATACTTTCATTATAATAATATAATAATATATATAATTTTTTGTATTGTTTATGGTATTGTTAAGGTTTGAGGTAGCAGTAGGACGGGCTGTTGAGAACACTAAACTACAATGCAGCTACAAATTTAATGTTTATTTACATTTAAGGTTTTCATTTGACTCACCCCCACATAATTTGGCAAAATTGGATTAAGCTTTCGTAAGTGATGTAATAAAAACAGTTCTTGGTAGTGGGCACAGACTTTTGGACGCTACTGTCCAGTATGTGTATGCTAGTGTAAAATAATGAGGGAGTTAAAGAGAAAGAAGGGAGTGAGAGAAAAGGAAGATATTTGAGGAGAGGCAGATTTCATCTCCTGTCTCTCTGTTTTTCTGTCTCACCTCCCACTCTCATTCTTCCAGTCCTACCGAGTCAGCAGGGAGAATTTGAGATAGCGTGGACTGGAACAGATGGAAAAGACAGGAAAACTTGTTCCTACTGATCCTCCAGTGTGTAATGAGTGCACAACACAGCAGTGTATTCCTTACGGCTACACAAGTGGAGATGCTAATGATGGTCATTATGTGCGAGCTTGTTGTGGAATCAGGAGTGTAGTGTACTGTGAGAGAGATGCTCGGTTACTCGCTGGATTAGACCCTGAAGATGTTGCAATGCATGCTGGGGGATCGGCGGACCCAGCTTCAAGTGATGTGTGTCTGCTTTAGTGTTTGGTTGATGTGTTAAAGCATGTTCTTTGAAATTGGGAGCACCTGTGTGTAGTGAAGCGTACTAATTTAGGAGAAAGCTAGCTCACCATGGCGTGACTAAATTGTGTGTGTTTGTGTCTGCGTGTGTCTGTATGTGTGTGTGTTGCTTAGCATCCAATCTGCAACATTGTGGGGGGGGAGGAGGGGTAAGGGGGTATGTGTGTTCGTCTCTTTTTGTCTAGGCAGCTGTGTAGAGTGTGTGTGGGGAGGGTGGAGGAGTTTTTTTTTTTTTTTTTTTTTTTAAGCATTTTCTCCGAAAGGTGATCCAAAAGCAGGAACCACACGGGGGAGAGAGGAAGAAGGGAGGAAGAGAGAGATCAGCCTCTTCTGCTACATTCATCTGTTTAACTAACATATTCTCTCTCACTCTTCTTCTTTTTCTCCCTCCAGGTCAGAAGACTGACTATTGCCTTGCCAGGTAGGTGCGGTGCACGCATACTAATGAATCTCAGAAGTAGCATAATATCAGCCAGATGGTTTCTTTTGATGTCTAGTTTATATCTTAAATATCTCGTCTAGACATAATCATGATTTATTTAAAGCAGCTGATTTATTCATTGTGGAACCGGGAAATAGGACAAGGCCACACAGCAGCACTTTTTTTGCATTAGCCTCTGGTTGTGGCTCTTTGCGATTGTGTGTGTGTAAAAATAGGGCTCCTCTCTAGAGGATAATTTGTAGTGGTTAAGGGCTATAGACACGTGTGTGTATGTAGCAAAATGGGAGCAGCTTGGAGTGAAAATGATCATCATCTGTCTCTGTCTCTCTCTTTCTCATGAACATCAGTGGACGGAGGAACTCGACCGCGAGAAAACAGGTAATATCCGACTCCCCATGTGCGTGCGTGTATGTGTGTCTGTGCGTGTGTGTGTGTGTGTGTGTGTGTGAGCTCCTCTGCCACAGTGCCCCACTGAGCCCATTTGCTCCACCTGTGCTTTCTTTTCTTTATAGGCCTCATACTAATCCTTGTTGTTCCTATCCACTCCAAAACACATACTGTTACACCTCCTGTACCACTGGGTATTGCTTGTTCCCAGCGCTTGCAGAAGTCCCTGACCGAGCCTGGAATTAAATCCCCACAGACACACTAGCGTAATTCCGAAGGGGGCCGATGTGTCGGGCACATGCTGTCCCCATACGCCAGCTCCTTGTCTTCCTGGCACTGCCATCCTGTAATCATCACTACGTCTTGGGGGATTAATTTAGCTCCCTCTTTCACCTAAAGCCTGCCTTTTTATTCTAACCCAAACTGGAGAAAAAGCAAACAAAAGAAATGCATAAAACCTCCTATTTGTGTGTTGAATCTGAATAGCTCAATGTTCATGTCGCCCCCTAGGGAGGAGATGAATGCATTACACTCTAGACTGCATTTAATATCACTGCTGCGTATTGTTAATATGAAAAGGATGCCTTGATGAATGTGACAGTGACACACATGCTGAGTTTTGTAGCTGTATAATGTGACAGTCATGAATAAAAAAAAAAGTGGACTAAAAAATTAAGGGATAAACCACTATCAAGAGGACATGTCAGATTTTGTTCCATCACGAGCCACCAGAACAGCTTCAACACCCCTTGTAATTGATTCTAAGTGTCCGAAAATGTGCTGAAGCTTTGAACATCGTTCTTGCAAAAGTTATTCCTACAGTTAGTGTTTTGCTGATAGTGGTGGACAACGCTGTCTAACATATCGCTCCAAAATCTCCCGTAGATGTTCGTTTGGGTATAGATCTGGTGACTGAGAAGGCATTTTCATATGATTTACATTTACATTTTCATACTCAATAAACCATTTAGTGAGGACCGGATTGTGGAAGCACGCTAGCTAAAAACCTTACCAGACAAAAACAAACAGATCAGGTGAGCAGAAGGATTGAATCCCTCACTCTCTTCTGAAATCAAAAACGTCAGAGAAACTCACCAACTTGTTTCCGTAAGCACTCGCTGGCTAACTTGAGGTCTCTAACAATTTCACTACTGGCTAATGATGCAAACTCCAGACTAGGGTAAATTGGCTATTGTCTATAATTCAGTAGCTCCCAGAAAATTAAATAAATAAATAAATAAAAGCCAAGAAAAATGCCAAAACACCAGGCTTCCATGCTCTCACTCCAGTTTATTGTTTACACTGTCAAACTCTTGATCACACTCTCCTGATTGGCTGTCAGTCACCATATATTCTGACTACTTTCATGCCTGAAGTTGGGGTATAATGATGTTTGATGGATCTGAGCTGGCATGTGACTTATGTGTACAAATTTTCATCCAAATCTGACCTGACACTTTTGACATAGTGCATTAGTGGCTGTGAATTAGTGTTATGGGATTGTCAGGGTGACTGTCAGCAGCTCAGGAATATCTTGTCTTAGCGTATAATGACTCAATCATGTTTTTTTTTTCATTTTTACCAAAAAAAACCCATGATTTGGTTTGATTTGATTTTGATCTAAGCTGCACCATAGCGCAAAGCCACAAAAGAACACTGTTGCTTCATATTCCCTGCAGTTCAGAAGCTGTCAGAAATCAGTGGCTGTCTATACATACAGTATGTGCCTGCTTTAAAATCCATACACTCTGACTGAATTGAGCCAGTGTGTGTATGAGTGTGTGTCTTGGCATGACCCCCACTGAGTCTAACGTGCCCCAAATTCCATCTCGATCAACCATTTCCGCTTTGCCCAAACAAACAAAAGGAAGCTGTGAAAAGAAGCGGTCTCCTAGCAACCGCCACATTCAGTAGCCCCTTTTTCCCCATGGATTCGGAGTGTGCTGCTTTTTTCTTTTCCTGGTCTGAAACCTCTATCCCTTCACAAATATTATTACTCTTTCAATGTCCAGTTCAGAACAGGAGCCCTTGTTCATAAAGATTTTTTTTTTAGACATTCTAGGTTTTCAACCCCTCTCTTCTTCTCCTCATTCTGACCACTCTTGATTTTTCTTCTCAATTTATTTAGGAATCTGCTCAGGTCATACCGCTGATCGTGGAGAGCTGTATTCGCTTCATCAGCCGACATGGTAATATGTCTCTCTCTCTCTCTCTCTCTTTCTCACTCATGGTCTTGCTCTTGGCTGTAAGCCCTGCAGCTCCTGTTCCTCTCCATGTCCAAGTGAACAAAATGTTCACTACGGTTCATTAATCACCATGTCTGCTCTGTACAGCAGAACCATTTAATACTGTAGCTCATAAATTTTCATTTATAACAGTGCAATAAAATCTGGTTTGGCTTGATCATTCCTTAATCAATCTTTCTGAAATGAAGTGCAGATCAAGCTCTGGAAGTCTTAGCCAAAACCTAAATGCGCTAGTGATGTGAAGAGTGAATGAAGAAGGTCTTTGAGGATTTCCAGTGTTTCTTACTTAAAAAGGTGATGTCACTTTGTCTGCAGGCCTGCACCATGAGGGCATTTTCCGAGTGTCTGGCTCACAAGTGGAGGTCAATGACATTAAGAACGCCTTTGAGAGGGGTAAGATGAGCTAATCCAGTACTCTCCCATCCCTTTATATTCTGTAGCTTTCAGCATTATGAAATGGATGACTCACTATATTCAGTTGCCAAAATGAATCTCAGCTCTTTTACTTTGCCTCTAACTCACTCTCTCTCTCTCTCTTGCTCTCTTTCTCTCAGGTGAGGATCCTCTGGCTGGAGATCAGAACGATCACGACATGGACTCCATTGCCGGTGTCCTCAAACTCTACTTCAGAGGCTTGGAAAACGCCCTCTTCCCGAAGGAGGTCTTCCATGACCTCATGGCCTGTGTCTGTGAGTGTGCATGTCACCACTTCACTTCCTCACACTACACACCACTTCTATCAGAGTAAATCTCACCGTCAGGATACTATTCAATTATCCATAATATTTATATATACTAATGCAAAGATCCCATGTACCTCTTATAGTCACCTAAATTCTATTGAAACCGTTTCTCCTAATACATTTACATTTACATTTATGGCATTTGGCAGACGCCCTTATCCAGAGCGACTTACAATAGTGCCTTGAAGTCTATCAAAAATACATTCTGATACATAGATATAGGAGAAGGGCTCGGAAGAAATGCATGTAATTTATGACGTAGTTAATTTTCACTTTTTTTAACATTTGTAACAATTTACAAACAGGCATTATGGTAGTCACTATGTTGGTTCTACATTGTTTACACCATTATTTTGTATATCTTAAGTATATAGTGAACAGGAAGCCATTTATGGTTCTGTTAATATGTGTTGCCTGAAGAAGTTGAAGATTTTTTTTCACAGATCTTGGGTAGACTAAGAGATATTAAATCTAGCTAAACATTATTAAGGCAAGAAACATTACTGTGGAGAACACAAATAAAATGAAAGCATAACATTTATGACATAGATTTATGCTTTACACTAGTATGTAGTGTATGAGTAGTGTAGCAATACTAATAATGTTCAGTCTGAATTTTCTCTTAAATCTGAGGCTCTGTGAATCTCCAGAACTGTTAGATTAAGCTAGCTGATAATTCTAGCTAGCTAACTTAGAATATCGTGGGTTTTTTGTTAATGTTTTTGTTGGTTTGCTTTTATTTGTTTGTTTTTACCCAATCTGCGTTCTCCTTGTAGTTTGTTATCTAAAATGCGCATTGTGTTCTCAAAATTGAGCCGGAAAGGAATAAACCGGATAAGCCCCACACTTTCGCTCAATATAAGCCAATTTTAAATATAAAAAATACAGAGAGAGTCAACACCACATTTTTTTAAGTCACTAGCCAGCTGTCATGTGGTCTTTAACAACTTTTCAGCTGGGCAATGATAACCCTGACTATCATCTATCATTCACTAGCTTCTCACCCAAATAGAGAACAATGAATACCCAACATTCTGAGCATGAAAAAAGCTGAGCATGAAAACGACATCAGTCCTGAATCCATTTTCCTCTTATAGTGTATCTTTCGCTATCTGACTCCCAATTGCTTTGTTGCTGGCAGTCTTATTAAAAAATGAGTTCATTCATACTTAAATCCATTTGATTACAAAATCTTACTCCACCCTATTACATAGAACAGACATACAGTACTATTTTACACACTACTCATTTAATTTTGTTTGGAAAATAATTCAACTCTAATGTGCAGAAATATTGGTGTGTTTGAACACTGTCTTATTAATGCTGTAAAAATGGCTGTCGTGATTGTGTCCCTGCAGCCATGGAGAATCTCCAGGATCGAGCTGCCCACATCCGCAAGGCCCTTCTGTCTCTTCCCACCAACACCCTGGTCATCATGCGATACCTGTTTGCATTCCTCAACCAGTAAGTGCTTTCACTGATTTACAATCAGCTATTTCTTCTGGTTAGTTGGAGCTGATCTTAGATCAGCACTGTCACAGATGTTTTATACATATGGGCCAGTTTCAAAAGCTGTGAGGGCTGCAGGGAGATTTGGCAAATGAGGTCAACATTCATGTCTGCGGTTAATTTGTGATTTAGAGGCGAAGCTGGAGCCGGACTCCACTGGGATTGTTAAACCTGTGAGCTTTTGCTTGGTAGACCACAGCTAATCTTAGCTTCACTTTTCTAACACTAAACCTATGTGCTTTATAATCTTACCATTTTACAACCACTTTTTATTATAAGGTATACTATCATTTTTGGAAGGAATCCAGGTCCGAACTGAAGGCGAGGTGCCAACATCAGCTCTTTGTAATGGTTCCATTTCTGTCCCCTGCTTTTCTACTTTCAGGATTTTTTTTTAAATTCCTTGTCTTTGTGGTGTTTTTGAAAAATCACGATATGGTTTTGCTTTTGCTCCATTTGATGGCATATGTGTGTGGAAGTGTGTGTGGTTTCCCCACTGACAAAAGCCACTCCAGGCCAGATATTATAGCCAGAGTGAGGGATAAAGAGTGAAAGAGAATGGGATAAAGGGATAGAGGTATGGTGTTGCTTTCAGGCTGCTAGTAATGTTCCCAAGCTGAAAGAGTCCTCTGTTTGCTCGACTATAATAGTCCAGTGAAAGAATGGCTCTGCATCTTTCAGTTATAATATATTATCAACCTTACTTACCTATTGAAACATACATGCTGTTGTATAATTAGCACCACAATGATGTGCTTTAAGTGTAAATAGTGCCCTAATGTTGGACAAGGTTAGAAGGTTAAAGGAGAGGTTTCCCAATAAAAATGCATATTAAAGCACATTGAATTAAAACACAGTACTCCAGATATCCACATAATTTTTTTAAGTACTGAACAGTATGTCTCCTGTTTGTTTCTTTAGAACATTATCTGTTCATTCTGAATAATGAATTTGTATTCTGTTTCATGCCTAGCACACAAACACACACACACACACACACACACACACACACACACACACACACACACGCACGCACATACACATACACATACACATTGGCATTTCGGCTAATTATCCATACTTAAACCATAAACTCAGCACCCACTTTATTAGGAACACCTGTACCCCTGCTCATTCATGCAGAAAATCCGCCTGCAGAACTGCTGACCATGCACCACAGAATGGTGCGGAAAACAAAACCATTCAGCGAGTGGCTGTTCTGTGGGTGGAAATGCCTTGTTGATGAGAGAGCACAGAAGAGAAAGACCAGACTAGTTCGAGCTGACAAGAAGTCTCCAGTGACTCAAATAACCACTCTTTACAACCGTGGTGAGCAGAAAAGCATCTCAGGACACACAACATGCCACATGTTAAGGCAGTTGGGCTACAACAGCAGAAGACCACATCTGGTTCCGTTCCTGTCAGTCAAGAGCAGGGAATTTATGCTACAGTGGGCACAGGTTCACCTAAACTGCTCAGTTGAGGCTTGGAAAAAGACCGGGTGAGGTTCATCCAATCTTTAACTGTGTGGTTGGTGAGTGTACATATACACATGCTTTGAAGTATATACTGGCTAATCAGCCCTTTGCTTCTAATCACTTCCAAACATGGTCTAGCTCTAAAATGTGCCCTATTATGGGACTGAAAAAAAGTGTAAAAGATAAAAAGGAAGAAAAGTAAGTGGATCCCTGTGAACTAGTTGTACCACTCATAAATCCTGACCCGAGGATCTCCATATGGATTTGTTTTACCCCAGTGCCCTAGCCACCTCCTCCCCGTGTGTCTGATTCACTACAGTTCTGTCTGACTCATGGTCTCGTCACAGATCATGATAACAATACAGTGCACTGTGGGACAGTGAGAAATGTGCTAAACGAGTGTAATTTCCCCAAGGACAATCACACAGCGTTGTCTCTGCCTCAGGCCTAATGAACTTTCATAGACAAGGTTAAATGCTTGAAAATGTGTATGTTTTTTTAAATCTGGGACGTGCTGATTTTCTGTATACATTAACTGAGTTTCTGTGACAATGACAGAAGGTTTTGTACATTTTAACGCAATTTCTCAAATCTCATTAAAAGAGAACAAATTATATTCAGCACAAATATTTTGAAAATGAACAAAAAGATGGAGCACCAGCCAAAAACAGCTTGGGACACATACTGTTCTTTCATTCTTTTTCTTTCTTTTATCTTTATTATCTTATTAATTTCTTATCTTTTTACTTTTCCTTTCTGTTTGTTCATTTATTTGTTTAATCATCATTTATCACCTCTTTTATTTACTTATTTATTTTTTATTATTATTATTTACCAAGCATAAAGCCCATTTTGTAGTATGTAGTCATTTATATTTTTTGTATTTTCATTCAGATTTTTAGGCACTAAATTTACAATAAAACAAAATTCCTTGTTGCTCTTTCTGATTATTTTATGCTAAAAAGCATCTTATTAATTTAATCTCAGATCTCAGGAAAGTATCAATAAGATATCAATAATGACTTTTATTAAACCTGCCTCTGAAGATGCCATCTCTTGTTTTTTTTTCGTTCTGGGTTTATGTATATTTTGCTAACTGCAAAATAGAGGTACACTTTCTTTCACCCAGAAACCTTACCTACAATTCTGATTTTCTCTTCCCATCTTTTCGCCCATGTTTTTCTGCAGTCTGTCTCAGTACAGTGAGGACAATATGATGGATCCCTATAACCTGGCCATCTGCTTCGGCCCCACACTCATGTCTGTGCCTGAGGGTCATGACCAGGTCTCTTGCCAGGCCCATGTGAACGAGCTGATCAAGACTATCATCATCCACCATGAGAGCATCTTCCCTGGGCCACGTGAGCTTGAGGGCCCTGTGTATGAGCGTGGAGGAACCACTGAAGAATACTGGTGAGCTCTGATTTTAGATCTTCTGGATTTCCAGGCAGTTGCATGGGCTTTATTAAACGTGCTGGCTTGTTTGCTAACGTACCAAAACTAAAATTAACTTAACATAATTCTTTAGATTCGACAGAGAATTTTAAAGACTTTCATTTTTACGTGGCAAATGAGACAATGCATCATCTCATCCTGTATCAGTCAGTAAAAGGGAAAAAATAGAAGAAAAAAAAAACCTCATGCCATTTGAGATTTGTCGAGAGTACTTTGATGATCAAAATGAAAATATAAGGCATAATAAGCATGCTTTTTTCTTTTGTAAATTTACTTGAGTCGGAGTTATTCAGTTTCAATTAATGCTTGATTAAAGTACAGATCTTCCAATATAGTACTTAAGTACAGTAACAAAGTACAGTTACTCAAGTAATTTCCACTACTACATATAGTTCATATAGTGGCAAATAGGTTAAATATAAATATGATATTAATTTGATATTTTGTCCATATTGTGCCATATTTTGTGATATTGTATACATATTTTCTAGTCAGAAAATGAATGCCACCTGCACTGTGGACTTGAGTATCAATCACTGAAATAAATATGTGGCTTAATGTGAAATGATGTAAAACAGGAGGCTCACCACAGTAGCTGATCGCATTACAAAAATGAAGATATCCCAGATATCCATTTAAAGCTTATCAGTCACACTCATCACACACACACACACACACACACACTCTGTAGGTCTCATTAGTAGCCAGAAGCATCAGATGACCCTCAGCCTGTGTCAGTTACCTCACTTATAGTAAGGTCACCGAGGCCCAGTGTTGGATAGAGACCAGATTTGTCTTGGCTGCCCTTATTGCTGTTTTTAAGAGAGTCCTTTACTAATGGCATGGACACTCACTGTTTTATAACATCTGTTTGTATGTTGTGGAAGGAAATGGGCTCAGAGTGCTGACTCAGGATCGTAAGAGAAGGAGGTAAAGACGCTAAGGCAGGGGGAGAGCGATTCAGATTTTAAACATTCACTATGCATGTTCACATTTCCCATTATAATTTACCCTTCTAGGTTAATACGGGAGTTTTAGTCTGCTCCGGCTTTGCTTTAATGTTCAGTCTGTCTTAATGCAAAGCAGCAATGTGTTTGGGAAGTTCGTTGAGAAGGTGAAATGATAAGATGATGTCCTTTTAAAAGGTACAGTGTAGCATAAGGCACAGTGGGCATTAAGATGAAAATCAGGGAACTATTGACTTTTGTTTGCACAGGAACCATTTGCTATGAAATCTGAAGGATCATTTTACATAAAGAGCTTTTAGATAAAAGGCACAGACACGCAAAAATGCATTTACATTTGAGTGGAAAAATTTGCATTCCCTTAGGACAATATATTGTGTTATGTTTTCCAGATGTTCCTTCATTATTTCAATATATTAAATGCAAGAAAATTGATATCATCTTGACATATATATTACAACTCTGCTTGGCAATATTTTGACTTTTATTTAATCTATCTTTCTATCTTTAATCTTTTTTGTAGATGAATTACTCAACAGTCATACTTTTATACTTAATTGTAATCCACTTTGTGTCTGTTTGCCCCACCAAGGATCACACAGTGTCACAAACAAATACACATTTTAATACTTATATTTGGATAAGCACACAGAAACCTAATATTATGGTGCAAACAATCATAAGAAACATTTCAGTTTGGTCTCTATAGAGAAGTTAAACAGACTTGTGGATACATGGATCACAGATGGGATGTGTCTTTTTGTGTCCAACGGCTGTTTATTTTACAGAAAATTATCAATATTTATAAATACGCTATGATAAAATACCACTTCTCTGTTGTCTCAGGAAGAATACATATTCTAAGGTGCAAATTTGTCATTCAGCATACTACAGTCCATAACATATATATATAATTTGAGGTATAATTTGAGCAATAAATGTTTAAAAAAGAGTCTTCTGCTGCAAGGCTGTCTTTTCTTCTCTCACAGACACACACACACACACACACACACACACACCAGTGCTGACTCCTTAAGTTGCTGCCGTTCCAAACAAGTGGCCATTGCACATGAGCTTTGCCAAGAGCTACGCTATAATCCCAAAGACCCAATTAGCACTTCATCTCTCCAACTCCCAGCGTCCCTCTCTCCCTCGCTCCCATCCTATGAAACACAGCCTTTATTAGTCCTGGCTCTCTGGTTAGTAAATCACATGGCATTAGACTAAAGGGAAACAGGACAGGTATCAGACTGTGTGTCTGCTCAGCCACGTGCTGGCAACTCTCCATGGAGTCTGCAAGGAAATGATTATTATGGCAATGTTTTGCATGACTCATGTATGGAAGCTCAAATGGTAAAGCCATATTGGAGTATATAAACATTTCAGGACAGCAGGATAGTTAGGCAGTGCCTACAAAGATTTCTGTGATTCATTGGCCATACAAAATGCTGTCAGCAAACAATAATACTCAGTGACATTTGTGAATGGTTTAGATAAAGCCTGTCCATTTTCTTCTTGAAATTCTTCTCTCCTAATGCCTCATCCCATCCAGTTATTTTCCCCAGCAGACTTGTAGAAGTAGGTGCTGCTTAGAGTCAGGGATGCAAACAGACCCAGCTTTAAGTCCCTTACCCAAGTCCTGCTTCAAATCTCACTTCACAGCAACAGCACTGCTGTTAGTATCTCAGCAGAAGAGATGAAAAGTAGAAACAGTAACCAGGTCTCAGGATACTCTGAACGTCTAGACCGTGTCCCACTGGGATTTTCCTTGGCAGAAATCGTCTCATTTATCATCCAGTATAATCAGTAATTGCTGTATCAATTTACACAAATGAATCTGATTTAGAGATTTTATCAATGTGATTGTGGATAAGCATGATTGAGCTGGTTTATAGCCTTGCTAATATCTACTGATGCGTACATTCATTTGAGGTTTGTCTCAACCTGTGCCTCAATGTGTTTTGTCCTCTGATGCAGTGATAGTCCACACAGCGAGCCCCCCCTAGTGGACGAACCCACACCTGATACCGTCTCAGACACCCATAACAGTGATGATGGTGAGTTTAAAAACTACTAGACAGCATACATTCTTTCGTCCCTTTTGAAGGTTTCGCTAACTTATTACAGCGCAACACACTTACTATATTCACAAAGCATGGGTTTTTTAATAGTATCTATAATTTTAACCACTTTCAATCTCTGACTTTTTACTCAGTCATTCACCTTAAAGCATATTATTCAGAAGCTATTAAGAATGAAGCAGTAACTTATTAAATTTATGTAGTAATTAGAATGAAGTTTGGACTCACTCATCGATCCTGGGAATTTAAAGGGGTAAAAGTACCTATAATATAATTTTAAAGGACGGGAGAGATTAGAATTCTGCTTATAGCACAAAAATTTTGGAACAGTCCCAAAATTAATGTTAGAAGACCATATTTAGGTCTAGAATAAAAACACATTTTGTTACTTTTGCTTTTGTTCTAAAGCACTTTTTGTATTATATCAGTGATTTATGCTTTTTTTATGCTTTAGAATGAAAGCAAAAGTAAAAAAAAATGTTTTTGTTTAGTTTTGTAAAAATCTAAAATGAAAAAAAAATTGACAGTTTTTATTTAAAATTTAAATACTTGATTAACTGTGAAGCACCTTTAGTTTTTCAGTTTAAACTGTTGCTATATAGATAGTGTTTTTAAAGTACTTTTAACCACTTAAATTTAAATTATTACTATACACTGATATTACAAAATGCTAAATTATGTCAGTTATGTCAGAAATACTATAATATAGAAATGAATGCAGAATTTTGCTTGCTGTATTTATTTGCTATATCAGAGATTCCTGTCTGTCTTGTTGTTAAAAATGCTATCACACTAAGCAAGGATAGAATTTTGCTTGCTGTGTGCACTTTGCAAATATTCTCATGTCTGGTTTATGGTAGAAATCCTTTTTCCAGTTTGTCTAATAATTTGCATGGCTACAGCAACTTGCCTGCAGATGAAGGATGTGCTCTAACCTGCCTGGCTTCCCGAGCAATAATCCTCCCTTTCTCCATCTCTCACTCTCTCTTTTCCACCTCTTGCTCACTTCCTCGCCTTTCTTCCTCTGTCTTCTCCTGGCAATGCATCTCTTGCATCTGACACCCAGGCTCCTTGAACGTTTCAGAGTCAGACCCCATCGAGGCCATCGCACGCTTTGACTACTCAGGCCGTAACAACCGTGAGCTCTCGTTTAAAAAGGGCGCCTCGCTGCTGCTGTACCACCGTGCTTCTGACGACTGGTGGGAGGGACGACACAACGGCGTTGACGGCCTCGTGCCCCACCAGTACATCGTGCTCCAGGACATGTAATGACTCCATTTCAGTCTATTTTTTGGGTCATCATTACCAAAATCTGTTTAGTTAGTATGTTTTACAGTAGTAGAACTTCATCATAAATACTGAATGTATAGAATAGAATTATTTGGAGAAGAGATCTTTTGCTTTATTATACGTTCAGAAATGACACCACATGTGTTACTCTCCCAGCGCGGATGGTGGTTACACAGGTCGAGGCAGTCCAAAAGCTGACCTAGAGGCTCCCCATGATGGAATAGAGGAGAAAGTGTCTACTAGAGGCAGTGCCAGCTCTCCCATTGGAGGCCATGTAGCTGATATCTATTTGGCCAACCTCAACAAGTAAGAGCCTTCTCAGTTATTTTTAAACACTGTGTGTGTGTGTGTGTGTTTGTGGGGGGCCACAATAAAGTGCAGTCGTTAGGTCAGATATATGCCTTTATTTGCCAAAGCAGTAAATGAGATCAATATTGTGAAGGTCAGTACTGCTATAATGGCTGACCCCAAATCAATGCTCTGCCATAAGCTCTGTGGGAGAATCGATTTGACATATTGGATATTGGAGAGAACATGAGCCTGAGTGTGTTTATGAATTGTCATGGCTGTGTTAAAAGATAATCCTTGTCATAAGCAGTAGGAGAGAATAAAAAACCTACTCTGTCCCTGTCTGTAACAGGATGAGGAAGCGTCCAGAGGCAAGTGGAATCCGCAGGACGTTCCGGCCGGTAGAAGGCACCGGCGAGGGTTCATCCGTACCAGCAGGAGGTCTGAGAGGCACATCGTTGCCTGCAGCTGCTCTGCCAAAAGAGAGCACAGACAAGCGGCCGCTAAGCGCCCACAGTGTCCTCAACTCCATCACCCGCCACTCATCCCTCAAAGCCAAGGTAGAGAGCCCTCAGTTCCGCAGAGGCACCCCTGCTGGACGCTCCAAGAGTTTTAGCAACCATCGACCTCTCGACCCGGAAGTGTTCTCGCAGGTTGAGCACAGCTCACAGGTGAGATATTACATTAGCCTTCATTAGCAACAGCTGTCATTACTGTCAGGTGCAGTACTGTCATCTGTTGAGTTTGTAGCAATACAACAGCAAGAATTTATTTAAAAATGCACAAAATATCTCATTCATTAGCAACAAGACTTCAGGGCTTCAGGGTGTGAAATTATTAGAGGAAGCTTGTTCAGTCTCATCCAGTAGCAAGCACTGTTTTACTTTACTACCTCAACTTCTTTGAGTTTTAGCAAAAGAAAGTTCCATCATATTTGACAGTTTTAACTGTTATTGCCAGCTCTGATAGATGGAGCTCTTGTAAGTGAACAGTATACATGATTTTATTGCACTAAAGTTATGTTGGCCTCTGATGGTATATATCAGACCCACAGCCTTTGCTCCCTGTGGCAACTTCCCTTTGAGAAGTTCTAAGATGGACTTGCGCTTGTGGAGTAATTTCACAGCTGGCTGGAGGCGCGTGATTGATCCAGCTCAAGGCAGCAATTCATGTGGAGTGGTCTCATGCTGGAGGAAGCACGGGGAAGCGGCTGGCTAGAGTACAGCTTTTATGAGACTCTGTGTGGACTCAACACCCAACAGGCAGATAAACATAATGGACTCTTGGGCTGGCTATAAAAGTAGTGTATAGGGAGTCTTTCCGAAGAACCAACAGGTGTATGATGTTGGCCAAAAGCCATGATTAATATCTACAGTATTACAGAAGCTTTTGAGCAGTAGGGAGGTGACAAAAATGACACCTAAAGATTAACAATGTGTACAAATGATGTGGACTGCAGACATCTAACCAGTCAGAACAACAAAACATCTTTGCTAAGCGTATCTCCTTCTATCACTTTGTAATACTGTTATTATTTTCTTTTTTTTCCCTGTTCCTGCCTGTTGTTCCGCTCAATCCTACATTATCACTGTTCCTATCATGAACCGCTAGTTAGTTTAACTAATTTTAGTTAGCTAACTAACATAAACCTCTATCTAACCTGGGTATTTTTTTAGCTAGCTTTCTAAGTTAGCTATCATTAACTTCTAGCTTACTTGGGTACATTTTCCTAGATTGCTAGCATTAACTTCTAGCTGATGTTAGTATCTTTAGTTAGCTCACTAGCAATTACCTTTATCTTACTTGGGGATTTATAGCTAGCTTACTAGCATTAACCCCTAGCTAACATGGGTATCTTTAGCTAACTTATTAGCTTTGACCTCTAGCTAACTTGGGCATCCTTAGCTAATTTGCCACTATTAACCAAATGATAACTTCTCTTTATCTAATTACAATAATAATTATAGTTATTCTATTATCCTTTCCTCAAATAATTTTATTCTGTCTCATACTCACATATTCTTTATTTCTATTTTAACATATTAATATGTTTTCCTGTCTCCCTCAGGAAATGAGCACGGCGCTGAGCGAGCTGCAGGATCTGGACAAGAAGAGCAGCGTGAAGCCGGCGCCCGACGTCGTGCTCGACACTCTGGAGCAGCTGAAGAGTGGCGGAGCCTCCGAACCATCCAGCCCGCTGCACTCCCGTCCGCTCCAGCACCCGCTCCAGTGCCCACTCCAGCGCAGTGCCAGCTCGGCCAGCGACGTGCCCTCCGCCTCACGCCCAGTCAAGAGCCCAGCACCCAAGAGCCCTCTGTCCTCAGGAACGACGGCCACTGCACTCTCTCCTTCCACTTCCACTTTCCGAGATAACCGGCCGCCAGCCACCAGACCCAAACCTGCAGTCTTCCCTAAAAGTAGCAGCTCCAGCAGCACCACTAGTATCCCTCCATCTCCCCCACCACCTCCTACACCTACCGATAAATCCTGCCCGGCTTGAGAAATCCATAAAACCTTGCTTTATTGTGATTCCAAAATCCAGCCGCTGTTTTATCCTGATTGTCAGTGGAGGGATAAATAACTAACCTCTTTTAATTCATTCATTATGGACAGTAACCTCAATTCTGAAATGCAGTGTGTGGATGTGAGTGTGTGTATTGTCTGTGTGTGGTCCACATGCACATGGTGGGATTTTTCAGCACTGTTGAAATCCAAGAAAAGAAATCTGGCTGGGACGTGAACACTCTCGATCCCTCTTTATAATCTAGGTTTAATGATTTTTTTTTTTTTAAGAGTTGTGAATTGGATTGGATTATTTTGGAAAATATGTAGCTGTGAATAACTCTTATGTTCCTTCCACTCTCTTTACTTAAATACTTACTCTTGAGGGAGCTGGACTTTACGTGTGCCATGACGGAAACTGAACTTTACTGCAATACTCTACTATGAACTCCATAGCATTGCGGTGGAAAATGTATCTGTGTATTTATATGCAGCTTTTTTAAGTACTGAGATTGTGTCCTTGTTTTCGTCAGGATAAGCGATGTTGGCTTGTACCCTCCTCACATTGGATACACCTGCAGTTGTAATTCAGGATAAAGCCCAAAAGCTTCAGTACTTCTTCTCTGTAGGAATTCCAGCATGGCAATACACACCTACTTTCTTATTTTCGATAACTGTTAATTCTAACTTTTTTGAATGCTAATCAGCAGTTATATATATACCTTTAGCCTGTTAGCCGTGAACTATTATTAACCATTTATCCACAAGCACCTGGCAAGCTCTCAGGACAAAAAAAAAAATAAAATCGCATCTCGCCTTATTATACAATGTCAACACGTGAAAAGAGCAGTACTGACAGATATTGTCGCATTTGCAATTTTTGATCATCGCAGCGACTTTATCTTCTCTAGTTGAATCAGTAGGTAAAAAAGTGGGCGGGACCGTGGTCTTTTTTTGTCCAAAAAAAAAAAGGAGTAAAAAAAGGAGGAGCTGCATACTATTAAGTAGCACTCACACTGAACCTTTTCCTTTCTGTTGTCTTACTGGTGCTTGGCACCCATATGGAAAAAAAATTGCTAGCTTACGTTATTCTTACATTCCCTCCAAAATCACATGCCATCAGGAATAATGTGTGCAAAAGTGGCCAAACATTCACTTACTGCTGATGCATGTAACTCATCAGTGTCACGTGATCAATCAGTCTGCATGCAACAAAAAAAAAATGCCTGGTTGGATCTGAGTGGGAGGGTTTGAAATCTGATTGAATGGGTCTGTAAACAAATGGATAAAATTGTGGGATTATTTGGAACCGCATGTGAAACACCAAACTCTAGCTGAATTGCATACCAATCAGTAGAAGAGATCTCAAGACACTGGTGGCATCCTTACCTGCCAGAAATTAGCTCTTTTATTGGGGCGTAACCAATTATTAGGGAAAAAAAACGATTCGTGCAATTCATTTTTGTCCACAAAGCTTATGTCTTAGTAATATGGTGAACTATTTTGCCTTTCTATCTCCCAGCTTGACTATACAGCAAATCCTAAAACTATCACGTTACTTGCATGGTGGATAAGGCAAAGCTGTGCTGCTTCTCAGACCCTTCCATTCTTACACCAGATTCACAAGCACTTACAGATTCACAATAGCCTACTCTTCATGTTCTCCTACAGTTACTTATCAGTAGTCAAACATGACATAATCCATCAGAACAGAGAGTGTTTCTGTGTATACCTGAAATGATTAAGATTAGGATTATAACTGGAAAAAAAAAAATGCAAAAGTGAGGAATGTCTTGTACATTTAGTGACGTATTTGATGCAAAAAAAAAAAAAATGAATGGTTTCCTTCTGCCTTGCCTGAATTTATTTACAATTCTCGTGGGCCGTTATTTGGCCTTGAGTTTGCATCATGCTAACTGTGTATCTGTAAGTATGTTTCTATGTATGTTTATATGTATGTATAGTGTAAACCGCCTAATGGAGGCAATTAATTCACGCTTTATATGTCGGATTGGGAAAACTTTAATCTCTTCATAGGATTTGACTGGGGATATACAGATTTACAAAATGGCAAACGTTTTTCTTAGTCTTTATATGGATGAGAGCATGCTCCAAACTGGGAGCGGGTTAATCCAGCTTCTCAGTTTTTATGTCTTATCTCAGTGTTATTAGAGATACTGTCAGGCCCAAGCTCTTTGATGGGTTGCAGCCCAAGGATTTCTGGATTCGAGATTTTGCAACAAACCAGTCTTCTGCATGTTTATATATTTCCCAGATCTCTAACTACAGATTTACCAGGCCATTTTATCGAAAAATCTGAACCTCTTTCTCATTTCATCTAGTCTATTTATGCTTTTTAAAGAATTTTTGAAGAGACGCCTTGACTATTTACTATATACAAGCCTTGATGTGGTGAACGGGAGTAAAAATAATGTTGGGTGTGTGTGTTTCGAGGTCAGGAAGAAAAAACAAGCATGGGGCCAGTTGATTTTTTTTTTTTTTTTTTCAGGGCAATGAAGACCCATTATTAAAAGCCTTAACAGCATGGACATGGTGAGAAACGCCTGGAAACCCTTCGTTAATATCCAACCTAAAAGACTAGAAAAAGATCAGCAGCTTAACGAGGCAAATTTTAAGAGGTCATCTTTTCTAGGAAAACTTTTTGGATATTATTTTTCTGTGTTGTGTTGCAATTCTCTACATGTCTTAACAGGTGATTAGGTATATCTCCGTGTGCTATGATTGGAAATTTACTCTTTGTGTTGTTCCTAATACCTCATAAGGCAACTGGAAACCAAATTGGAATGGAAAAAAGGCATTAAAATGCATAATAGATAATTAATTCATGCAAAGTGCTTGGTGAGATGTTCTGTGTACCTTTTTTTACTGTGCTGTTGGCTGAAGTCTCGGTTTACATGTAATCTTTATATTTTCAAGTCTGCAATTTTAAAATCTATTCTTATTATGCACTTGAATCTGCATTGTATGTTGGTGAAGATTGAGTGAGGGTTTGCTTTTTTTTTTAATCGTAACTATTGTTAAATATGTATTTCCTGTCCATTTTAAACAAGGCTGTAAACTGTCTTGTCAGAGGTATTTATAGTCGTCCACTTGAGTATCTGTTAATGAGAGAAACCTGTGTTCAGATGTACTTTGTATATACAATGGTGTACATTACAGAGGTACATTCTTTCTCTTTGGTTTTCTTTTTTTGGAAGGGGGGAGGGGTACAGGATTGTACAGTAATAGCAATAGTAGTTTACTCTCAAATACACCTTATATAATTCCATGCGTAGTTCTTGTAGTAAACATTTTTTTAATAAACCGCTTGCTATACATGTCATTGACTTGGCTGAGTCTTTGTAATGTTTCAGCATGAAACCAGTATAAATATAAAACACAAGTAGTGGCATGGTGGAACAGTGGGTAGCATTGGTACCTTGATCCTGAGCTCATTGTCTATGTGGAGTTTTCCTCCCACCTCCCAAAAACATGCGGGTAACTGGAGTAGTAACTCTAAATTGCCCCTAGGTGTGAATGTATGAATGCATTGTGCCCTGCAATGGCCCGGCGTCCCATCCAGAGTGTATTCCTACCTTGCGTCCAAATGATACATACATAATATGAATGTTTATTCATTTATTCATTCAGTTTTAGTAACTGCTGTATCCTGGTCAGGGTTGCGGTAGATCC
The DNA here is from genome assembly GCF_027358585.1 of Pangasianodon hypophthalmus. Classification (NCBI taxonomy): domain Eukaryota; kingdom Metazoa; phylum Chordata; class Actinopteri; order Siluriformes; family Pangasiidae; genus Pangasianodon; species Pangasianodon hypophthalmus. The sequence continues at coordinate 7,036,165 of NC_069729.1, read as the reverse complement.
CAAGCCAATCCCAGGAACGAGGTGTTAGGTGGGAGAATTCACCCCAGTTCAGGGCATTATGCACACACATTCATACACTCAATCACACCTAGGGGCAATTTAGCATAGCCAGTCTGCCCACTAGCATGTTTTTGGACAATTAGCGGAAACCCACATGAAAATGAGGAGAACATGAGAAATTCCACATGAATAGTAACCTAAGCTCAGGATTGAACCCAGGACACTACATACTGCACCACCATAACTCCCATGATATTTAATTATATTGAAAGAGGGACTCTGTGGTAGTCCATCTGCCTTAAAACATCATCCTACATGTATTCTGATGTCATTTTTTTATCCCAAATAAAAACAGCATATTCCAGGATGATAATGTCTCCCGCCTCCAGACCAAAAGGAAATGGGTTTAAATGATGACATATGTATATTACGTAATTCTGATTTAATAATATTCTTTATAAGTTTGGGCTAGCTTTTTAGCATCATTTACAATTAGAAAATGTACAAAATATGTGCAATACTGTGCGTCCACTTTGGGCAGCTGCAGCTCTGGTACAACTAGCTATGGATTAGTGACCAATTATGAAGTCTCAGAGGCTAGTGGTCACTATTTTCACCCTCCCATACCATTGCCAGAACTGTGAAAGACCTTGACAGTGTTATGAGCTGACTTATGCTGTGATAGAGACTTGCATGCCATTATTATTAGGATTTGAAAGTCTGTAGGAATAAAGATATTCAGACAGGTTCAGCCACTGTCACATCATTACAGCCATCACAATCAAGTGGAAATGTAATATTTCTTCTTGTTTTTAATCGTCATAACACCAGATGGACTGGTGTCCTATCTGGAATGTGACTCCAGATCCAGCACAACCCCGACCAGGGTGAAGTGGTTACAGAAGATGAATGAATAAATGAATGAAAAACACCAGACCAGAATTTACTAAGGAAAAATTGCATGTATATACAATACAAATTTTGCAATAACAATGAAATTATAAATGTATGCCTATAAAGGTACATTTATAGTGGGGATAATGGGCTCATTTGCATGGACAATCATTTGATTGTTTGACTGATTAATTAGAAATAGCCAATTGAACACATTTACATTTCAATCATTATGTCTATACTATATCTATATTATGTCTATAATAAATAGGTATTCATTTAATTATAAAAATACAAACATCACCCTAAATATCTCATTCCGGTGCATGTTTAGATAATTAGCAATGATCTAATCTTGAATTTGACACATATGTCCATTTGTCTTTAAACTTTAAACAGACTTTTCTTTAAACAATCATTTCACTTCAGAAAAGAGAGGGTTAATACTGAAATATGAAAATCTGTGAAAACTCTATACTTTATAACTTAGCGTCTGTGTATATCCCTGTAGTTTCTGTAGTTTCATAATGTGTGATTGGCCGCAACAGAGGATCTGCTACAGAAATTGTAATTGTTCATGGTTTGGAAGCTAGAGTGTATGAACTAGGGGCAGAGTTTTTATTATTATTATTATTTATTTACATTTTTTTTTTTTTTCCTTTTTTTTCAGCTCAGCTTCAATATTTTTTCAAGTACTTAGTTCAGTCCCCTAAAATACTTTGTTGGGCCTGCAGCTGACAACCCCTGGGCTAGTGCACACACTCCTAACCCTGGTCCTGGAGTATTCCCTGTCCTGTTAGAGAAAGGAAACCACTAAAATGTGCAGGACAAAGTAGATGCTCCAGTGCAGGGCCAGGATTGGGAATTTGTTAGCAGGAAATTAGCAATGCACTGGCTTTAATAATATGGTGTCATAAAGCACGTTGGCCAGTAGATGGCGACAAAACACACTCCAAATCTAAATAAATGTTTACGTCCGGTTACGACTGGCGGATATATATATAATTATGCCAAATATTATTTATAAAAAAAAATAATAAAATAAATAAATAAAAAAGTAAGTGATTTTATGCTTTGAAACGACGTATAGTTTTATTTATTCAGTCTGATTAGGTTCCTCTAATCTCTATGAACGTGATTAACGCATACTGTAGCTTTGCCCTGACCTGCAAGGAGGAAGTTCCTTCCTGTCAAACGGAAAGTCTCTTTTGTCAGTCGAAACTGTCTGTACTGTACATTCGGTTTGAGAAATCTCTGTATATCTATATGAAGAAGCAGTTCCTAGCTCTGTCTGTTCACCTTGTATTCTATATTAAATGGTGAGTTTGATTTCTCTTCTTTGCTTCTTGCTGTCTATTCAAATGCAGCACGAGGAAGTTGGAAAGGAATAAACAGAGCAGTTGCTAAAAAACAAAAACAAGAGAATAACAGCTTTAAAGTTCACTAGCTTAGTTAAAATATCAAATTGACCAAATTTATGAGACGACTATCGCTAAGATACTCATTTCAACTTCATTTTTAGAAGAAAAGAGTCATATTTCAGCCAAATTTGTAACAGGTTTCTGTTGTTTATTTTTCTCAGGTTCCTGAGAAGGTATCTGTATCCTCTACATGACCTGTTTACACTGACAAGAAACTAGAAAAAGGTAACTTACACAATATTATTAATTATATTAACTTGATTTTTTATTGTAATTACTTGTGTTTTTGTAATATCTGCTGTGGTTTCTGTTAACACACTTGGACTTGAACTGTTGCTGAACTTTGCTTCAGGTTAATGAATTATGTGTAAGTAGTCTGATTATACATCAAAATGTGTGTAAAGGATCTGAGGTGTTTGACCATAACACTAAATTTCAAACAGATATTTTAAAAAATTGTATTATTTGGCACTATTCTCATTTTATCACTTGTTAAATCCCTTTACTTATGAGCCTATAAGACATTAAACCATTTAATCCATTTTCTGTTTTCATATCTGCATGACTACGTGTATTTTATGCCCCGGACAACCGAATGGCACAAACTGTGATTTTTTTCAATTTATTTTCAAGTGTTGTTTTGAAAAAGTGAAAATACAGAGGAGTTGGCTGTTTGTGGTTTCTCTAAAATGACTAGCATATTTTTTATTTTTTTAACTCAAGGAAGAGAAAAACGAGAGACTGTGAGTGGATGACCTTTACTGCTGCTATAAAGTAAGTGATAACAGGAACTGACTTGTCTCACGGACATTCCGCATTAACATAACTGTATGGAATGTCATACTTTATTTAATAAAAACTGTAATCCTTGGCAAACTGATGCGGTATAAGAGGAATAAAATACTATGGGACATGCTGTTTTAGGAAAATAATCAATTTCATAATTAGCATTGGATGCCAGCTTGCCATTGGGACGCATCACACCATAGTGTCATTGATTATATTCCTATGACAGCACACCCTACCTTGTTTTATTTCTTATGTATAACTTATAATTAATTGTGCAGACAAATAAAGCAAAAGTTAAATAAAGCATAGTTATTTATGCTACATTTAATGCACTGAATATGATAGGTGTGTCAGTACTATTTATTTATTTATTTATTTGAAATTTACAAAGCCAAATCAAAATTGGGTCAACTTTGAACCCGGTGGTAATGTACCGTTTTGTACAGACACAGATGTACAGTACAGACACGTTAGAACTACTGTATGTAATATTCTCTCATACAGAGTAATATTTCTGAAGTCCTTTTCCATTTTGTTCTTTTTAATAGGTTAGACCACCATGACAGCGAGTACAGAAAACCATCTTTGGTCCACTGATGATATTCTCGGTCAAGGGGCGACTGCGAGTGTCTACAAAGCCCGAACCAAAGTATGTGTGCCCTGTGACATTGTTATCTGTTGCTCACAAACATTTGAGAGAGGCATTTGATGTATTGACCTATAAATGATGTCTGCTCATTGTCTGAGAAAGTGACTCAGACATTGCACATATTCCCACTCTTTTTGAAGAAAACAAGTGAAGTGGTTGCAGTGAAGGTGTTCAACATGGCCAGCTACAGCAGACCGTATGAGGTACAGATGAGGGAGTTTGAGATGCTGCGGAGGCTGAATCACGTCAACATCGTCAAACTCTTCACCATAGAGGAGGTGGGTAATCTGATGGTTATCTGATGTTCTTTTATGACGGTGCTAAGCCATGTCTGTTGTGTGTGTAGGTGTGTGTTTGTGCGCCTCCACATGTCTGCGTCATGTGTCAGTTACAGTTCTGAACTACTTCTCACACCTTCCAGAGTGCCACGAGCAGGATCCTTAAGTCTCTCAGTTGCTAAGTTATATGTTTTAATTGTATTCTGCCTTACTTGTAAGTTAAGAGAATAAAAGTGCTTAGCAGATGTGTATGCAAATTACCATTAGTTATTTACCATTATTTACTAATTTGTTACCTGATTTACCGTTAATTTACTTGGGATTATTTCAGTCTTAGTCAGGCATATGAAGAGAAATGAGATAGATTTCTGATAACAGTATTTGCAATCTTTACACCCACATGAATTCAATCAAAACAGCTCCTCTTCTATCTTTTATGCCCCAGTTCACATTGTTCACAAATTCATCCATCAAAACCACATCGATTATCGAACAAAACCTGAGCCTACTGTATTTTAAAATTTTATATTTAATTTTTTTTTTTTTTTTTATCTCACTGTGTTTGTTTTTCGTTCATGTAGATGCAGGCAAACCCCAAACAGAAGGTTTTGGTAATGGAGTATTGTTCAGGAGGAAGTCTTTTGAATCTGCTAGAGGAACCTGAAAACGCATTTGGTCTGCCTGAATCTGAATTCCTTATAGTGCTGCAGTGTGTAGGTAAGCATTTCTCTTTAGCACTATATACATCATTACTTTAGGATATACAAAAAGAATCAACCTTATAGAGAACAGGCAAACAGTACTGCATGTGTTGAAGGGATATGGTATGTTTGGTGTGATAGTATTATGAATAAGAGTCCTGGAATGAGCATAGTGCAGTTTTTATGATTACAGGAGCAGTTCTTAGAACGTGTCTATACTATAGACATAGACTATAGACTATACTATAAGTCTTAGGCTTAAACTGGTTTTGGGAAGTGTGAATCTTTATGGTATCCAGGGGAGATTATCCACAACAGCTATTTAACTGGGTCAAAAGAGCAGAGGAACAACACCAGGAGTTGATTCTTACTGGCTTTTAAAATTCTTAAAAATCTTACTATATTCTGAAATATGGAAGATGGAAAGGTATGGCAGGAAATCAGTTTAAAAAAAAAAGCTACACATTTAAACATGGTTAAAAATGACACAAATTTTTAATCATCCTAAAAAAACGCTCTTGGTCCAAATTTGCAGTTCACGGGATGAACCATTTGCGCGAGAATGGCGTGGTCCACCGAGACATCAAGCCAGGCAACATTATGAGGCAGGTGGGGGAGGACGGATGCTCAATCTACAAACTCACAGACTTCGGCGCTGCTCGGGAACTGGAGGATGACGAGAAGTTTGTGTCCATCTATGGCACAGAGGAGTACCTGGTGAGACTCGGAAAGGGGTTACCACTTAACGGTGACTTAAGTGGAACAGATTATTTTATAAAGTATATTAATATTATAGTCATGTTTCTGGTCAAACAAAGAAATCATATTAATTATTGATCTAAAAATATGCCTGGAGTTGTAAATATGAAATAAAAAGTTGATTTTATTTCCTGACGCATGACCTTCATCGTCACGACCCCAAGTATGCGAACAGGTTTCTGTCTATTTCTAAATGTGGCTTGTACTCTAATGAATCTGATATCAGCAAGCTGTATTGGATATTTTAAAATAAAATTAAAAAACAAAAAGAGAGAACTTGGGGCAAATGGAACTTCTAATGGACGACATGAGGGCCAAATCTCCTTTTTTTACACGAGTAGTATGTCCAAGACTGATTACAAGGATCAGTTCTAGGATCAGTTTCTACATGTCATATACTTGTTAGTGTAATTATTTGGACAAAAACAGCTGAACCTTATATCTGCATATTTTATATGTGCAGCTGTTCTATTATGCACAGCATCCAGATGTTTGGTGTACCTTTAAACAATAAATATCACTTAAGCAAATTTTTTGGAGTTTTTAAATGGTGAAACAGTGGCTAGCGTGCAGATTTTTCTCTCATGTGCAGCATCCAGACATGTATGAGCGTGCAGTTCTGAGGAAGCCCCAGCAGAAGACCTACGGAGTGACAGTGGATCTGTGGAGCATTGGTGTTACTTTTTACCACGCCGCAAGCGGCAGCCTGCCTTTCATACCATACGGAGGACCACGTAGGAACAAACAGATAATGTAAGGGAAAAAATAGATTATTATTTGTCAATAATATGAGTGAATTGGTCTTATTTGCTGAAAGCAGTATTAGTGATAAAGCAGAACAGATTTTTTGAGTCAATATCTGGAGACAGTTAACACTGAGTGTAAAGAGTATTAACTAAGAAAATATACTATATACTAATGACAACCACTTTAAAAAGGAAAGGAAAAAATGTGCAAGCAGGATACTTAGATGTGTTTGTGTTAGTTTTGTAACAAAACATTTCTTAATAGTGGACCCATCTGTAACCCTTTTCACAAAGCCTTTATGATAAATAAACCCTGTTTCTACTGACCATTTAATATTTCTCCTTTAATACATATGCTAACAGTAGCCTCTCTCAGTAATGGGGAAGTGGGACAGTATGTACTGAAAGCTTACATTCATGCTTCTGCGGAAATCCCAAGGCTGATTTTCTCGTCATGTTCAAAATAAGGGAATAATCTTTTGAAAGTTTGGAGATTTTTGAACTGCTGTTAACCGGGGGTGGGGATTACTTGAAGGGGATCATAACATAACATCACATAACATAACATAATTCTATACAGTATGTTTAATTATTGCCAGTATTAAAGCTGTTATTACACATCTCATTTGATCATAGGTATAAGATCACCACTGAAAAGCCAGAGGGGGCTATTGCAGGGGTTCAGAAGGTAGATAATGGACCCATAGAGTGGAGCTATCATCTGCCCCACTGCTGCCAGCTTTCAGAGTGAGTATTTCAGATTTTGGGTTTAGATGAGAGCTAGAGCTCTAGCCCTGAGTTTACTTCCAATCTGGAGATTGAACAGTTTGAAAGATTTGTGTTGTGATAACTGTACAACCCCGTGCTTACAGTTTCACATGTTTGTTTAAGATGATCATGTGAAGTTCAGGAATTTGGTTAGGGAAGCTGGTAGAAAGCATAAAAAAAAATACAATATACAGTATATAGGTGTTGGTGGTACGTAAAGGTGTTGATTAATTTTCTGTACCAGAAATTCTGAAAATAATTTCAGCTGCAAGGTAAATCACAGGGTTATAAGTTAACAGCTAATGCACAGGGACTTCTATGACAGACGCTTCACATAATCTAAGACTAATAATAAACAGGTTAAAAAAATATTATAAAGAAAATGTGTTGATATCACTGATATGGTGAAACTTTCTGTAAGTAGGTGTTTATTTATCATTTATGGAAGGAGTCTCTAGGGTCAGCGCTCTGTAATCATTTCATTTCAGCATTCAATAATTTATTAAAACAGTAAAGATATACCATGTCCTTTTTTCACATGGTAATTTCAGATTTTCCATAGTAGACTACACAGTTTTAAAAATGGGAACATATTTCAGTGTGTCACACCTGGAAAACATTTTCAAAACATCATTATCTATAATCATAAGACATTACATTAACCCTGAACATTTATTCAAATACAAAAACAATAGCATTGAGTACAGAATGGGTATTCTTGTGGGGTTTTTTTTTGTTTTTTTTTTTTGAGAGAGCCCAATGTGTTTGGTCTCTCACATAGTCTAACATCAACCCTACCATGGGCTGCACCTGGAAGCAATATTTTTGTAATATTGTTATCATTAGCAATAAAGAACATCCTTGCCGTTATCTTATTCTGTTATTTCAGGGGGCTGAAAATGCACCTGGTCCCAGTGCTGGCCAACATCCTGGAGGCCAATCAGGAGAAATGCTGGGGGTTTGACCAGTTCTTCGCTGCTACCATGGACATCCTCCAACGTGTAAAAGTGCACATCTTCTCACTTCAGCAAGCCACTGCCCACACCATCTACATCCACTTTTACAACACGTTAGTACTGCTAGTGCTGCTAGAACTGCTATTTCTCTGTACTGTAATATCTGGTTAATAATTAATCATTTAGTTTCAGTAACAGGCAACAGACAAAGCAATAGCAAGAGAATGTGTACAGACTAACAAAGTCGAAACACGTAAGAACAGACATTATAATGTCTTTTGTTTTGATTTAGAGTTTCAGTCTTCTCTGACGAAGTCCAGGTTCAGACAGGGATTGCAGCAGAAATGCAGCAATATCAGTTCCAGGGTCACCCACTCATCCTGGAGCCCAGCATGAAAGTGATCAACCTGCCGCCCACCTCTGCAGATCGACCCATCTTTCTGCTTAGCAGACGAGCCGAGAAAATCGCAGCACTGCCTCCCAGAGAGCGTAAGAACTCTGGATCATTTCTGGTTGATAATAATAATTGATTGATTATCTTATGCAGTGTGAGGTTAGTTCCATGTGTGGTGCAACAAATTAATAAAATAGATGCATTGTTTCTCATTTTACTGTGTAAGATAAAAATAAGTTCTCGCCTTGATAATAGACTTCAGTTCTGCTCATGGATCTGGACTTCTAATCTGTCCACACCATTCTCTGTCTGTCCTCCTTTCTTTTATTTTCTAGCCGAGACCCCGGTTTTACCCTCAAGGTTTGACGTCATGGCCGACCACACTTTCTCAAAGGTAGTAAAGAAAGCCTGCTTTGTACTCTTCATTGCGTTTGAAGGGAAAATAATTATTAATCTGTGACTAAACATCCAGCACAAAACCCTCTTGTTCTTCTCCACAGACACTAGTTGGGGTGATACACCAATTTCTCCGGACAACGCAGCTCCTACACAAGCACAGAGACTTGATTCTACAGGGATTCTATAGTCACATGTGAGTAACATACACTGAAATATGGTGTGTGTCATGTAAACATTTACACCATAGCGGAAGTCCAATCATGTGCTGTGTTGCATTTTATTAGAAATTTAATTTCCACATTCCCTTAGATTTGCATTATTTATAATTCATTATACAACTAGAAAGCAGTAAAGTTACCAAAAAAGTGGTATTATTTACTGAAAACAATGACAACAGATAACATACATCCACTGGCCACTTTAAAAGGAACACCTGTACGCCTGCCCATTCATGTAATTATCCAGGTAGCCAATCATGTGGCAGCAGCGCAGTGCATAAAATCGTGCAGATACAGGTCACGAGTTTAATCTTCAGATCAAACATCAGAATGGGGAAAAAAGTGGCTTTGACTTTGGTGTGATTCCTGTTCTTAGCTGACAGGACTGAAACCTGATGTAGTCATCTGGTGTTGTTGCCCATCCACCTCAAGTTTCGACATGTTGTACGTTATGAGATGCTTTTCCACTCACCACGGTTGTAAATAATGTTATTTCAGTTAGTCTTCCTGTCAACTCAAACCAGTCTGGCTACGTGACTTCTCACATCAAAAAGCCACATCCGTTGGATGTTTTTTATTTTTGGACCATTCTCTATAGAGTGTCACGTATGAAAATTCCAGGAGATCAGCAGCTTGAAATACTCAAACCAGCCCATCTAGCACCAACAACCATGCCACAGTCAAAGTCACTGAGATCACATGTTTTTCATTTTCTCATTCTGATGTTTGATGTGAAAATTAACTGAAGCCTTTTACCTGTATTTGCCTGATTTTATGCATTGTGCCACTGTCACATGATTGGATGATTGGATAATTGGATGAATGAGCCGGTATACAGGTGTTCCTATTAAAGTGACAGGTGAGTGTATACATCAGTGTAAACAACACATGATAGGGGACTCTGACTTTTGGACCCTACTGTAATTGTTGCCGCCTGTTGTTTTTCCTCATTTGCAGTGAAAACGTTCGTACTGAATGCAATAACACGGCACACAAAATCGCAATGGTGAATATGAAGCTGCTGTCCTGCTTGAACACCGAAGAAACACTGGACGCAATGTAAGGGCCTGTGATATCACATTCACAAACTGCTAGCATGGAGATATCCAGAGCTAAAAATTCTAAAACTCAAGGGTGGACAAATAATAAATTTGCCCAGTCCTACGTTTCCCATGTTTTTAGTGTTAGCTAATGTAATGTAATAATGTATGCTGCGTTAATTAAGTGCATTAATACAGGCAAATATATGATAATTCTATATTACTCTAACAAAGTTTTTAACGTAGCACATCTTGATTGCGTACTCTACACTTTAATAGCCTGGACATGAAATCTGATTGTCCAAGACGTCCAGGCTAGTGATTTGTTTACTACACTGTGTACTACATTCAGTTATACTGCAGTGTAATTTGACTAGTTATTTCAATATTAATTTGAACTTTTAAAATGTTCTCAGTGGGTTGCTTGCTGACGGGTTTAAAGATTCTTTACTTCTTTTGTCATGCAGAAGCCAGATTCCACTTGATGTACCACTTTCCTCTGACAACATGCAGAAACTCAGATTGGTAAGAATCATGCACAGATAGATCTAATAGAAATAGATCTAGATAGCTGAGGGTGAAATGCTGAGGCCACTCCCCAGTAGTAAACCATGACAGTTCATTTCCCCAAGTTTAATTTTTTTTTCTAAGATATGTGACACAATTTACACGTTAATTTGATCCTGTCACCTTTATTTTCTGCAGAGAACATCTGATTTTCATTAATCTAATGCAGTCGTTTGTTTGAGAATTTAAAAAATTTACCTAACCCCTGACAACATAATACACTGAAATTTCTACTTTCTTATGATTTGACTGTGTTGTGTAAGCTATCAAAGGCACACCCAGTGTTTTATATGTTCATTTAACACTATGGACACTATGTCCATAGGCTGCTGCTTATTAAACACAATAGAGAAAAGACTGTATGGCAGCCTCACGTCACTATGTATAGAATATACATCGGGTATCTCTCTCTGTTATGAATATCTGTAAGTGAAAAGGTGGAATGTTTAGGCAGTATGTGCTTTTGAAGTTTATGTTTTTCTCCAGATCCATGAGAAACTGCCCATATATGGCAGCGGCATCAGAGAAATCCAGAACAAACTGCAACATCTGCATGTAGACGTAGCCGAGCACTCCAAGACACTGACTCAGGATAAATGGTACGAAAAAGATAAGTCATTAAATTTGCTAGCAGAAAACATGTTCATTAGACCACACTGTTTTACAGTTGAGGCCAAAAGTTTATATACGCTTAGGCTATAGATATTCAATCTCAGTTTTTTGCAACTCCAAACATTTTGTGTTACCATACATCAATTGGCAAGTCAGTTATGGCATCTACTACAATTGAGTAGAGATTTATTTCAGCTTTACTTCACTATAACAGAATGCCAGTGGGTCAAAAGTTTACATACACCAAGTTGACTGTGTCTTTAAACAGTGTGGAAGATTTCAGAAAGTGAAGTAATGATTTTTAGAAGCTTCTGATTGGTCGGTTGTCATAATTAGGAGTTAATTGGGAGTGCACCTGTAGCTTTATTTAAGTGCATACCTTTAGAGACAGTGCCTTTTTGCCCTTGATACCAAGGGAAAAAAATTATGGACCTCCAACCAGTTCCAAACAACTAAGGTACCACGAGCATCTGTACAAACAATTGTCTGCAAATATAAAAATCTTTGGACTGCACAGACACTGCATCATTCAAGCAGGGGGCACAAATTAACTTACACGGACGAACAAACTTTTGCTGTTAAGGTTCAAATGAACCCCAAGACAACAACAAAGGAACTGGTGAAGGAGTTGGAGGTATCAGGTACCAAAGTACGTACATCCACCATTAAGAGAGTTCTACATCGCCATGGCCTGAAAGGCTTTCACACATGAAAGAAGCCCCAAGACCAGCATTTAAAAAGCCAGGCTGAATTTTGCAGGTGCTTACCGGGCTTTTGGAGAAGAAAAAATGTAATTGTTTGGCCAAATCAATCAGCCCTATGTATGGAGGAAAAAGGGTGAGGCTCTTAATCCGAAGAACACCATCCAACTCTGAAGCATGGGGGTGGCGGCATCATGTTATGAGTGTTTTTTTTGCAGAGAAAATAGAGGCCATCATGAAGAAGGAGGATTTTCTAGAAATACTGAAGCAACACCTCCATGACAGCCAGGAAGTTCAAACTTGGTCACAACTGGATCTTCTTGCAGGACAGTGATTGTAAACATACCACAAAATGGCTTAAAGACAACAAAGTGAAAGTATTGGAGTACAATCTGTTGATTGTAGCTTTAAAATTATGGACAATTATATTTTGTGAGCGTTTAATGACGTACATCTCAATTTGCTTGACGCAGCATACAGAAGATGGAGGTGCTTCTTGAGAAGATTGTGGCCGTACATCGGCAGTATCGCAAAGACAGACAAATTGGCAGTGAGTACACATGTGATCATATCAGTAATAGATATAGTATGTGATGTTTAAAATCAAATAATAGGGATAGAATTTAAACAGAGAAAAAAAAGCAAAACATTATAATCAGTGATTAGGACCAAAGTTTTTGCTTTTATGTTTACACAAGCGTGAACTCCAACTCAGCATATGAAAATCTGGTTCAGTAAGAATCTCTATATTTGGACTTGAGGTTTCTGGGTATTTCTAGTCATGTAACAGGGAACCTCATTCCAGTCAAGAGGAGTGCTGAGAACCTATATGATGAGATTTCTGGTATTCCATTTCCGCAAGTACTGGTTAGGAAACCATCGAACCTTTTTTAAAAAACAGCCCACGTTTCCATTAGATTGGTGCCTACGTAGAAATACTGATTCAGCCTTATCTAAGGGTGCGTAAATATACATTTCTGTCTGTCAGGCATGAAGAAAGGAGTGTCTCTCTCACTGTGGTTTGTTCTGATAATAACATTAGATAGAGTACTGACAGAGTTATTAGGAAATGACTCACTGATAGGAAAACAGATTAGATTTTCATGTAAATTACAGATTAAAGCTAACTCTCTCACATCCTCTCCTTCAGAGCTCAACTACAATGATGAGCAGATTCACAAGTTTGAAAAGTGAGTATTGGACCAATAGTAAATGCTTAGTGACTGACTGACATGCTGCTGTCTTTTGAATATGAGCGTTTGATGTGCTTTCTGTGTAGGATTAACCTGTCAGCCCACATCAAGAAGGTGAAGGCTTTGTTTCGAGATGACTGCCTGCAGAGGTATCAGGAGGTTTTGGCAGCAGTGGTGACATGGAGCAGGTGACATCACACTCATTACATCATCACTGCTTATTTACAGAAGGCACAAGCCTTCACACATTGTCTTGCAGTTCATCACCTATAAATGATGTACATTGTGAAATATGGTTATTAATGTGTGTGTGTGTGTGTGTGTGTGTGTGTGTCCACAGTGCAATATCTGACATTCAGACAAAGTTAGAACACTTCAGCAGTTTCTTCTTACAGCTAATTGGAGATCTGCAGATGTGTGAAGGACAGCAGACAAAGGTCAGTTATTTACCTCCAAAACACTCTCACACTTTCTCTCTGTTAAATAATAATGATAACTCTAATCGTTATCTAAAGCACTTTTTCTTTTGGGTCTAACATCTCAAAGTGCCATACATAGAAAATTTAAACTATGGATAATGATAAAGCACATGAATTAAATCATCTACATTAACTGATGCAATAACTATAAATCTATATAAGTATTAAAACCCAGTGATGAGAAGAATATTAATTTGGAGCAATTACAAATCTATTTCCATTGTTTCTTAGGGATGCAAATAACAAGTAAGGAATAAAGCACGATGGGATGTTACGGTGTGTTAGCACCGGGAAGTTGATTTCTTTGCAATAACACCGCATCCTGAATTATACCACACCAACATGCCAATGATTTTAATATTTTAATTTTAATATTGTGATTTTAATATTGTGAAACATTTGGAAAACAAGTCAGTTCCTGTTATAAAATAACTTAACAGCTATAAACAGTTGTTCCCTCAGCAGCATTCTGTCTCTTGAAGTTAATAAGACCATTAAAAGCTAATTTCATGTTATGTTGTCCTGAAGATTTTCCCTTGACGGAAAACCTCTGACGGATACAAAACTCTGACACCGGAGACTCCTTCCAGACATGCGAAATAAACTTACTCATTCTCTTCACAGAAAATTTCACCATATCAGCAATAACACATTGTGCAAGTTGTGCTGTTATAGAAAATTAAGCAAAAGCTTCTGACCAATCAGAATCGTGCATTCTACAGCACTGTGGTGTAGAACAATTTAATATTAATATTTAATTTTCAGTCAGGTTTAACTAAAGACAAACTAGTGACAGCACAACGTTCAGATAGACCAAGGAAAGAATATTTTATTCAGATGGATGAGATTCAGATGGATGTGTTTATTATACTGAAAATTTTTTTATTTGTACAGGTTTTGGACAGAGCGTTGGTCATAGCACTTCAGAGACCAGCTGGAGCAGAGGCCAATGATGGAATGAAGAATCGAGACAATATGATTCTTAGGTGGGTCCCTGGAATACAGGACAGCTCTCTATAATATACATCAGAGTCTATTAGGGATTTATACAACAGTTAGTTCCAGTCCACTAATTTGATTGGTCGAGCGGTATTCCAAGAGTGCCTATATTTCCTATAACCGCACTGGGACGTTTCACTGTGTGTATCCCTCTGCTCGTTTGTGTTCGTCACATAACATTCCTCTTCCTAGCTCGAAACGGTTACGACAGTAGTGTTAGCGACATCATCAACGGACATGGCAAACGATACTTTTCAGGAATATAACTTTTGACTTAAAATATGAAAGCTTGTCAGATGAAGGTGGAAAGGAAGAAGAGACGCCAGTTTTACTGGAAACACCTTTAACAGGAATGTACAACTCATTGTGCGTTAGTTAGCCAGCCCATGATTGTGAGTGAGACATTGCTCATTGCTTAATGCCATTAATTATATAATTATACTAAATATCAGCACGGCAGTGATTACCCATGGTCAAATCACAACCGTGCTGATATTTAGTATAATTGCGAATGCAATATGCGTAAAGAACCAAATTATTTGGAATTAACAAATAAAAGACACAAATACAGATACAAACAGAAGGTACACTTTTTTTTTTTTAGAAAGCTTGCCAGAAAGAGTCACAGGGCATCTGGTTAAGACTAGAGGTGTGCATCAGAACTGGGATCCCTGGAGATGCAACAAAAAATCGCACAAGCTTAACTGCCTGCTCAGTGTCGCAGTGTTTTAAATTAGGTTTCTAGTTTATTTATATTTTGGGGAATATAACCAACTAACTAATAATAACTGCGAAAGCAGGATTGAAAACATTCCTGTGCGCATCTCTATTTGAGACCAATTATGAACTCGAGTGATGTAGCTGAGGTTGAGGAACTGTCAGAGCCAGAATTCACACACCATGCTGAGTGTGCTGCCATCTCTACCTCTGGGTTTTATTTTCCAGTGCTGTATATTGTTTTCAGGGGCATAGTAGTAAGGTTTAAAAAATTTTTAAAAATGAAGGAAAAATGAAATTACCCTTCAGATTTAGACCACTCCCACATTGGTTTTAAAGCCTAATACAGATATAATGCATATGTAGGATATACACATGATCAGTGCCTTTTGTATACATGGAAAATTCTTACATTTGTATTAATTTCAGGCTGGTTAAGAAAACTAGAATTGATAATCTGTGCTGATATTCTGTATTTCAGGATGAAGAGGCTAAGGGATGAGATGGAAACGGTGGCTCGAGAGCTGCAAAATAACAACCGTATAATAGAAAGGTATATTATAAGACCTAAGAAGAAACCTTGCTATTAATAAAAAAAAAACCTACATTCTGGCATGTATGCTCCTTTGTGTTTTGTAGTCTCAGAGCTTTCAACTCTACGCTGGTGCTCGAGCCTAGTTTACCACAACCAAAATCATGAGGATCCTAAAGAGCTCCATCTAGCGTCTGAGGTAAACAGCCCACAGTCACAGCCAGGTATGGCCTGGAAAAGGGGAATGAGCTTGGGAATGAAGAAACAGGTATACAAGAAATACAAGATTTTTTTTAAAGACTTCTTTTAACCTGTTGTGAAACTGATTATGGGCCGCTGGCTCTCTGTAGCCGCTCGCATCAAGTTCTTGATGCTGATGAGTAACCAAGAATCGTTGCCTAATTACCTGCCTGTGTTCCACTGCGGTTTGCACAGTCTGTGAGTGGAAAATCACTGGTGATACCACCACTGTGTTGTACCAAGTCTAAGCCCAGATTCTTGTCACTCTTAGTTCCACGAAGGAAAAATGAACTGCTGAAGATTCTTCTCACTGCGGATTCATCCACAACCTACAAGAAACACTTAACCGTTGATATATGTGTATTTGTGCATATGTCTGTCCAGTCTTCTGGTTTTTATTAGTATTATTATTATTATTACTAGTAATAGAAGTAGCAGTAGTAGTCATATTACTATTAGTATTATTAGTATTAACTAATTATATCATGTCATGTTTCAAACAACCAACAACAAATCATTAAGAGAAAATGCTGAGCCTGTTTCACTTGTAAATACATCACGTTACAGAAATAACGCCATTATCATTTCTGTTTCACATCTTATGTTTATATTATTATATTTTTATTAGTGTGTATTCTTAAGTCTCACTTGAAGTTTGCTCGTTTGAAAGTGCTTTGCGATTAATGTTTGTATACAAACCACATACTACTGTGTTCTACTGATTGTAGTTTCTTCTTACTGTTAGTGAGTAGGCACTTACGTCAGCTCCTAGATGCTTGGATTAAATGTCCTTCTCTTGTAAATAACTAAAATAAAAGTGTCTAGCAAATGAATAAATGTGAATGTAAACCTATATGGCCTCAGAAAGTTTCACCACACCAGCACTTCTACTGAATCATCTAGACGTAAACTGTATTAAATATTGATGCCTCTGTTAATTTAGGTCTTATAGTGTGCTGATTATTGCTCAGGAAAGTATACAGTAAAATATTTGGTACTAAATCTGTCACATATATTGGTCTAATGGGTGTTGCTTTGATAGATAAGTCTGCAGGGTGGCTCTGTTTAATTAGTCTCTTGATCCACAGAGAGGAGTCCTTGGTGCAGGAAGAGGTGTGAACTGTAAAGATAGGGAAAAGACTTGATTAGAGAAAAATGGTCTGTGTTCAGGGTTTATAATGGGAAAACCACAGTATAGTGTTTTTTTAATGATTTTTTTTAGTCTAAAGAGCACTTTCTTTGATTATTTTGGTGCTAAGGATTGTTCCATCCCATTGTAATCATTAAAAAAATGTGTTGTTGAAATGGTTCCAGACAGCAAATGTTGTACAGGAAGAACAATCAGGACTATTTCGGAAAAAAAAAATAATTAACAACACGCCATCAACTGTTCAGCCCACCCAGGTTATCAGTGGAACATCTAGTAAACACAATGGCCAGCCTCTACTTGTCAAAACGTAATGAAGAGAATGGGGCAAAGAGTTTTATTTAGAAAGTGATGAATAGTGTATTAATTTGAAAATATTGTTTTATTTTAAGAAAAGTATTTTAATATAACCTTGGGTGTATATACAGAGAAGACACACCAACATGAAACTGAATGTTTGTTTTGTAAAAGGGAAAGATGCCAAAGGCAGGGGAAGTCCTGTGGCTGCTGGGGAAACTACAGCGTGGGCTACGTAGGCTACGTCCCAAACCACAAAACAACATACTATGGGGTGTCAAACAGCACGTCACCAGTGGCATAATGTCATTGAGTATGCTTCAAACAACATTCCTAAATAGTATGTCAAATTTGTACTCCACTTATCAAAATAATATCAAAAGGTTCAGTATTCATCATACTGAAATCTAATACTGTATACGACTATAGTAAACAATACACCAAAGTGCTACCGTGTGCACATTTATTTGATCAGTTCAGCAAGCCATAGCCATAGAGTTTCACTATTTTGACACACACATTGAGTATTCCACTGTTCAGCCCACCCAGGTTATCAGTGGACCATCTAGTTAACACAATGGCCAACCTCTACTTGTCAAAACTTTAGAAACTCTTAGAAAATGGCTGCTTTAAATGGTTGCTTGCTTGATTAATGGTTCTAGCTACCTAAAGGGTTTACACTTTTAAAGTTTCCCTAGAGGGGTGAACCAAAGGACTATTTGAGGAATGATACAGGCTGATCATCCATCTATAGTGTGTTCGAAAGGGAGCATTTTGTTTTTGACCTACACTATTTTCAAGAGTTACAAAGCCACACTGTCGCTGAGTACACTCTTAGGAAAGTACACTCCTGTCCTGGGGGAATCCTTAACGGTTCTGTGTAGAACCCGACAAAACAGTGTTTCGCTATTGGTTTCAAATTAGAAAGCTTAAGCTAAGGACACTTAACTGTAAGTACAAGAAGCATTGTTATAAGAATGTTGTGGTCCACAGATTCTTGTTATGGTTAATAGCTTTAGCTCTAGCTTCAAAAAGGGGATTTACTTAAAACATTTTGGTTAAATTCTTCTCCTAGAATCACAAACTGATGAACTCTTTCCGGTGCTTTTCTAAGAGTGTACATTTATCCAAATGAGATTATTAGATATTAGTTTAATAACAGTTGGAATGTGACTGTAAATGTGGTCATAGATACACAAGTAGGGAAAAAAAAGTAAGATTCAAGGGTTCCTAAAGCAGAGGTGACCAAGGGCCAAATGTGGCCCGCTGACAGATGTCAACTGGCCCGCAGGCCATCACTCCATTTTTTTCCAAGCCATTTTTTTCTCTGATAAAATTAATTGCAAATTAATTTACAGGATGATATTTAGTCATGGCTAGACACAAAAAGTGAAAAGTTAACACTAAGTAGGGGCAAAAGAGCTGTAAACCACTAACCATGGAAAACCTTTCACAAATTCTTGAAAGAATTTATTTTACGAGGTCTAATCTGGCCCCCTTTGAAAAAAGTTTAGGCACCCCTGTCCTAAAGGGTTCTTTGGCTAGTTAGGGTTCTTATCTTCATAAACGGCTTCTGCTCAGATCCTTTGTGACAGGGAAACATTCACACTTTTCACTCAAAAGTCTTGAAGTTAAACTAGCTATTATTACAGAACCGGAAGTTTTCCTTAACTCTGAAAAAGATCTGATAGCTAAAATGATGGAGTTAAACCGTAAATGTGAATTGATGTAGAAAATCCAAAAAGGCAGGATATTTTGTATTTCAGTTTTCTGAAATCTTAATATGGGACAGATGTAAAAGGGTGTTTGTATTGCTTTTTGTTTTAGGGAAAAAATCAAGGCGTAATAATATTGGTGAAATATTGACTAGAGTGACAGTATTGACTGAATGCTCTTATATGAGCTGTAATCCCAGCATTTCTAGTAAACTATGCGTTATTAAAAACGCTGTGCTGGTCACAGGTCAGTAGATGTCTTTCTGTCCACCCCCCTGTGCTGGTCATGTGCGCTCGCAGTGCTGCTGCTGCTGCTGCTGTGGAGTGCGCGTGGGCAGTGAGGAGGGCAGAGGCGCGTCTTCTTTAAGAGCGCGTCCTCCGACTCGCTGCCATTTAAAGCTTGTCGCATCCAAGCGCGTCACGACTTAACCGACTATCACCATTCCTCGCACGTACAGTCGCCCGCTTGAAGGCGATGGCATCCGTTACGTTAGGACAACACCCGGCTCGGCATCATCTCGATTCAGAGAAGCTGCTCTTCCGCAAATTGGCGAACGAGGGGAAGAAATTAATGCGCAAACCGTCACGGGAGAAAATGACGCGTGAGCGCGCGGCGGCTTCTGCAACAGCACCGAGCGTGCCATTAAACCGCCGACCATCTTCAGACACGGGCAGCGGGACAGCACTGGAGATGTGCGACAGCAGTGATGCAGAACCGCCACGTAGTATGGAGAGGACGGCGGACGCGATCAGAGTCCCTGCGGCGCAGGGGGCACTGGAGTGTGCGTGTAACGACGCGGCTCAGGCGCAGACGCGCAGCCGCACCGACGCGCAAAACGCGAACGCGAACAACAACGGCGTGATCAGAGGTTGCCCCCGGAGGAGCTCGGCGAAAACGATCAGCGAACTGTCGCCCCGGTCAGGAGGCAAGCGCGAGAAGTTCAGGTCGCTGTCCGCAGACGGAGACACGTTAGAGGGAATCCAGCTCGAGCGGCTCACGCAGGGCAGACGAGGCGTCGTGAAGCTGATGCGCACTGAGCAGCCGAGAAGGCAAGCATGGTCAATTTTCGATCGAGATGAGCCCGGGGTGAAAGAGGAAAAAGGAGAAGGCCACCTTTTCACCCCTCGCAGGGTCACGCAGGACTGGTGCGACGCCTGCAACCGGCTGATCAAGAGCGCGGCGCTCCGGTGCGAGTGTAAGTCGACTCAGGAGTGAATCATTTCTGTAGTGAACGACTCTTTGGGGAGAATCGATTCTGTAGAATGATCGAATCTAGCGGTGCAGCTATGTGAGATTGATTACTCTACACTGTCAGAAAAAATGTAGTATAGTATATACATAATTCAATTCTATCTATCTATCTATCTATCTATCTATCTATCTATCTATCTATTTATTTATTTATTTATTTATTTATTTATTTATTTCCATTCTATTTATTTATTTATTGGGGGGGAGGGGTCATATTTCTGTTTACAAGCCCTAGATCTAGCTTTTAATTAATATCTAAATTTCCTGACATCTTTATATGTGACAAATGTGTAAATTGATTCAGGAGTGAGTCATTTCTGTAGTGAACGACTCTTTGGGGGGAATCGATTCTGTAGATTGATCGAATCTAGCGGTGCAGCTATGTGAGACTGATTACTCTACACTGTCAGAAAAAAGTAGTGTATAGGTACTCTCTCTCTCTCTCTCTCTCTCTCTCTCTCTCTCTCTCTCTCTCTCTTTGGTGTGGGGCCATTTCTCTGGTTAAGAGCTCTAGATCTAGCTTCTAATTCATATCCTAAAAATATTAGTTTCACATGTTCTCCTCTGGGTTCTCTGGTTTCCTGCCACCTCCCAAAACATATCAGTAGGAGGACTGGTTACGCTAAATTGCCCCTGTGTGTGAATATGTGTGTGAATGTGTGTGCTCTGTGATCGTGATAAGCACATACAATCCAGCATGCATTTCCACCTGACGCCCAGTGTTCTTGGGATAGACTCTGGATCCTATCTGGTTATGGAAGAAAAATGAATGAATGAATGAATGATGACTATAGGCACACTTCTAACAGGCATAAAATGATTCATTCACTTACCTTTCTTAATAGAGGTAAGTATTTTTTTTATTTCCAGAGGAACACAAGAGGAACAAGGAAGCAGCATCTTTCCAGAGAGGCATGCCAAATATGCCTTGAGAAAACACTATCACGTTTATCTCTCTCCTCGAACTAAGGACAACGGTGTATGTGTGTGGAGGGGGACAAGAGGCAGACAGCATAGCATTATCAATCATAGATGAGCAGATTGAATAGGGAGTATGACTCCAAAAACGCCAGCTTTGGAGACATTGTGGGTTCATCTGGTATTTCCTGCTGTAGGGGGGCTGTTGTTTTACGTCTCAAATCATGTCATAACCCAGAGCATTTCATCAAAACGATGCCTTCAGATATGAGTTGAGGTTTTTTTTGGAGGATACAAGGGTCTCGCAAGGAAGAGCTTAGAAGGGACGTCCCCAGTAGGGGTCATTGTTTGTTTTGAATTGCACTATATGTCTTGTACTGACAACCCCACAGTTATTACTCATGAGGGCTTGATGTTTGGTGTGTTTGTGTGTGTGTGATGGAGTCCTTGGTTTATGTTTGTAAGTAGAGCAGAAAATGTGACTTTTAAAAGCATTGCCTTTAGTGCCGACCTAAATACTTGCTGTGGGATTAGTGGGAGGCTTTTTAGCTAGAAAGACACGTTTTGGAGGGCAAACAGTAACTTCATCACATGCAGCCTATTTAGAAACAGTTATTCATGCAGGCTGTGAGCCCATGAATCCAGGTTTTGCAAAATAAATACTAAGTAACATGGAGATGGCCACACTTTGCCTTTGAATTAACTGAACTTGGAAAGTAGGTGAAAATACTTGGATGAATCAGCAGAGAGAGGTTGCCCCCAAGTACCATACACATCCTGCTTTCACTTTAATTAAAGCTGGATTTCACTTTCGCTCTGTCACCTCCCGTCCTTCTTCCCTGAAAAGATAAGATCCAGCATTCTTTCCTTATGACACTGCCATCTAAAAAAAAACCTGACCCCTCATACTCCAAGACCTGCTTTCTTATTCTTCCTTTCTTTTCTTATAAATTCCTTTCTTACTCTTATAACTGTTATAAATTAATCTCATAGAATTTACTGAATAATATGAGTTAACAGGAATAATTGAATAATAACCTAAGAGTTTAAGGGGTTAATCAGATTTGTAAGGTGCTCTAAATGTAACTTAATAGTTTCCATTATAGATGTGTGTGTGTGAATCACTGTTTGTAGTGAAAGTGTAGGAGTAAATGTGTATCTACAGGTTCTAACATGTCAAGAACCAGTAGAAGGTCATGCAGAACTCTGTAACGCCCTGTGAGGAAGAGATTTTGGCTCATCTCTGTAGCTGATACGCTTCCTGTATGTGTGTCTAACCTGGCTCACAACAGGGAGCAATTTCACAATAGTGAAATGATCCTGTGGCCTTGTGCTGTATTTATGTGGAGAGAGAGAAACAGATGGAGAAAGAGATTGAGAGAAATGGGGAGAGAGTGTGTTAGAGAGAGATAAAGTTAGTATGAATGTGTGTGTGTTTGTGTGTTGGAGAGAATGAGACAATAGGTGAATGTGCATTGTGTGCATGAGTGCATGTGAGTGTACACAGTCGTGTCCATGTGTGTGAAAGTGTGTACACAGACGTGACTGTGTGTGTGTGTATGTGTGAGAGAGAGAGGTACCGTGTTGGCAGTGTGTCAGAAGTCCGTTGGTAATCTCAGGCTGGTAGTTACTGCAGTGAGATGCTGTAGAGAAATAGATGATAGGTATGATAGTAAAAGATTGGTGACTATCTTCAGTCAAGACAGGAGTAACAGGAGTCATACTGATAAAAATCTTATCTTACCACTAAGGGTTGTCCTAAGTGTCACTATTTTTTTAAGCTTTTTTAGGTCATAGCAACACTAGCCAAATGTGGGTGTCTGTGAGCTCATGTATGTGGAAGAGGGCAAATAGCGTTTTCCTCCGAGGGTGTTACATTGCCCTGTGACGCAGCATGAGCAGCAGTTTGGAAAGATGCAGTTGGCTGGTTTCACATGTGTAAGAGGAAGCACGTGTTAGCTTTCACCCTCCCCGGTGGTAGCTGTCGTATGACAGGGAGGGGGGGTGTTGTGGATACTGCTGATTCCGTACATAAAAAAAAAATTAAATACTTACTAAATTGTTAATTGTCAGCCTGTACACATGGTACACTGTAAATGAATTAGAGGATAGTATGTAATTTAAGAGCAGGGGTTCTCCAACATTTTGTATCCAGGGACGGCTTTATGTGAAAAAAAAAATTCCACGGATCCCATCAGCACAGATTTATTTTATGAACTATTCAAATATTACAATTATCAAATGTGTGAAATAATATTTTTTCTATTTATTAGAGCCG
Organism: Pangasianodon hypophthalmus; assembly: GCF_027358585.1. Classification (NCBI taxonomy): domain Eukaryota; kingdom Metazoa; phylum Chordata; class Actinopteri; order Siluriformes; family Pangasiidae; genus Pangasianodon; species Pangasianodon hypophthalmus. The sequence continues at coordinate 7,012,506 of NC_069729.1, read as the reverse complement.
TAGAGCTTTTTATTCTTGAAATTTTCAATGACAGAACACATTGGTCCAAATTATTAATTATTAATAAGGTTTGGACCCGTTTAACTGACCAGCTATGCTTCCTGATCCCCCTTTGAGACCACTCTGAGAAACATTGACAGTTTAAAAAGGAACCAGGAACCCTAGGTGTTTCTAGCATTCCATTGTTCTAACTACATATCTTTCCTATTAGCTTCACTGTAATTACCAATAGTACTGCGTACATATTTTGAACAGATTAACTTGATTGTACCATTAAGCACCAGCTATTTAGGATTGTTTGTGATTTGGTCTTAAGGGCCCTCTGCACTACCTCTAAGTCGTCTCAGGTTTAAGAGCTGCGTTCTGTTAAAATGTTGTGTGAATTCCTCTGAGTCTAACATTGAAACTAGCTTATGCATGCTTTAAAAAGTTTTTTGTCAATATGACCCCTGGATTTAACTTTACTAAAAAGCCACTTTCAAAAGGAGCTTTTTTGCTTTCCAAAATGTCCGATCGAAGCCTATAATTCATACTTTCCAGTCTATTAGCTCAGACTGTAATCAATCTGGGCCGTAATTATACCAGGCTGAATCACAGTGATAGTATAGCCTTAAACCTGATCTGATGTAACCTATCATTAAAGCCGAAATTGCTTTTGTACACACTAATTTACAAATGTTAGGCCTCTGCTGGGGATCGCCAGAAGATGGGAATGATCTATGAATGATTTATGAATGGAATATACAGTATGTTGTTGCAAGCATACATATATTCATAGGAATTGTAACAAAAAATGAGCAATTTCCTTGGATGTCATATGAATGAAGTTGCATGAAAAGATGTGAATGCTAGTCTTGTTGACTTTGGTGTATATTTCCAGTTTTGCAACCACAAGATCATGTTGATTTATTTAGTATGTCATTATGATTGACAGTTTTTTAAGTGATGGAATTGCACTGTAAATGGTGTTTTCTTGATGATGAGGTCCAAAAAAATGACAATTGACCTCAAATGTATGATTTACTTTGTACCATTGCCACACAAATACACGGGGTGCATTTCTTTTCCAGTAATCCTTTTAGTTTACATTGCTGACCTGACAGTAGTGTCACTGTCCTTGCTTCTGTAAAATAAATCACGGCCGAGTCTCAAGTCGCTACAGAGCAGTCTTACTGTTGGAGCCAGTAAGGCAGAACATTGTCCTCTAACAGACTATAAGTCTTGTCCTTAGAAGTGGACATCTTTCTCTCTCTCTCTCTCTCTCTCTCTCTCTAAATGATGTTGCTTGGCACTCTGCAGAGCCTCCGTGAGTAAGGCTAACCTACTTAGAGCCGTCCATCATGGAGACAGAGAGATTGAGAGAGAGATAGAGATGTAGTGTATTATGTCTGGAAAGTTTGGTCCTTTTTGTTTGAACCACAGTATTTGTTCCTCTTTTTTCAAAACATTTTGTCTAAACTTGCCAGAGAAGGAATTTTACTGAAAACTTGTATTGTGGTTTGTCATGTGATGACATGACTATAGATTTTGGAAAGTCCCACAAGCCCCTTATTGTAAAATGACTTTATGCTTATTTACTTTCACTTTCCAAATGTCACACTCTATTTCACTTTTTTCTGGTACTTTTGCCAACTCTACTTAAAACACCCTTTTTCTTGTGCTGGCATGTCCAGGATTCCCCCCAAAAGAAGGCAGAAGTCTTATTACAATAGTGTGTCTCTCATTCCCTTTCTGAATTTAGCAGTGATGCTCCCTTTGAAGTGGCTCAACTCCCAGGGCATGCTGGGATATGATGTATTTTCGAGGCTGTGGTGGTGAAGGCGGGCTAAAGAGAGCTCATGGCTGTGACTACAGCTCCCTATTTCTAACTCGCAGCCCCTAATTACATGCAGCGAATGAGAGAGCTGCCAGTCAGCGGTTACATCCATGCCATAAACAGCTCGGTTCCTGTCCATTTTCCTGTCTTGTGTTGTTTTGGTTTTCTCCCTCTCTCTCTTTTTCTCTCTCGTGTATGCCCACCCACACAAACACACAACCCTCATAAAATAACGATTCTCATCTTTCTCTGAATGCGTACATGCCCAGGCTGTAATATGATTTTGAGAGAGTAGGCAATGCATTTAGGTTTATTCCCATTCCAGATTGGAGATTTCTCACAGATAGAAATCAGGGTTGATGTGTGTTTTTGGTGACTTTAGCTGACTCACTGGTTCTGAGGGTGAAGAGGAACAAATCATAAATTTATTAGCAAGTGGGAAAGTGCAGGCGCTAGTATGCTGCTTAGTCCCAGTTTTGGTTGCCTGGAAACTGACAAGGATAAAAGGTAGGCACTAGCGTAATGTAGCCCCCCCCATTTTTCTTCCCAGTTTGGTCTTGCCAAAGTTGGGTGGGGCAAACACACAGCAGTGTAACACACTGGAAGAAAAAGTGCTATGGCCTGCATACATGACCTCACAGATACCCTTGACTGGCAAGTGTCACTGTGATTGAGAGGTGAAAGAGAGTAGGGTGAACGTAAGCTCTAATTAGCTAGATAATGCATTAATACACACCATGGCAAAAACTTACCGAGTTGTTGGTGAACGTTTCAGTATCTCAGTAGCGTGGAGCATTTCACCATTTCAGTATGTGTAGCGTGCTTAAATACGTACGTCAAATACGTAGTCATTTGGTTGACGTTTTTCTATTGTCATCACTGTAGCGGTGTAAAATTACATGCAAACTTGATAACATCTGGAAAAAAAAACGAATGCAAGCTAATTACTAACATAGTTAATTGGAGGATTGAGCAATTCAAATAAGTATAGTGACATGTCTTGTGTATTTTGCATGTTTGCCTTAATGAATATATATAGTTTGGCATGTTTCTACCTAAAATTACATCTAATTAATGATATTAATTTAGCAGGTGTAGTGTGATTTTTCCTATCTGAAAGTCACTTCAAGAACAGCGATTGTTTCTGCAAATTAATACAACTGAAGGGCAAATATTAAATCTGTGGAAGCTTGTTTATACCCAGTTGAAGACAAGATAAACCATTTTATCAAAGTTTCTTAAAATTTTGTTCTGTATCTAAAAATAATAAGACAGTTTCTCTGACTTTTGACTTAATATGACTTCTGTGAAGTTGGTTTTGTATTACATATTTGGCACATTTTTCATCCATGCCAATAATGTTCAACAATGCCTTCATTCACAGATACCTTATAAACAGAACACACATTCATGTCTTGCATTTTGTTTCGCATTCAAATTTCTATTTTTAAACGAGGTCTCTGAGGTCTGAGCTTGTCAACCTTATTGAGAACAAGTAACACACACATCGAGAACAAATACCAAGTGCATTTTCGGCCTGCACTGCACGATTTAGGTAATTTAGGCAATTATTCTTTGTAAATCACCTACAATACCTATACATCCCACTAAATACACATGCAATGAATCAAATTAGCAATATTTATTTGGGACATCACTAATTTAGTGGCATGTGTATTATTGTACCAAATTAATGCTAGGAAATGACACCCAAGTAATTTAGTGATACACGCATGTCTTACTATTACAGAGCCATGTGTTTTTCATTTCTGAGTAGGACAGTGACTCGCATTTGTGTCATTGGCCCTTCGTCCTGCTCTCGACCCCTTAAAAATATTCAGGACTGATAAAGAGAATAACAGCAATCCTCTCTCTGTAACATACTGCTCAAATCACTCATCTGCTGCATCCTCAACTCCAGCCATTTAACTCTTTGGTCTTTCAGGATGGTCTGATTGTATCGAGAGCTTTTCCCTTAGTGGCTAAATAGTAACTCTATTTATGTAGCTTCTTTTATAGATATAAAATGCAGCTTAATGTTTTATACAGTATGTTAGAAATTGAATCATGAAGAATAATTATTAAAAACTCAATAAATGTGGAATAATATTAAAAGAAATTATGAAATTATGTGCAGCTATAAATGTAAGTGAAAAAATACAGACATTAACACAAAATCACATCAAACACTAATAAAGTAAAGCAATTGTTATATTTAATATTAATAATAATAATAATAATAATAATAATACATAATATAGTAATTTATATTTAATATTAATACTAATAATAATTTTAACATTTTTTTTTATTAAAAAAATGGGTTTATTAAAGTAAAAGGATGGGTTATGAGCTGTTTTTTTTTTTTTTGTTGTTAACTGTTAATAGATGGGGCCTGACTGATATCAAGGTGTCCAAGCTGCTCCTTCACGTTCTTCACTTGAACTTCACTCCTTCAAGTTTTGTCCTGATGTTTCTTCTCTCCTTGACCTTTCCTTCCCTCACCAATTCCCTGTTCATCAAGTCTCTTTTTTCCTCACTGTGGACCGTGTAGGTGGGACACTGCCCCACAAGCCCCTTTACATATGTTTCACTGCACAGAGGAACATTTCAGTGGTCAGGGCTCCACAGGAGAAACCTTGTTCAGATCCCTATTGAACAGGAGAGACATTGTGTCGGGCTTTTCAAAGCCCCATTCACTCGCACTGACAGCTTCAGGAAGCCAGGAGCAGTCTGGGGCTGTTCTGCTAACCACACACTCAGAATATCCCAACATCACCCATGGTACGGGATTTCAGAGTGAGTCTGTGGTGCTCTATGTAAGCTATATGGTGGACAATTTAATACATTACTAAAAATAAGGTCTAAAAACATCTGTGACATTCCTGTTCACCATGTTTGTATTCATTTCTGTGAACAGAATGATGGGATTTCCTTCACTAATAAGGATACATGAGATTCCAATTCTGGATAAAATAATTCAGCATAATGAATAATGCTTTCCAAATGGAGCATGGGATTAGTGATGATCTGATGACTATCACAATATATAATGAGCTAACAGGTTTATGTAATAAACCTTTATGGTTTCCACACACCTTAACCTACTATGTACCTAATTTTTTTTAACATATACAGTTACTTCATGAGTGGAAAAGAACCACCACGGGACTACTGCTGACCAGATATCAGAAGTTCAGAAGTTCCTACTTTACGTGTTTGAATTTATAAATACAACATGATATGCGTGTGGGCAGGAACAAAATAGATGCCCCGGGAAAAATTCGCTTTTGTTTACTCTTATTTTCCTATCGATGTGGAAGGGAAGTTTATTGTGTTACTGCAGCAAAATGAACAACAGATGGACATTAGCTAAGTAATATTTTGTATGCAGTTGCAAAGAAGCAACGAATCATGCATATATGCTTATATCCAGGTTCTTACCTGTGTGTGTAACAGTACACCATTAAAAAAAATTAGCCAGTGTTAACCAGCTTACAATATTTATGATTTATTAATATCTCTCTGGATGCAACATCCGTACTGCAGCTGCCGTGACTGTCTGATGCTGCTGTTGCTGCTGTTGTTGTTGTTGTTGTTGTTGACACGCCTCCCCAACTCAGGGTTCATAGAATAATAAGACTAGTAATCACAACATTGTGCTGGCGGTCATCTCGTAATTACAAAATGTAATTCTGAAGTATAGTATGTGTTGCAATGGTATATCACACCACACGCAGTGTTGCTAGGGTTTTTCATAATTACGAAATGCAATTCTGATATGGAAATACAGTAAGTGTTGCAATGGTATATTACACCACACACAGTGTTGCTAGGGTTTTTAAACACTATGTACACTTACTGGCTATTTTATCAAACACACCTACCTTGTTCTTGCAGCTTTCAATTAGAAACTAGAACTCATTTTCCATGCACAGCATGTGCTAGTACTCTCTGAGCCCCTCATCAATGTCAGCTTCTGATCACTGGATTTTTTTTTTTTTTTTTTTTGATGGAGGAGCTGTTCTCAACCCAGCGTTAGTACTACAATCCAGCATTAAAATGTTCCTGCTGTGCTGAGAATAATTCACACCCAAATAGATGATAGATGGTCCCTAGCCTACAAAGTGACCTATATATAAATAGTGTACCTGATAAAATGGCTAACAAGACATTTTATTTTACAGTAGCTGTACCTAAAAAAACTGGCAACCCGTTATACTGTATAACTGATTATACTACTGCACTGTGGAGTTCTCAAATCTGATTGGTCAGAAGGTGTTGATTAATTTTCCATAACAGCAGCTCTGACAGTAATTCGACTGTAATTCAAATCACAGGTATATAGTAATACGCTCGTTCTATTATTTTACTTATTATTATTTATAGTGCTGAAGATGTTTATTTGGAGATATTTATTTAATGGTTATGGAAGGAGTCTCCAGTGTCAGAGCTTTGTAAATGTCAGCACGGGAAAGTCTCCAGGACAGAGGACTCTTTGGGAACATTTTTTTGTTTTTTTGGTCTTATTTAGTTCAAAAAGAGAGGCTGGTGCATGAACGGCTATTTATAGCCACTATAATTTAAGTAATAATCACTCTATCCCATCATTGATTATTTTCCTAGAATTGTATGCCCATGTAGTGTTTTATTCCTTATTTTATGTTTACCTAGTATGAGTGAACAGGTCAGAACAGAGTGTTCTGTTGTAGTTTAGTATAAGAAAAGTACCAGTGCAGGAAACTAACTGTGGCAGCGCAGTGGGGAGATGGCGCAGGATATATTTAGGTCACCCTTGACTCTTCTGTCCTCTCTTTCTTTATCACTCTCTCTAGTTTTAGCGGCAGAAAATTAAACATCTACATTGTTTCCATTAATTCTTTGCAAAGCCAGGGTTTATTTAACATTTATTTACATATATATAATGTTGTTAGTCTTGTAGAATTTAATAGTAATTAGTTCCTTCTGGGATACACTGACTTAAAGGGTTGCAGTAGAGCAACCTCTGTGAGACTTATGGGTGTTGGTTCTTCAGGATACATATTAGAATTAGCTTCATGTTCATCATCTTAGCTACCTGCTTGTACAACTTAATCTCCATGAATTAGCATCATATATCGCCAGTGACTCAGAATTACTCACTGGTTCCACATCTTTCCACTGGGTTCTGACCAGTCTGGGAGTTTTACACATATAGAAAAAGAAAAAGATAAACATAGAGAACAGAGTTGAAAGAAGGTAAGAGGATGAGGTGAACTATCAGTTATTCAGTGTGGTGCAGGAGATCAGATGTCCCTCAGGATTCACAGAGCGTGGGACATCCATCTGTCTTCACACTCTCTGTCTCTCTCACTCACAGACACACACTCAGGAAGTGGAGCACTATCTGACGGCATAGGGAGCAAGTAGGGAGGATGAGCGAGAAGGAGAAAGTATAGAGATAGGAAGAGAGAGAGAGAGAGAGAGAGAGAGACAGCGTGTCTGTAGCTTTAAGAGGGCTGCAGAGAGGAGGACGTGTGGGCGCTGCATCAGTGCAAGCTCTGCACTGCGTGAGAAAACTGGGGACAGGCAGAGAGTGAGAGAACAGAATGACAGAGTGAGAGGAGATAAGGGACGTGTCGGAGAGGTTATTGGGCCCAAGCGTGCCTCCGAAAGCCTGACGCAGCCCTGCGATGGTGGATGCACAGGACAGACTGGCAGCCCCCAGCGCAGTGCCACAGAGCCACGGGCAGCCAGCACCAGAGAGTGCCATGGGCACAGGTGGGCGCAGATAGCGGCGCCCGCCATGAGGCCGGCGGAGGAGGCAGCCGTGTCCAGTGCGTGCTTCGGCCACGTCTCACGGCGCCTCAGCCGTCTCTTCCGGCGCCTGCCCAAGTCCCGCTCGTGGTCTGAGGGTCTGAGGCTGCTCCGGAGGTCCAGCAGCAGTGGCGCTCTTGTGCTATCAGGTAATGGACAACAGATAGAGGAGAAGAATGGAACAAGTTGAGTGGATAAAGCTTTGGGAGAATTTCTATCATGTAACAACATGAAGAAGAGATGAGGAAAGAGGAATAGACAATTATGAGATGGTGTGGGAAAAGAAAGGAGGACAGGAGGGGAATGAAAGGAGCTGAATATTTTCCTAGATTAGTAGGTGAAGGTAGAGAAATCTTCAGTAAACAACAGGACAGAGGGAGAAGGTAGGAGGTGGGAATGTGTCAGGGAAGGAGAGGAGAGAAATGGAGCAGAGGAAAAGGGAATGAGTAACTGAGAGAAGAGGAGAGAGGATGAGAAGTTGGGTAAACCTTTGGTGACATGTGTATTAGGTAACAGAGGAGGGTAGGAGAAGGCAGGAATGATGTGAAGGGAAAGAAAATGGAAGGTGTTGTGATGACAGGGGAGGAATTAAAGAATCTGAAGATTCGTCAAATAAGGGAAGAAAAAGATTTCATTAAAAATGAAGGAGTTCAAGGTTTGTGTACCATGATATCCAGTTCAACTGCAACTGAAGAGCTCTGCAGTGATTTTACGCCTCCCCAAAATAGCCCAGTTCTAGTCTATAGGGAGCATCATATTTTATTCTCCCTCACTCTCTCTCTTTTTCTCTCTAAATGGTTAGTGTTTCTCTCTCGCAGTACCTATTGTTTTCTATTGATATGCAGAAAGGCTGGAATAGAGAGCTACTGCATTCATTGATCCTGTATAAAGCCCCAGTGGTTCTATAATGCTCCAGTAAACACGACAGGGAGAGAGAGAGTGAGAAATGTGCCACAGTCAGGAGTTTGGGTTGTTAACGCACCATCAGCCAAATTGTGATTATCTGCTGTGTTAATAAAGGCTGCAATGCAGAAGATTGACCTCGGTGATGTTCAGCATTGCTTTCATAATGTGTGGCTGAGCACTGAAGTTATGAGTCACAGTCGTATTTCTGTTCCAATGTAGATTACTTTGAGTAAACTCTCAACAGCTGTGGGAGAAAAAAAATTGAATTTCCCATTGATCTGGAAAAACCTGTCTCTCACAGTGGACTGATGAAGGCGAAGATGCGGTAGAGAGGGATAATGAATATAAAGTGATCCACTTTAGGGCACGTTAGCTGCCTTGTGTAAAACCTCAAAGGACTTTCTGTCTGTTATGTAATTTGCACTTTGCGTCATTGTCCCAAATGGTTTAAGGTCAGTCTGGGGGATAGAAGCAAGAGTCAGTGTCCTGTACAAGTGCTTGAATCATATGGTATGTGACAAGTTGGAGGTTAGATTTCTTACCACATGGTTAGGACAGCATGCTCACAATAGGTCTCATTTATCAAGCTGGATATAAACAAGTTTGTTCACAAATTGTTCGAAGGAGCATTTACATTAGAAATGTGGTATTCATGAAAATCCAGTTCGTTCTGAAAGACATTTGTATTTTATGAGAGGTCATATTTATAACTTTTATTCTATTAATGAAAGCAATCCAAAACAAATCCATAAACCGAGAATAATAAGACTAATTCAATTAGGACAAAAGAAATGGCACCCTATACAAGGAGGAAGAGATAGTCTGTGTTTGTGGTAGCAAATGCACTGCAGTGGCTGAGCTGCGTTACTGGAAGACTTAGTGCATGCTGCGTTCACTGTTTAGTCATCATGTTGTCATTTTCAGTGTCACTAAATATTAATCGGCTGTGCTATGAACACGCTTGGTAATTTACTGGTGATACACACGAGTACAAAGAAAATCAGGGTTACCAAAACTTTTGTAAATCTTGAGGGGAGTTTTTTGTTTGATTGGTTTACAAAGAAAAAAAAAACATTTGCATACAGCTTTACTTCAAGGTGAATAAATGAGGCCCAGTGTACATGCAGATTTTAAATTTATTGATTATGATATTGATATGGTACTTATTCAGTTATGCTTTTCTTACCTTTAAACAAACATACTGCCAAAAAAAAAAGTTTATAATTGTTGTTATATGTACTGCTATTACACTGTATATAGTTTATTATTATAATATTACAGCTTTGAAAATGAAGTCCTCCAAAATGAAGCATAAGAGATAAAACCAGACTTTGTGTCATCAGACATATTGGCTGATTAATCAAATCAATATGAATATGATGCTTTTAAGCTATTATTGACCGAGACTTGTGTCCTGCCAATATCAATCCATCCCTACTAAAATCTCTCTGTGGAGTTTTACTTAATGCAGGGTCTATAGTTCAGAGTCTCAGACCTTTAGTAACAGGAGAGTATAGAAGCATATGAGAGGATGTCATCAATCTTGTGAGTCTCTGTGGTACATGAAGAGGTACCGGATCTGCAATCCTGCCTCATACAGACTGACTCATAGGTGTGATCTCACATATACCCAGTTACTGTGAGAGCAGTGGGATTTAAAGATGCTACTGAAAGGTCTCAGATGAATATTTTTATTTCAAATCCTGAAAATTGAAGCTGGAAAAAGAATGTAAAAATTCGTATTAGAGGCCTGTCAATGTGGTAATGCAACTACATTATTAATGCCATTAGTTATTATCTCTAAATTCTTGGTGGTTTACAAAGGAGAGCTGGAGGATATGACGATCAATAGCATAATATGTCATACTTTTTTTTTAAGATACCAAAATTTCATTAGTGAAAGCTATTTGGAGCATCTCTTAAGCAGCAGTAGCTCATAACCATGGATTTTGGTGGGACATAGACTCAAAAAATGTCGTACTTGACTAAGAGTAACTCCGTAATAGGAACTTGGACTACATACATTCAGCATATCTAGCACCAAGTTTTGAGAGGTTTTAGATATACTTTTGTTCAGTATAGCAGTTGGATATAGCAAGTGTGTTTCCCAAAGAGCCAGTATCAGGATTGCCTGGTTTCAGCAAAATTTCCAACTCAACTACATCTCAAAAACCACACAAAAGTCCTGAAACTAGCCCCAAAAATTCAGGCATTGGAGAACAGAGACACATTTTTCTCAGCCTTTGCTTGGGAAACAAGATCACCATAGTGAGCACACATTTCTGATATACAGACATGATCCAGTCCATAATCCATCTTTCCATCTACCAAACTTTGCAATATATCTTACAGTAGAAATGGTTCTGTACATCATAGACCCACTGTCTGCATTAACACTTTGCCTCTGTTTGTAGAAATGTATTTTTTTTTTATGTTTCTGAATATTTGCTATTAAACAAGATCTTGGTGGCTATGGAGTATTTATAAACTAGGCTAATTTGGTGTCAAAACCACAACACTGGGGACCGTGTCATTAACTGTCCTGTCCTCCACTGAAAATCCATAGATCGAGCATGGGGCAGCGCAAATGACCCTCTGTTATCACTTGTTGTAGTTCCAGTTTGAGACCACTTGGTGCAATAATAACTCTATGGAGTTAAGTGCCATTGTACAGCGTCTTGAAAGGCAAGCAAATCCATGGAACATCAGCTGTGATAATTGTGATACTTATTGTATATATGTATATTGTAAATACTGTATGACAAGAATTGCATTATGATATTTTCACCCAACCTTGGTGTGATGTAATTAGTGGTTAAATATAAGAATATAAAACATTGAATATTATCAAATTTTAAAAACAAATTTGACCAAATTATCCCTAAAGTAACCATTGTTAATGACTCCACCCTAAAGAGCCATAAATTACAAAGTGACTGATTCTGTTCACTATAGGACTATTGAAAGCAGTTGACAGACGACCTCCACTGGCTCTGATAAATGTACATACATACTGTGTGTGTGTGTGTGTGTTGGGCACTGATAAGGTCCTAAATAAGCACTTGGGTATTCAGAGCCTAATTGCATCTACACTATAGGCAAAACACAATCCATTCTTTTATACTAGTCTGCCATTCAGGATTTTTAGCTTTACTGATATACCCTGATGTACAGTGTTAATAGGATGAAATTCGCATTTGCTTTCTTTGAATCTTAGCTGCATGTTTGTCACAACTCCCAAACAAATATTCAGTGCTGAGCTGAAAAATGGTGTAGTGCCTTAGTCTGTGCAGCTCTCTCATCCCCTCATCTCTTTACTCTGCTCAAACTGATCAGCTTCCAAAGCGTCAACTTTTGTGGTAATAATAAAATACAGCACCGACCAATAAATTAGCACTAGAATCACTGAACACATCACAAGATAGTGTTTCAGGGTGGAATTTTCCTTTAATAAGCCTAGATACTTTATTGTAGGACTTGTTTGCACTGTTTTAATGCGGTATAAGCTCTAGACCACATGCCTCCAGGCATTTGATATAATGTTTACTTATATAATGGTTCTGTATTTGTGTTGTAATTTCTTTGGAAATGGAAAGAAGTTGGTAGGTCATGGCACATTTTAGTCACATCACACTAAGTGACCAAACCAAGTATATACAGTATGGTCGTTTTGGATGCCACTTTGTCTACAATTTGTTAGTGAATTTGTACATTTCATTTTAACACAACCTTGTGACTGGGGTTTTGTTGTCCCATTTTAAAATGCTGTATGTATCCCAAGCCAGACAGTATAGAATAGAGTTGAATAAAGGCAAAAAAAATATAATAATAAATGTATGTTTATAGCATTATCCCAAGCCACCACCCTAGCTATTTCCAGTTGCATTTAAATTCTTTAAAGTCTTAACTCTATTAGCATTATTGCTTGAATTATTCGAGTGTGTGATTATGTTGCCAGTGTTTCATGCCACAATGTTTGCTCCTTGGACTCTTGACATTAGGTATTCTCTCATGTTTTTTTTTTTTCTACCCTTATTTCCTGCCCAGATTTGTCTGTTTTGGGGATGAACTCGTTTTTCCAGTGGCTGTTCCTCTGAATCTAGGAGCAGGCCAATGGAAAGATGGGAAAAAGAGAGAATGACTATAACTTCTACCATTTCCCAATGGTATCATTTATACTTACTGTTAGTTTTGAAGATGTTTATGTGCATGTCTAGATGAGTTATTTTGATGTATTAGTAGTAATTCTATGTAAATAAACAGCTGACACAGTAGGATTCTTGCCAGTTTAGTGTCTGTAAGTGCTGTATGTGTTGACTTTGGCTCAAGCACCTGCATTAGCAAAGAGGGCCTTTTCTCCTGTGAGAGAGTGCTGAATAGTAACAGAACATGGTTTGTGCCAGGTCAAGACCAGGTGGAAGAAAAGGTATGGGGGTTGACCAGCCGGTCTAACAGCAGTCAAAGAGCTGACACACAAGCTAGACTTACAGGGAATTTGAGTTCTACCCAGAATACACTGATGTTCTGTTTAGGGATTCGGTCTCAGAAACACCTTTCTCCAGTTAAGTCGCTCCTCATTATGTCTTGTAATTTCATCTAAATACAAACTAAGGAGTAGAGGGAGTTAAATTATGGGAAATAATGAGTTTACACCATATACACCCGTATACACCCGTATACACAGTTCCCCTTCTGACTGTGAAGATCTAACTAGTGGAAGGAGAAAACAGATAGGATAAAGGAGGAATTATTGTTAATTCAATATGAGAGTTTCTTTAAAAAAAACTGGATTTTTTATTGAAACATATCAATTTTCTTCTGATCTTTCTTCATCTTTCTTCTTTCTGCTATCCTACACAGAACTGTTCAAAAAATATCTAAATTTAAAATGGATTTTTTTAGTTGAATCATTTTGATACAAATATAGCTGAAATTAGATTTCAGCTATTCTGGATATTCTTCTTTAACATTGGTTGTGTATCTTTAGCTTGTTGTTCAGATTCAGAGACTTTTTTTTTATTGTTTTGATCAATTAATATGAATAATCAGCCAAACCAATCCACCCATCTTTCCATAAAATGTTTGTTTATGACCAGAGAAAAACACTTTCTGAAATCGCCTCTTACAGGACCAGGGGCCATTTTTAAAATGTATGAGTACATAGTGCAAGGTCGATGATAAGTAAGCTGTCCTTAAAAACTAACCTACTTGACTGATATAAAAGGTAGACCTGGTCCTGGGATATTGTGTGAGTGTGAACAGAGGACGTTTAGAGGAATCCAACATAGTGTTAGCTTATATGTCTCTAATAAGCATGCATACACAATTACTCACTTTATTTACTGATTTAGATGAATGATCTAGTTCAACTTTATGACTCACAAGTGACCATTTTCCTGATAAGAGCTTTATTTGAGAATTTGACTTCACTTTAAGGAACAAGATCATGGGGTCAGGTTACTGGATTTGAGCCAACGAGAGAAAAAACAGCAGAAAGTATTGCTGACACAAACAGAACCTGTGAGCATAAGAGATCGAGTGAAAGTCTTTGTCAGGTGACCAGCAGCCTTTTCTCTCGGCAAGAGCTGAAGTGGGGGAAATGTTGATGGTGACAAGCATGGCAGATGAGACATGTTAGTGGGAAATGGGAAGGAAGGAGGCATGTAATGGGGAGTAAATATGATTCAGTATTCTCCCTCGCTTTTCTAGAGAAAGCCCTTCGTTCCAGGTACAGTGAGGGGAATTCAACCAGCACTGTGAGTTCTGTAACAGCTGCTGCATTGTGCTCAGATTACATCCATGTTCATTGTATTTATGGGGAAGTGACATGTTAAAATGAGAAGTGGTACTTAAAGGGACAGGCCCAATAATATGTCAAATATTTGACCTTCGCAAAAGAAGGAAACTCTATAAATGCCAAAAGATTGTGTTTTATTTTGCTGCATTTGTGTGTGTGTGTGTGTGTGTGTGTGTGTGTGTGTATTGCCAGTATTATTGCTTGTAATTTGGCCTGTCATAATTATGAAATCATGGCTAATGATTAATTATCACACATAAAATTGTGATTAATGTTTTAATTGTCTTTTCTGTTAAATGTATGCCACTTATAATCATTTATATCACAGCCCCATTGAATTCTTAAATCTGATTGGTCAGAAGGTGTTGAAAGTGCTTGTTCTAATACAATATAATGTCTGTAGTAACAATAGGGACTTGTTTGGTGGACAATCCACATAAACAGATTAAAAACATACTATTTTTAGCAAAGAGAAACATATAATTATTGATATGGTAAAGTTTGTTGGACGGAGTCTCCAGTGTCAGTGTTTTGTAACAGTCAGTAAGTTTCCCTCCATGGGAACGTTTTCAAGACAGAGGATTTTGCTCTTTCCAGTAACATAACAAACTTTTTTTTTTGTCTTATTAACTTCAAGAGACGGAAACAGAACATGCGTGACAGGAAGCAACTGTTTATAACTGTCATGCTCCACGATATTAAATGTATCTATATATGGATGAAACATATGGCAGGTCATTCTTTAATTAATAATTGGCAAATTGTTGTGGTATAAACACTTCAGGACATGCAGCTATGGGAAAATCACAAATAATAAATATATAAAACCTATGACTGAAATACCCAAATAAGCTACATGACAGTAAACAAAGTATAAGGAAATCTATAAAAATGTAGTATAATGTACTATTCTGTACTAATATATTAAATCTTGTTTTTTAACTTACAGTATGGGTAAGTTAAAGGATAACACGGCTAAATATTTTTGTGTAACATGCCAAAGCATGCTTACAAATAGTTAATAGTAATAGATTGAAGAATAATGATTACAATATATGATGGTGCAGCAATTTGATAACATCATTAAAACGAAATGAGAATGAACATCCTGTTCCATATTTATTATATTGATAAGTGACAGTAATCCTGATCAGCACTCTATTTGTACTACTGTATATTCCAACACCATTGCTGCTATTTAAACTCCTGAACATTAGAATGGTAGTGTGAACATACATGGATTACTCTATGGACTTACTGTAGATCATTTATATTCTGTGAGTTTGTCTAATAACAATGATGTAACTCATGGGTGTGGAAAACTTTGCCACTTTTCTTCCAAATTTGGCTGTAACTACACAAGTCTTTCCACATGGTACTCTCAGTGAAACAAAAAGGAACAAAAACTATAAAGAACATGCGGGGACACTGTTCCATCTTTTGCCTTTTAGTGGTAGAGTGCTTTTCCACATCACCGACAGGCCCAGGTACCTCCCACCTTGCAATCTGTCCATCCCTGTCTCACAGACAGATTCATGGATCTTTCCCTGTTCCTGTGTTTTAGAGGCATTCAAAAGAGCCACTTAGTCCTTGCACATCTTTTCCATTACAGTTGTTGAAACCCCAGGTTAAGGCTAAGCTTCTTCTTCCAAATTTATCAGGTTGAGGAGGTCAACCAACAGCCCAAAAAGGTTTGGAGCATATGTTTACAAGGCATCATGCTTGGGGCAAGACGTGGGTAAGGGCATGTGGGCCAGGGTGTCTGGGGTTAAGGGACTAAATAGCTTAAGGTTGTAAAGAGTGCACTAGAAATCTACCTAATCCTATTTGGGGTGTTTAAGAGCTTCGTTCTGTACCAGCTGATGAGTCCCTTGAGCCTGCTAGAGACCTCAGAGATCTCTGTACAAACCTGTAGTTGTTAAAAGATTTCATATGTGGCTTAGTGGTTAGCACAGTTGCCTTGCACCTCCATAGTTGGGGGTTTGATTCCTGTCCCCACCCCTTGTGTGTGGAGTTTGTATGTTCTCCCCGTGCTTCAGGGTTTCCTCTGGGTACTCTGGTTTCCTTCCCCAGTCCAAAGACATGCATTGTAGGCTGACTGGCATCTCTAAATTGTCTGGTGTGTGTGATTGTGCCCTGTGATGGGTTGGCACCCCGTCCAAGGTGTCCCCTGGGATAGGCTCCAGGCTCCCCATGACCCTATGTAAGATAAGCGATACAGAAGATGGATTGATTTGTCATTTTTAGAGCTCTCTGCTGGCTGTGAGGCAAATTGTAATGACAATGAAAACACAAGCCAGCCCTTTCCCCCAAGGTGACCCCCATATACTATGTTGAAACATATTCCTCATGAGTTACTATTTAAAAGGGGTGGAGCTGAGTGTTGCATTGGGGGTGGAGCTAACTTCTAGGCTGGAAAAATGTAAACAGATGCCTGAAGCGAAGAAACTCATAAGATCCATTGCATGGCAATATTGCACAGTTTTTCTAATGTCCTTTTGCAATTATGTGATTATTATAGATTATAGAAAAATTTTAAAAAGCGCACGTTTTGGCCTGTATTTAAATTATAGTATCGATATCCAGCTAAGGCTGTGTTTCAGCCTGCGACTGAATCACAGTGTTAGTATTATATCCCAGGTGATTTCAAGAGCAGCCAGTAGTTGGCAACAAGCTAATGTTGTACTGGAGCCCAGTTGGATTGGACCGCTGCTAAGGTTGAAGGTGACAGGCAGAGCAGGATGGAAGTCCTCCCAGATACGCATTTCCTGATCCTGGATCATGCTGTTTACTTAGGACAGACTCTCTTAATCTCCATTTCACACCCATACCTCCCCACGATGCACAGTGACTGGTGAAAGAAAAGGTGACCTCTTTTTTCCGTGGGTGTTATCAGTGTTGTGTGGGTGTTTAAGGCACTCCCAGGCCCTCCTCTCAGTTTGCTGATATACCGTGCTCCTCTTATAGATGTTCCTCAATGTGTTCAATACTGATAATTCACAATGCACTACAGTTGCTGTATCTGATACCCTGCTATCGCTTTGAGAATATTTTTGCCCATAGAGTAGAACGTACAAACAAGGGCTCCATTTAGGTTAAGACAACAAAATGGAAACCAAGGCAAATGAGCGTCACTATGACACTTCTGTCTTGAAAGAGTAGGCTGTGAGCTGATAAATAAAGGATTTGGTTTAGTTCCAGGGATTGCAGTAAACCCGACTGATTCATTGCAAGGCTCTTAATCTATTGGCCTTTTTTTTTTTTTTTTTTTTCGAGCTTCAGAGGTGCATTGCCTTGTTTATGTATGCTGATTAAATGAGGAGCCTGCAGGCTATCCTTAACCTCATTGTTGTGTTCAGCTGATCTGATAGAAATGTTGTTATGTCTCTTATAACAGTCAAAGCTGGGTTTTAGATTCAGAAGCTGGTCCTAAATCAGGCCAAAAGCAGTTTCTTAAGTGTTTACGACCAACACTGTGGTTACTAGAAGACGACGGTTAATTATGTGGGTGCTTTTGTTTCATAAAAAGTCCAAAGGACCCTGAGGATCAGTAATGGAAAAGAAAATGTGCTCCACTGTCAGGGTAACCTTCATGTCAAAGAAAAGTGTCTTGGCAGGCTTTGTGGAACAGTTGGACATGCCAGTACTTTAATGAGCACATACTGCTGATCTCTCTGGGTTCTGGCCGAGAGAATCTGTCCCCATCTATTGACCATTATACCGAACTACACTTGATGAACGAGTGCAGTGGATTGAGATTAAACCACAAAAGTCCTGTTTTGACATTTTACAACAAAGCTAGTTTAAATAGCTTAAGTAGGGAATAAAACAAAATGACCTTTTTAAAACTTATTAGATAATTATGTGTCATACTTTCTATCCATTTATAGTTACATTTAAGTTATGAACTTTTGTGAACCAAGTTAGTTCCTGTTATTACTCACATTACAGCAGATATAAACGGCTGTATCCTCAGCAGCATCGCTTTCCTTCTCTCTCAAAAATTCCAGCTTATCATTTTAACTGCAAAACTGTCTGGAAGATCTTCCTATGACAGAAAACTTAGTTACAGCTTCACCTCTAATGCTGGAGACTCTGTTCAAAAATAAAAGTAGAAAGTTTCACCATATCAACAATTATACACAGTTTTTAACCCATTTATGTAGAGCAGCTGCCATATATACAGTATACCCACAAGGGGGAGCTATACACAAGTTTAAAATGATATTTGCAATTACATGAGTAGTTACTCTATGTGATTACTATGCATTTTTAGTCTTAATGTCACAGGCGTTTGCAATATAGTTGTACTCCACAGAGAAGGCAACTTATAAAGTTACACGTACCACAAGTGCTTTTACTCAATAAATCAAGACTCTGGGGATATATATTTAAGACGATGCTGTCTCATCAAATGTAAGAAAGATCATGGTGACTGTGGATCACCCTAAAATCTAAAACAAACAGTGAAAAAACCCTGACATGGCTACATCAGAAGACATTTTCTGCCATCTGAGGTTTTTTCCTGTCCTGAACTCTACAATCTAAAATCAGTTGGTTCTCTGATCAGTGTTTTTTTTTTTCTTTTCTATTCTGTTACTGATGTGTTGTGTGTGTGTGTGTATCTATCCACCAGACTGCAGTTATACTTGTCACCTGGAGTGCGAGAACCATGTTCAGCTTGACTGTAACCAGGGAAACGGGCAAAAAGAAGAGACGTCTACCGACCCCCCCTGCAGGACATATTCTACAGCACCTCCAGCGAAGGTAAACTTACACACTTCACTTGCATTTTACTGAAATGACTTCATTAACCCCTAATGGGACAATTAAAGAAAAGATATTCACTATGGAAAATTCAGTGATAATATGCAACTACAGTGGTTTGTGTAAGTATTCACACACACACACCAAAACTTTTCCTCGTTTTGGTGTTACAAAGTGGAATTGAAATGGACTTAATTGAGATTTTCACCATTTGAAGCTGCCTGGGTGGAGCTGGGCAGAGTTGAGCCAAATGTCCAAAGGTTGGAGTGTGTTTCAGTCTAGATGTTGTTGTTGTTCCTCTTTCGTTTGCTCCCATTAGGGGTTGCCACCGCAGATCATTTTTTCGCGTATTTGATTTGGCACAGATTTTACGCCGGATGCCCTTCCTGACGCAACCCTTCCCAATTTTATCTGTGATTGGGACCGGCACTGAGAGCGCTTGTGTTTCAGGCTAGATAAGTTTGGTTAATGTGTTGTTTTATTTTGAACAGTGTTTTGTGGGTTAGCCTTAGGGGTTAGGGTTTGGGTTTTGCTTATAGTAGGAATTGGATCTGATCCAGCTCCACCCCCTGGACTTTTAAATTCACTGCAAGGACTATCTCCCTCTGGCTACAACTACAGCTGCAAGTCTTCTGGGATATATCAGCTTTGCACATCAAGATCCATTCTTCTTGGCAAAATTGCTCAAGCTCTGTCAGACTGAAGCACTGACCACACACACTTTTATTTACTTATGGTAATAAACAGCGGTCTTCAGTCTTATCGGAGGTTACTGGTGTATTTGTAGGTTTTTCCAGTCCACCTTTTAGTAAGTTGTCCTTGGTCTTCAATTAGCTATATGGTGTGGCTCCTGCTTTGTTAAGATGATGGGAATAAAGTAGGCTGGCACTCTCAGTTTTTTTTTTTTTTAAAACTATAATTAAGGATTTCATTCATATATATATATATATATATATATATATATATATATATATATATATATACGTATTTAGTTTTACTGAGCCATGGTCACCTCTGCTTTGCTCATTATGCATAAATGTATTAGAAAATTAGAAACCTTATTAGAATTATATATTCCTTATTAAAATGTATATATTTATAAATTATAAATTTATATATTTCTGTAAAGCTGCTATGTGACAATGTCCATTGTTAAAAGCGCTATACACATAAAATTGAATTGAATTGAAAATAGATTTCTTATAGACAGTGGAGACAAACATATTCATAAAAAGAAAATTATAATGAATCATTTTAGAGTTATTTTTCATCCAACATTCACAAAAAGTAAAAGAAAAAGAACAAAAAATGAACAAAATGTAGATTTGAAACAATCAGCTACTTCTTCCAGTGATCCAGGATATTTAGAAAAGTTTGCTGTGCTGATGATAAGAGCAGTATCTTGCCTTCAAATGGCACAATGCTACCACAAGGTGTCACATCAGCCGATTATCAGAACATGCCTGGGTCTGTTTCCATCCTTTCCCTTTGTAATAGCTCCTCTCTCCTGAAAATGTCTTGTCTCACTGTCATTAAAGAGAGAATAGAGAAATGTTAAATAGAGTGCTGTTAGCTTTGGGCATTTGTTTTCTGTAAAGATCATGCTGGATAAGGAGCCAGTTTAACGAACATGGTGTCATGGTGTCAAAGTTCATCACACACTGAATGTCCGTCTTTGCTCATGTTGTCGGATAGTTACAGTTTCAGTTCAGGAAAATATGTAGTTTTGACAACTGTATAGATTAGAAAATGTCAGTTTCACCATGTTCTGCCACACATTTACTTTTTAATGGCTCACCATTAGAGGGAGATTCTCTATATAACAACAGATCCAATTGTAATTGCTTAATTTTTTTGCATGGTGGTGTAAAAATTTTGGATGGTAGTCCTTCAGTACAAAGCATGCTAAACATTACCTAAAGGAGTAACTCAATTAGTGCTAGACTTAGAGGCTTTGTGTTCTCCACATGCTTTCTAGATTGACATCCATTGTGTCATAGCTTTCAGATGTAAAGCTAATGCATGTTGCATGAAAGAGACCAGCTAGCTAAAGGATACGGAAATTAAGATCCGCTACAACTTAATTACAATAAAGGTTTTATTATATCATGTGGTCCAATGTGCACCTTAAGGTCAGTGCTCAGCCTGAGAGTAAGGCTGTTTCAGAGACAAAACATGCCATGGGACAATAAAGCGGTTACTATTGTGTGATATAATTAGATAGAGGTGTCACAAATTGCAGTGAGATTGAGTTATAATGCTAATTATCAGAGCTTCTGGATCTCCATTTTACAAATGTGAGTATACTGAATAAGTGTAGGACACATGACAGTGTAGGACAAAGACTGGCCTATTTTTCTCTACAAAAAATCATCCGCACCACATTACCCCCACTGTGCATCTCCTCAGTATCTCCTCTCACCCTTTCCCTCTTTCACTGTCATTTTATATTTCTTTTGAAAAGGGTACATTATGTTCTCGGAAAGTGCCTTACCCTAATCACGCTATCATACAAGCCCAATCTTCCATCCCATAGTCCTGCATTCACTCTGCTAGCTAAGATTTAGCCATTCCTATTAGCACTTAATTAATACAAAAATATTCGCACCTTTTTGCCTTCGACTTCCTTTTTCCTGTCTCACTCATGGAAACCACAAACATGAATGTGCACTCTAACATGCACACCTTTGTGTGTACACATATGCATGTATATTGTGTAAACCTTAGAGGTGTTCGAGCAGTGCAGAAGCTTCAGCAGTGTCTTGGTTTTATCTCTGTGCTTCTGTGTATATAGGCTGATACTTATCGAAGCTCTTAGCTTCGTAGAATCTCTATTTCCTGTTTGTATTTCTAATTCACATGAGATGTAGCAATCTTCCTGGTCATGCAGCACAACTTGAAACACTTTCTTTCTCAAACACTTCAAACATTTTCTCTCTATCGTTCTTCTTTAGAGTTTCTAAAGTGTTCTTTTTACTGTTCACTTGGAGTGAGCGATATCATGATACTTTGAGACATTTTTACGATACATGATACAGTAAGTATTAGAATAATTGCTGTGAAATTACATTTCTGGGAGTTAGTGTTGGAGCCAGTATGTACTTGAAATTCTGTATCGGTATCAGATCAGTTTTATCTTATAGTCTGATCCAAGTCGCTGACGTATTTGATATTGCGAAAACGTTGTAATACACTGATCAAAGATTAAAGTTCTTCAGAAAATTCAGAAATTTCCAGCGAGATTCTATAAAAGCTACTAAAGATGGTACATACAGTATATTTATCTAAAGATACATTAATGTATTAAGATGTTTTAATGTGAATGTCATCACTATAGCACTCCAGTTAATCCATATAGTTGGTTTTACAGATTTTCAGTGGTGATTAGTAAATTGTGTTCCACAAGAAACATTAAAAATAAAATCTCTAATATCTGTCTTGGTCACTTTGTCTAGTAATTGCGAATTGTTTTGTGGGGGGAAGAAAAGGTTTGCACTGAAGCCACTTGGACATTTTTGATGGCTAGCTAAGACACGGCACAGCAAAGCTAGCCAATCACAGGAGCTGTTCCATTGGCTAGTCTATGTAATACAGTGGGAGCATTTAGATATAGATCACCACAGCAACAAATCAAATAAAATCAAGGCAACAAACTTGTATACTTTTAAAATGCGTTTTTTGTAATGCGTGAGGTGAGACCATGAGAGCTGGTCCCAATGCGTGAGTCTCTCAGCCAGTGCACCAGACTAGAGAGAGAGGTTGGTTTTGTTCTAAACACAGTAACAATCTGCTAACAAAACATGTGGGAGTGAGAGAAAAAGAATAATAGAGAAAAGAACACTACTTTCCATGACGTTGACTTACTAACTGTTATGCTAACTGTTTTTCTGTGCAGCACATATGTATTAGTGTCCTGTGAAAAAGGATCCATTTCACAGGAAATGTAGTTAATGAATGCATGCCATGGTTACCTCTACACTTTGTACTTCAGAGTACGGGTTCTAACTTGCCATCATTTTTAGCTGTACATTATGAAATCCCAGTAAGGCAGGCACAGACAGTACACACTACTGGAGGTTATTTGAATATTAGCAAGATTTGATGGAGCATGGAGAGCAGCTTTACAAACTAGCTTCTTGCGTGGCTTGGAGCTTGGCATATGATTGGCAGAGAAAGAAATTAGAGCCTCTGTGCATTATTAAACACAAAGAGAGAGAGAGAGCAACATGAGGTGTCCTGGCTACCAAAGAGGGGGATGAAACAAGGATCATGTGAAGGATCTGACGCTGCATTTAACACCAGCGTGTAAGAGGAGTCTATCATTAGAGACTAGATACTGAGTGCCACTGACAAAAACCTGTCCAAACCAGAAATCCCCCAGTAGCTCTGACAGTAGTGCTGGCTACAAGGCAAATTACAGGTATATATTAATGCACTCATTCGAATAGGTTATTGTTTCTATAGTAACAGCTCATTCTCAGAGACTTATATGGAGAACTTGTATGTGCTACATAATCTAGCAATATAATTATATAAGACTAATAAAATGAATAATGAACAGATTAAAAACTTGTTATTTAACAAAGAACAACATATAATAGTTAATATGGTGAAGCTTTCTGTATTTGACATTTATGGAAGGCGTCACTAGTGGCAGTGTTTAACAGCTAGTAAATTTCCAACAACAGGAATCTTCAGTCTTCAGGACAAGGGACTTTCTGGATAACATGATAATCAGCTTTTTTTTGTCTTATCAACTTCAAAAGAGCTTAATAACAGTGCTAGTCCTGCCAGGTCACCAATGTATTGAGATCTCCTGCAATTTTAACCCTCTTCTCCTGACTATGTGTGCACTTCAGCCAGAGTTTTGTGGCCTATTTCTGTGTTTCACCTGCTGTTCCAGATAATCCCATAAGTTTTCTATGGAAGTGAGGTCCAGTGAATTTTTCCAGTCCGTCATGCTTGTCATATAAGTCCTACACACCCAGACATATTGGCCCTACACACCCTACAGTTGTCATCCAGGAACGTAGAGTGTTAGGTTCTGTTTGGTCATGAAGCTCAAAAAAAAAAAAAAAGGCAAACGCATAGTCTGGCCAACAGCTGGGGGTCTGGATTTATTTTAAGTTACAATCGTCAAGTTCTGCAAACCGTTGACGTTGTACAATAAGACATTGCTATTGCTGTGACATTTTTCAATTCAATTCCCATATCTAGTCATAACAATTGGGCATGAAGTATTCATCTTGATGAAACTTGGCAGCAGATTTGCTCTAGCCTCTGGCTGTTGAACTCATACCCTTGCAGTTCTTGGGCTTTTTCTATGGAAGAGCAATTCTGCCCAGTTTTTCGTGGGATTGATTATCTTCCGTCACAGCAATTTGCAGAAAGACCCTCCAACATTTCCTCCAGCTCTGCTACGGTATATTGATGCCATGCAGAGCAGGGATTCTCATCGTTGGGCCAGTCAATAACCAAACCCCCAGGAGAGCAATTTTTGCCTCCTCCATCTTCTTCCCATCAACCATCTCATTGATTATGGTAATATAACAGAAGCCTTTGGCTTCAGGTAAATTGTCTGCATTTATTGAAACAGACTTTTTTTTTATCTACAGCCACATGCCCACAAAATAATTCAGCATCATTTATAGGCACATTTGTCATTCTTTGCTTTGGGATACAAGGAGTCAAGAGTTTTTGCTGCATTGACAGAATACACAAGAATACTGGCCTGTCTCCAAAGCTTTAACTGTCGCTCAATGAGAATTGAGTAAAGCTGTGACATGGGAAATCGAAATTGGCTTTCAACCACCCTCTATTGATAGAGGTCTTTTCATCACACTCCGTAAAATATAGTTTATAGGGTGGATAGTGGACAAAGCAAGTCTGCATACAGACAAGCGAAGAGAGGACATTGCTGATGCTTTTTCAGTATGGAGTGA
This sequence comes from Pangasianodon hypophthalmus, assembly GCF_027358585.1. Classification (NCBI taxonomy): domain Eukaryota; kingdom Metazoa; phylum Chordata; class Actinopteri; order Siluriformes; family Pangasiidae; genus Pangasianodon; species Pangasianodon hypophthalmus. The sequence goes on along the minus strand of NC_069729.1, from coordinate 6,987,482 downwards.
TATATCTCCAAGTTATGAGGAAAATAATGAGCCATGCGGAATGACACTTAGACTGCCGTTGAGAAGTGTTTACTCTCTCATTATGGTGTACTCAGCTGGTCTTGACTACTCAAGGTCAGGGTTAAAGGTTAAGTCCAGGGGTGCCTGCTGGGCCTTAAGTGAGGTCAACAGTCATGTAATCTATGACCTGCAGATGTGTTTCTTTTATTATTGTGATGCCTTTGCAACGGTCAGGTTTAAAGCCTTTGCATGCCAAAATGAATGCATTTCATTCATGTAACGGTTTGGTGTGCAGGAGTGTCCATCATCTGGGAAAAAAAAGAACATATTTTTGCAAAAAAAAAATTTAAATTACAGATCCTTAAAAATGAAGAGTAGTTTGGAAGACACAATTGCAGTTTCGATGTTAGAAAGTCAAAGATGAGAAAATGCCATTAATGGATCTAACTAACTATGGAGCACAGAGAAATTATGGTGAATTCAACTCATTCAGGAAGCAAACTCTTCAAGATATTAGTTTGTATGTCAATACAGCAGTTTAATTTGCTGAAATGATAGCACCCACTATTAAAAAAAAAAAACTGCACAAGCCACAATGAACGTATAGACCCCAAACAACAACTGGCATTTCCATTTTTTATGTATTATCACCATTTCTTGTAAATAAGTAAGGAAGAAAACATGACAGAGCATGCTGTTATAGGAAAATAATCAACAATTGAGTGCTGTGATGAAGGTAGGTTACAGATACCACCCCGAAGTGGATTATTTTCCAATAACAGCGTTCCTATTATTTCAAAAGAAATGGAAATTTTTCCCATGGTGGAAAACTTAAAGCGCTGACACTGAGGACTCTTCCCATAAATGTTCATAAATGTTGCCTTATACAAAGCTTCACATTATGAATATTTATTCATTTTTCACAGTTTTTTTTATGCACTTATCATAAATTATGTAGATTATCCAGCATACAAGTCCCTGTGAATGAGTTGTTACTATAGAAATGATAAAGTATTAGAATGTGCACTAATATAAACCTATTAGCTGCTGTTATAAAAAAAATAATCAATTCTTGGGCAAGTTGGCATCTTTACGCAGCTTGTGTGCAAGTTCCTTTATGATTTCACATCTGTGTACATGTGTGTATTCTGACTTTCAGTGTGTGTTACTTCCAGCATTGGACCAGATATACTGTACGTAAGTGTCAGTATTATTGTAAGTGATGGCTACACTTCAACCCAAAGAGCATTGGAATTAATTAATAATGGAAAACATAACAACAGAGTATATATTATTAAGGCCATTAAATTCTACCTGTGGCTTTTTCAAAGGCTCATTATAATGAAGTGTGCTCTATTTACGCAGCCATCAAAGCTTCCTCTATTCAGACGGCTTGTGTAAATGGCTACACCTCCATTTAACGACACTTGAAATTCAGACTATTTGCTCTTCTTCCAGAGAACCAGCACTTTGCATAATAGATGTTATGTAAAATAGGACCATATGCAGACTGGATCATTTCTTTTTGTCTCTCACTCTGTCTGTGTCTGTGTTTGTGAGAGTGTGTCTCCTTCATTAAGAGGAAGTGGCTATGGTTGAGCAGTTGCATGCAGGAAGAGAGACAGGGGAGAGAACACACTCAACCACTGATGGTAGAGCAAGACGTAGAGAGAGAGAGAGAGAGAGAGAGAGGGAGGGAGTAATACGTCAGCACTGCTCTGTTTCACAGTCTCTGTAAAGCAGGCAGGAAGGCAGTAAGCAGGTTGATTCTCAGCCTTGACTACTCTACTCACTACAAGCACATTTAAGAGAACTGCATCATCTATAGACTCGCCAGGGCTTCAGTCATCAACCCCAGCTTATGCAGCAATGTTCACGTGTGACAGCAAGCCTGCATGAGCCCTTCACTTTGCAGCAACATATCTTCCTCTTCCTTCCTTTTCTCAGCTGACGAGCGACGATCTGAGTGGCTGTGGATTTCAAAATTTTTCAGGACCGAGCTGAAAAGGCTACTTCTTCTCATTTCCAATGAGATCTTGTCTTGCTGACCTGGCAGAAAGAGGAACTGAGGTCTCCTTCACGCTCTTCCGCAACCTCTAGCAGTGATACACGGAAGTACTCTGATACCTCGACTCTCCTGCTCTCGGATTCCTTCAAGAGACTCCAGGAGTTCTGGCCATTTCTTTGAAGCAGTTCCTCATCTCTTGGTCATATCGCTACTTCTTGCACTGCCTGGAGCCTGGAATGGTGCCGGGGGCCGCTGGAGGCCCCGCAAATGACCGGTAGCAATAGCATGAGCAGCGGCTACTGCAGCCTGGATGAGGAGAACGATGATTCCGCCTTCTTCACCGCCAAGACCACCTTCTTCCGCCAAGCACAGGCCAAGCACAGGGACAAGGTAATGCTGGGGAAGCGGGAAGAAGAGCAAAGAGTGTATGTTTTTGGAGATCACTGAAACGGAGAAGTGCTTCTTATTAGATGACAGTCATGTAGTGCGGAAATGAGGTAGTGTTCTTGAAGTTTCTCAAGTTGCAGCAATGATGACTCGATGCTCCATTTTGGTTTGCATCCTTATATTTAAAAAAAAAAGTGGATTTTGTGTGTTGGCTTTAGTTAGGATGTGTTTTTTAAAAGATGGTTTTCGTGTACTTTTCTACATAGCCTCCAAAAGTTTATATGCTGAAAAACATGTCTGATGCTTTGATGGTGGAAATTCTGTTGGTGGAAAGTTTAACATGAGAAAAGACTGTCTTACCCAAATGAAACCTCGGCATTGGGGAAGTTTTTTCCCCCTTCACTGTTTCCTTTGTGTCAGTAAAATATGCTAATTGTAACAACAGCAGCTTTACAGCTTGCTTGCATAAATAGCATATGATGTGTGTCATTTTTTCTCCTTGTACAAACCTTGTGTGAGACTTATTTGGATTGTGTATTCTTCATATGGAATATCTAAATATAGATGATGTGAAATTACAAATTTAAGCCTGTTTCTTGTGGCCTTGAGCTGCTTTTGTGGGGAATTTAGGCGAAAGTAGTGGGCTGAAGAGGTGATAACACACCTCACCTCCTCATTTACTGATTATCAGTTAGCATGAAGATGCTTCTATATAAGAATATATTTGATTTTAAAAAACCTCCTGGTCTTGTAACATACCCTAAATGTGAGCTTACATTCTTTGGACTGTTGTGTATTCCCAATGGACCCAGTTTCCCAAAATGAGCAAGCACTTGTGTTATGTAAGCTCAATTGAAGTTGAGACTAATTTATTTGTTTAAGATGCCACGGTGAGATAAATAACATGCACAGGCAGCTGGCATATCGCTTTACAATAGCGTTGCACTTCCAGCTTATTTACTGTCTATCTTGATATATATAAATGATCTGAATAGCTTAAAAATGAAATATTAATTTAATTATGGATTTGCTGTCATGTTCCCACCAGAAAAACTGCACTGCACATTTATAAGCATTATATTCTCAGGTTAAGCATGCACTATCAGGCCAGACCTTTGAATTCTCCTTCACCAGGCTTATCCCAGGCTCAGTAGCATCAGGTTTGAAAAGATCCTTGTTCATACTATGAATTATTCATCCTGTATATAGAAACAGTGTGGGTGATCAATTTAGGGTAACCAAGGACTGGGTTATGTGTAGAGAGGTTTTGTTGATTATGTGGGATGCTTTTAGGATTACATGTTGTCTAATTGGAGTAATAGGTCTGTTGTTGTAGTAGATAAAATAGTAAGATCAGACATTGTTTGGGCTGCCAGGATGTTGGTTTTGTGTGACTCTGGTTGCTAGGATGGAGCTGTCTATGTAGTTCTGGTTACCAGGTTGGAGTTGAGGTTATTGTTGCAGAACTGGTAGTGTAACCTTAGCTCCAGATCACATTTCATCTTTAGACCGTAGTTAAAGTAAGCTCTTGTATGTATGTTCTTATTGTACAACGTCAATTACTGTTTTTTTCAGTAATTTTATATCCTTAAACCTACTATAGATCAATATAGTATCATAGTTTGAGCAATATTTGGAATTGGAACAGTGTCACTAGAGAATAAATATGGAACATACAACCCTTTCTGTGCTGTATAATAGTTCCAGTAGCATTGTACCCACCATTCATTCACCCGAGCTTGTGCAAATGTGGCACGCACTGAACATCAGCACCAAATTTCCTCCCATGTGTAATTCATGTTGCACTCCAAACTTTAACGCTAACCCAATGCTCAAACAGAAGGCATTGGGCAGAGCAAACAGCCTTCTACAAACAACTAGAAAAGCCCCGCCCCCTGAAACATTGTCGTTACAGCCAGTTGTTAACATTTGAATAGTGAAAGGTACACAAATATTAAGGAGCACTACGTGCAGAGCTTTGGAACTGAACAAGATGTTCATGCACACACAAAAGAATTGATTTCAGATTTATGATGTTTGATGATTTAAAGCAGTAAAACTGGAGGATGCTTATAGAATTACAAGTATAGCAAGCTATAAAGCATGGCTTACACCGCCTCAACTGCATTTTACACTGTAATGGCGGGTTATGCAAATGATCCTGGTCTCTCATTCAAACCCACAACAGGCGACTGTCACATACTGCTGAAGCTGTTGGCTTTGCTGAGCATAAAATGATTTATGAAACTAGCAGTTTGTACCCCAAAGCACACCCTTGCCTGTTCTGTGGAGCATGTGGAGGCCAAGCTGCTCAGTGGCAATGCATCAATAAACAAATGGCATAATTAGCTCTATACTAGTGTGTATGGAGTGTGTGTTTGTCAGTAGCTTTGATTTTAACATTTTAGATGAGGCATAGCCGCCATGCAGATTATCAAGGTTTGCTTGTTTTAGGGGATGTGAAACGTAGAGAGCGATAGTTTCTCCCACTCAATACTTGACCCAGTAATGAGTGTGTGTGTGTGTGTGTGTGTGTGTGTGTGTGTGTGTGGGAGGGGGACAGGGAGTGACTCGCATTATGTCTACACTGCAGTACATTTGTATCTCTGCACAAACAGGAAGAAAAGAGCTTGTATGTCGGGTGAGATCGAGAGAGCGTAGATGTCGTGCAGTTGTTACAGTACTAACGTACTGAATTCTAGTTCAACACATTGGGTAAGAAAACTACACATTATGGCATGAAGTATGTGAGTATGTCAGGTCTTCAGTAATAGGAAGTGGACCACAGTTTCACAGCTTCCGCTCTAAGATCAACAAGCCTCTGCTCAGGCACCAACTTCCTGTAACCCTGACGGATCATGCTCAGCACTGTCACTATAAGCAAGACCAGTGCATTAACAACACCAATCAAGTCAAATAGAAAGTCATTTTGGCATCCTTTGTTAAAGCCAGTCAGCAATTCTTACGCAAGTTAGCCTAAGCTAGCCGTTTTACAACTCAGAATTCAAACAAATACAACTTCTCTTTTTAGTATCACTTTTCAAAACCAGGACCCAAAACATCCCCAGATGGGAAGATGGGAAGATTTCTGAATTGACAGACCAGGTGACTGGTTGGACATTAGTGGGCAGGACTACTAGGAGCTGTACATGGGACTCTTTTTTTAAATCCTGTGCCATGATTTTAAGGCTAGAACAATAGCAAATAATATTTGTCTGGCAAAAAAAACAACAAAAAAAAAACAATTCACTTGAGTGGTGTGTGGTTTTGTAGTGGTTAAAATCACTTCAGGCCAAATTCATCTAGGTAATACTTTACCCACACAATATATATATGTGTGTGTGTGTGTGTGTGTGTGTTTGTGTGTTTTTATTTCCCACTAATTTCCATATTATTTCCTATATAAGACTGCATTCAACCAAATATAAGAGTCTAAACCTTTTTTTGACTAAGCTTGGATAAGGCTTTTTTTTCTATTGCAAATACTTTTCCTCATTTTATGCATTTATTTCTACAAAGAAAAACAATTATCTGCCAATAGCATAAGAAATTTTTAAAACTTATAATAGGAACTACTAGATAAATTTAGCTTCAGAATGCTTGAGTAGCTCCTACGTGACCTGAGGATGGCTTTGAGGGCATCATGTTACCTAATCAGCTCAAGACACCATTTGCTGAGCTCAAGGTTGGAAGCGAGGACACACTGAGGAAACACTTCTCTTATAACTTATGTAAGGTGATATTTGTCCTGATCGCATCACAGACGTGCTTTGTACGTTACACACTCAGGTGTCATTGTGAAGACCTTAGGATTCATGTTTTTTTTTTTTTTTTATAAAATCTTTGGCATTTAAGTTGAGGAACTGCAATGGTGTCAAATAATAAGCAGCATTTGTGAACAGGGAAATGTGGTCGAGTTTAGTTAAGGTTTGGTCGGGATGTGTAAATATATAGTTCCAGTTCACAGTCTGATGCACTTCAAACAGTTTTTTGCAGTTTCTAGAGCGTGCTTTTACCTGCTGCAGGGACCCAGCTGTGAATGGTAGAAAAATCAGGTCATGTCTGAGCTGAAATGAGTAAGTGTGAAAGAGACAGATGTCACCTAGTCTTTTTCCAGTCTTCAACTGTCCTGTTTCAACTGTCCGGTAACCTCAGACTCCTGGTCTTTGCTGACAGGAGTGAAACCCAAATTGGCCTTCTGCTCTTGTAGCCCATTCACCTCAAGATTTGTGCATTCTAAGATGCTTTTCTGCTCACCACGGTTGTAAAGAGTTGTTATTTAAGTTTAATAATTGCATGGATGGGCATGATGTTCCTAATAAAGTAGTCTGTAAGCATACTAGCATAACAATGCTGGCCTAAAGCTTGCTTACATAAAAACATAAATAATTTCAAGTGGACAAAAAATAAGTAGACCTGAGTATTGAAATATTGAACATCTACAACTAAGGTAATAGTTGGAATAGTACACTTAATAGTATTAATAATATAGTATTAATACTTAATACTATTAATATAGTGTACTGGAATTAGAGTACTTGGATAAATATGCTTACAAATGTTAGCATAGTATGTAAAAAAGTATGCTAGTGTACATTTCTCCAAGTGTTTAAACTAACATTAAAAATATGCTAGGGCACTTCTCTTCAAATAGACTTAGGCAAAACAGTATATGAAAAGTAAACTGTACATCTCTGCAAATATACAATTATATGCTTGTAGTATTTGCATGAGCTTGACGCATTAAGTTAGCATGTCTGAGAACAGTGTGTGAAATCTCTACTGCAACTCAAGAGGAGCTGAATATGAGATTTGCATTTTATTTCATTGCTTTCTAGGAGAAATTTTAGAGAAAATAAAAAGATCCCGGTTTAGATTTCTTCCCCCTATGGGTGAGACACAGTAAGTTGTAGGCAGTTGGAGGTGGAGGAAGTGATAGAGGCCTCGATGGGCTTTAGTTCCGCTGTATAAACAGTGCTGCAGGTGCTGCAGGTTGTGACCTATTTACAGAGACAACCTCATAGTTAAATATGATAAAAAAAATTGGGCTGAGCAATATACGATATTGATACTGTGATAAATTATGTCAGAATACACTTTTCTGAGCTATCATGGGTAGTGATTTTTTAGTTAAAAATTTTATATTTTAGTGACAATTAAAAACACTAGAAGTATCTGAACTGATGTTTAAGTTTTGTACTGTTTTAAATCTTTCGGATTGCAAAATGTTAATATCTTTACAGATGATTTTTTTTACAAGCTAAAATTGGAAGCTGGATTTGGTGTTAACAATTTTGAATCTTTAAAATGATAACAATTTAAAAATTTCCCTTATTTTCAGAACTTAATTATTAGATTTTTGTAGCAGTTAAATAAATTTGTATCGTTTTATCATAGAAACGTCTTTAAATGTTGTGTGTATTAAATGTGGGTCAGTTCTCAGTGTGGCACAAATAATGTAAGCAGGGGAGACATGCATGAGGCAAGTAGAACGTATGCAACACCCGCTGATTCACCATCACATGCACACACACACACACACACACACACACAGCATCCCTCATGGTCTATTATCTCATTCAATCCGATTTTCTCAGAAAAATGGGTACTAAACCTTACCATTCCTTGTCACTTCCCTTGTATGTTTTACCTTGAAAGGTGCATGTAGTGTACCGTGAAAGAATTACTCTAAAACCTAGATAAATGTACAAGAGTGATACCTTACACTGCATTCATATTACCATGTAATAGATACACACTAAAGGTACAAAAGATGTACTCCTGAGGGTACCACCCCTGTGACAAGGAAAGGTACAGATTAGTACTTTTTTTATAAAGTATAACAAACAACCACATGCTAAATTTCATGAATATTTCAATATGAATTTAAAGGTAGTGGTATGAATGCTTGGATCTCTGAACAGTCTGCAGACTTGAAATGGAAATGAAATAAAACCAATTCTCACACATATTTGCACTCATCACATACATGACTGTGTGTGTGTGTGAGAGAGTGTGAGTGTGAACCAGGTCTTTACAGGTCTACTGTAAAGTGACAGCTTGATGCCTCTATGCAGCATCGTGTTTTTTGCTTCCTGCACCATTTTTCCCTCAGTACTGATCCATACCTCATAAATACCTCTCTCTCTCTCTCTCTCTCTCTCTCTCTCTGTGCAATGCTTGCTATAAGTTGCTTTTAGTTGTCTTACTCCCCTGCTCTTATTCCCCTTAAGTGAAACCACTTTATATATGCAAAACCAGAAACCTTGAGAACTTTACCTCATCATCCACTCCATTGTTCTAATCAGCAGCACTTTCTCATTGCAGGCTAGAGGAAGGGTGGGAGGCAGCTATATTTAGCTCTGCTCACAAATGCAGGAATTCCTGAGAGAATAGTCGGAATGTGTCAATTCCAACTCCTTGGAAGGAGCATGAAGATTCACCACAGATCCAAATTTATATGTCTTTTAGCAATGACTCAGGATGTTCTGGTTGGCTGATTGTGATATTACATGGGAGGCTAAAATCTAACGTGTCAATATCCTGACGACGAATCTATAAGGGTTGAGTAATGCATTAAAGGCAGATACAGTAGGCAGGGGCAGTTAATCCACCTTGTATAATTCACCTTGTTTACATTCATTACAGCCCAACAGTATTTTATGTGCACCTTCTCGATCGGTGCTGATGATGTGTTAGGGATGTGTCAGTGAAGCAGGTTGAAAAACATCAGCCCAACTGCATACAAAATCTAGGGTCCATTTCACCTGACCCAGCTGTCGCTGATACATGAATCTACAGTCTGGGCTTGAAAGAAATCAGCCCCAGCCTCCCCTCTTCATACCATTCTGTGTAATTTTCTTATGACCATTGGTGGTGCCGTTGCTCTTGGTTCTACAAAAGTAAGACATCGTAAGACAGTTGTTAACAGAAAGTAAACTGATGTCGATGGCACAGAATGTATGTTTGAAAGGCGAGCGGGATTTAGCCCTGCTGGCCCATTTAGACCAGCCGTTTCTGCCCGAAGTAGTAGAAGTTTCACTATAATGTCCCAAGGTATGACCATGTAGCAATAGCAGAAAGATCAAGAATGATGATATACAATTATACAGAAATCTGAAATAGTTAGAGTTAATGTAATGCTATATAGTTATTAATAATGATGAGATGCACTGATTCCATTTTTACATTTGATACAATATATCAAAGCTCTGTTTATAACTGATATGACTTTTTTCACTATAATACGTGCATAAACATTGAAGTTTATGTGATGTGAAGATGATTACGGTGCCATTATTCACTTATTGAGCTTAGGAAGAGAAGTAATGAGCTGAGCTAATGACCTGAAAAGAAGAAACTTGTCAGTCAGTGGCACACACACATACTGTATGGCATGTCTCAAATTATGTCAGTGGATCTGAAGAAGTGTCAAATATAAGCCCTTTAGGGCCACCGTACATGATACCAGTATCAGTCTAAACCTATTTCATCTGTTCCATGTCAGATTTAACATAACGTTTAACTCCTGAAACATGAAATATTCCACTTTAGGGATGGCGCAATATGTACAGAAGAACACAATCGTTAATGCTTTTAATTAAACAAATATTTTGCAGTTTATTGCACTTTTTACACTTCAGCACAGCTGTAATCGATAAGCCTGGCAGATAAGTGCTGAGGCTGCAGTGTTATTGGAGATGCTTTCTGGCTTCGCTCCATGGCCTCAGAGTGGCTTGAGAAAGGAATCGATTTTCCTCTGCCCTCTTCCTGGCACTGCTACTCCTGAAATTACGATGGACAAATTGTATCGCACTGGTTCACTGATTCTGCATGTCTATATACTGTATATATATATCGTTATATATATATATATATATATATATATATATATATATATATATATATATATATATATATATATGTACACTTTCTTAAGATTAAATTCAAACAGAACCTATAGAACCTCACATAGTGTAAATTAACACCCACTGACTGGCTGGAGCATCTAATAGACAGTAAGCAACAGTATATATTATGATGTATACTACAGTGCTCAAATGTAGAAATGCTCAATTCTGATTGGTCAGAGGGTGTTGATTAATTTTCTATTTTAACAGCAGGTTAACTGCAAGGTTTATATTAATATGCTCTTCCTAATATGTTATCATTTCTATAGTAACGACTTAAAACAGGGACTTGTATGGTGGACACTCCAAATAATCCGATTTAAAAACTGTATAATCATTGATATGGTGAGGTTTTCTGCAGGAAATGTTTAACATTTTTGCAAGAAGTCTCCATTAGCAGTCGGAGTAAAGCCGTATGTTTAAGTTTTCAGACACTTGAAAGTCTTCAGCTCCTTTTTTCCCCATATTACTAAAATAAATAGAAAAAAGAGAGGTTGGTGAGGAAATGACTGTAAATAGTTGTTAAAGCATTAGGGATATCAAGGACTAACTAATTTTCCAGATGCTCAACAGCATTTAATGTAACTGTAAATGGAAAAAAAAGTAAGAGATGTAGTAATAAATAAACAATTTAATTAAGAAGATATCATATTCATTGGCAAATTGCTGTGGTACAAAAAGAATAAAACACTTTGAGTCTTCAGAGTGGGAACAGGAACACCACTTTTGCTGTAACAGCACACCCAGTCATGTTTTTTTCCTTAGATAATCAAAATTTTCTGCTTCACACAGAAATAGAGGAAAAAGATTATTCAATGCTGAATTAATCTGCAATGCGAAGAAGTGCTGTATTCTTTTTATTTATTTGTCCCATGGAAGTCCTGCTTGTGGATAAAAAAGGCCAGTTTCTGGATACCCTGAGGGAAACCCTGTATATATATATTAGCTCTAAAGGATGTATAAGAGTGTAGAGATGTAAAAGCGTCAGCAAATCTGAAACCTGGTGCGTAAGCTTGCCATTTTGCAGCCAAATACAATATTTTTTTTCTTCTATCTGGGTTTTGCTGTCTCGCTTTCATTCCTCAATCTTGACTCTATCAGTCTAATCTAGCACATAAAGCCACAATACACTACAAACTGTCTGTGTGTGTGTGTGTGTGTATGTGTGTGTGTGTGCACTGTTGTGTTCCTCTCTGCTCAATGACATAAAGCAAAAAAATCTGCCCTAAGGAGCCTCATTGAATAAATGATCCCATTTTTTCCCATTTTTCAGAAAAAAAGAAAACCGTGTTGCGTGCATTACAAAGGACGTAGCCAAGCAACTAAAAATATCCCAGCTTCAATCTTTGTTGCTAAGGTTCATTCGGTAGCAGCTATGATCTACACACACCAGTAACACCCACAGATGAGAAGTTCTTTGCACAAGGGGAATTTTTAAAACAGAAAACATCTCATGTTGTGATGTCCTCTTTCTAGAGTCTGACACATTTAGTGAAGAATGGAGGTGTGTTTTATATAATGTTTTTAGGGGGATGTTTTTTCTTTTAAGCAAGCAGGTTGAATAATTCAAGAATAGAGTCATAGAGGGAACACAAATGAGACAACCAAGTGAAATGATGAAGATAAATCACAGGTTGAATGTTTCTATAGAAAAGGGAATGGCATTGGTATGAGTGAGACTTCATACTTAAAAGGTTGGCGGACGACATTTTTGCCGACATGCTGAGGGTTAAGGTCCTTGCTTTATGCTCCAAGCTCCAGCTTTTATATAGCACAGAACCCTACCCTTAACATCAGTAACCGAAAGGAAACCTTATGGCTTTCGTTTTTTTTTTTTAAATAAAAGCTACAGTTCTTGTTTTCCTTTCCTTGGGGACCAGCCACATATCACCCAACAGGTCAAAACTGTCAGATATTCCTATCCATGTGGGGACAAAACACACACGTACACACATACATTCCCCCCTATATTCCAGATCAATACGACGCTAGGACTAATGGAAAAAAAACCCTGATACTGTTCTAATAAACTAGATAATTCATGCAGATGCCCATGCCATTATGCACATTGGTTTTATCCTTATTACATTTTAATATACTGGTTAAAAAAAAGTACTGGTAAGTGGATTGAAACACTGGCTTGAGTTCAGTGTTG